>NC_051420.1:10111198-10122307 GCF_015228065.2 Penaeus monodon
AGGGAAAAAAAATAAACAATAAAAAGATAATGAAGAATTAGGAAAAAAAAAATAAATTGTAATTTAAAAAAAGGATAATGCAATAATAAAAAAATAATGTTTTAAAGATATAATAAAGAAATAATAGAAAATAATATGGATGATAAGGTTTAAAAAAAGATCTTGATTAAAATAAAAAATTTTCAATCTGAGGCCTCCCCAAAATTTGGGCAAAATGAAGGGGCCAAAAAAATCAAATCAATGATGCTTATATAATCTTAAAATAACAATTATAAAAATAAAAAATAGTAATGCTAATAATAAAACACAATAATGTTTTAAGCCCCAAAAATAATAATGTTTAAAAATGAAACAGTAACATTTAAAAGGAGTCAAAACGCCCCCAAAAAAACGCCAAAAAAATTAAAAAAAGAAATCATTCCCCCCCTCCCCTTAAACCTACAATACCCAAAACGTCCCCCAAAAAAAAAAAAAAAAAAAAAAAAAAAAAAAAAAAAAAACTGACCCCCCCCCCCCCCCCCCCCCCCCCTTCCCTCCCCTGTAGGGACACCCAATAACCCCCGTTTAAAGTAAATGATGACTATTTTCCTCCCCCCCCCCCCCCCCTTAGGATACCCAAAAACCCGGCACCCTCCCCATCAAAATAGAACCCCAAAAAAATCCAAAAATCAAAATGAGTGACCGACCCCTCTCTTTGCAAGCAAAAAGACTCCCCCTTTTCCCGTTCTCCCCCCACATCCCCAACCTGCTCTCTTAACCGCTCTAACACCAAAAAAAATGAAACTGGGTAGTCTCTTTTTAAATAGGTTCTCCCCCCCCCCCCATTTTCCCCCCCCCCAACCTGCCCCTCTCCCCTTATACCACCCTGCCATCCCCTTCGAAACAAGCGAACTAACCCTCTCTTTGCAATCAGAAACCCCCCCCCCCCTCTCTCACCCCACCCTCAACCCCGTCCCCCATTAAATAAAAAAATCGAATCTTCACTTACAAACAGAACTAAAAAGTAAACAAGAGGCTGGAACGACAAAAAACCCTCCATTCACCCGTTTTTGGGGCAATGTTCAGTTTTTCTTGAGCTAAATGAAAACAGCTCGGACCCCCTTGGATATTATGGTGAAGGGGGTTTTATTGGGGGAGGGGGGAGTGGGGGTATGGAGGGAGGGAGGGGGGAGGGGGGGGGGGAAGAAGGGGAAAAGGGGGGGGGGGAATGATGGAAGAAAAGGGGGGGAGGGGGGGAGGGGGGGAAGAAAAGGGAGGGGGGGGGGGAAAGAAGGGAAGAAGAGGGAGGGAAGGAGGAGGGAAGAGAAGAGGGAGAGGGGGAGGGAGGAGAGGGGAAAAAGGGGGGGAGGCGAGGGGGGGGAGAGGGGGAAAAGAGAGGGGGAAAGAGAGGGGGAGGGAGGGAAGGAAGAAAAAGGAGGGGGGGGAAGGAAAAGGGAAAGGGGGAGAAAAAAAAAGGGGGAAAAGGGGGGGGAAAAGAGGGGGAAAAAAACGGAAGAGAGAGAGGAAGAAGAGAGAGAGAGGGGAGAGGAGAAGAGAGAGAAAGAGAGAGAGGAAAGGAAAAGAGAAGGAGGGGGGAAAGGGAAGGAAAGAAAGGGAGAAAAGGGGAGAGAGAAGAGGAAGAGAGGAGGAAAAGGAGAGAGGAAGAGGAAGAGGAGAAGAGAGGGAGAGAAACGAAAGATAACATAGAAGATAGGGAGGAGACGAGAGAGAGAAAGGACGCAAAAAAAATTTTAAAAAGCAAAGAAGCATTCGCAGAAAAAATAAAAAAACTACCAACAACCAGGGAAAAAAAAAAAGAAAAATTCCTCCTGAGGGAAAGACCTTTCCCCCTCTACCCCCTCCACCCCTTCCCCCCCCGTCCCCCCCCTATGCCCAGCCCCTCCCTCCCGTCTCTCCAACCAATCCCCCATCCCCCCCCGTTCCTTTATTTTCCCCCTCCACGTTCTCCTTTCCCCCCCCCCTCCCCCCCCCCCACCCCCCCCCCCTTCCCCCATCCCCTCCCTTTCCCCCCCCCCCCCCTCTTCCCCTCCCCTCCCCCTCCCCCCACACCCTCCCCCCTTCCATCCCTCCACCACCTTTCCCCCTCCTTCCTCCCCCTTCCCCCCAACCCCTTTTCCAACCCTTCCCCCCCCCTCCCTTTTCCCCCGTCCCCCCCCAAAAACCACCCCGGGCCCCCCCCGTAGACAAGGAGGGCACCAATCCGAAAAGGGGAACCCCAAACTCCTTAAGATATCTCCCTGAGTTTTCCCCGTCAGCGCCTTGATGTCAAAGGACTTCAGGGGGGGATTCATTCAGACGTCGAGTTGGACAGTCGCAGGGAGGGACTCGAGGCTCGGGACATCAGAAGGATGGAAATTCTGACCGGAAGATTTTTTTTTCTAATGATTTATAGAAAGATGTTTTTTTTTTTTTATATTTTGTTGTTATTTATCTATATAGTTATCTGTGTATTTTTATATTTTGTTGTTATTTATCTATATAGTTATCTGTGTATTTTTATATTTTGTTGTTATTCATTTATATACTTACCTGTGTTGTTGCTATGTATCTATTTGTTTATTTGTGTATGTATTGGGTTATTGACAATTTTTCTTTATTTCTTTGTTGATTTCTTTATCTATTTACTTATCTATCTATCTATCTGTCCTATTCACCCGTCTGTTCATCAATTTATTTATTTATTTATCTGTGTATGCATTTTTTATTGGGTTATTTTGTATTCTTTATTTATTTGTTGATTTATTTATATATTTATCCATTTATTCATCTATCGTATCGTTTATTTATTTGTTTATCTACGTATCCATTTGTTTGTTTATCTAAAGTTATATATGTATTTTTATTGTTTATCTGTTTATCCATTTATTTATTCATTATTATCAAAAGTTATTTATCTATCTATTCTATCTGTTTTTTATTTATTTATTTATTTATTTATTGCGCAAGAGATTTTTTTTTATCTGCGGATAAATTTTATTTTATTTATTAATTTTTGTACATTTTTTTTGCGCTTGTTTGGTTTCGAATTCAGAGGTCGATGGTCGGGGGGGGGGGGGGGGTAGGGGGTGTTTAAGGGGGGGGGGTGGTAGAGGATATGGAAGCCCATGATCGTCAAGGCCGCGGTGGGCCGAAAGGTTTAGAGCGTCGGACTCAAGACTGTCACGATGGCAATTGTGAGTTCGAGGGTTCGAGTCACCGGCCGGCGCGTTGTTTCCCTGGAGCAAGGAAACTTCACCTTGATTGCCTACCTAGCCACTGGGTGGCCAAGCCAGCCCAAGTCAAGTGCTGGTCCCCAAGCCCGGATAAATAGAGAGAATGATTACCTAAAAGGTACCACCGGCCCTACCACGTACTCACTCCAAGAGCATCCCAACATGAATCTCCGTGGAAAGGAACTGGGGACCTACCACGTACTCACTCCAAGAGCATCCCAACATGAAAACTACAATTAAGTATCATGCTGTGACCACGGCGGCTCAGACATGAACCTACCGTTAAAAGAAGAGGATATGGGGTAGTTAAGAGATGAAATCTCATTGCCTTTTTTTTTTTTGTTCTTGATGTTATTAGTGTTATTATCCAGATATTATTTCTTTTTGTGACTGTTACTGGCACGACTATTATCATTGTTATTGTTACCATATTTATATTGTCATCGTATCATATGGCTGTTATTTTTGTTAGTTTGTTATCATTATCGCCGTCATCATTATAATTCTCATTAATTATTGTTATCATCATTATTATCGTATTCACTGCTGCAGTATATACATTCTTTAATATATCTATTTTATGAATCTATCTTTTACTATTAGTTTTTGTTCCTAAACTTACAGATATATATATATATATATATATATATATATATATATATATATATATATATATATATATAAATGTATATATTTCGATAGACTGTTTTGCAAACCTATCTTATACCGTCCAATATTCTCAAAACAAACAAGCAAAAAAAAAAAAAAAAAAAAAAAAAAAAAAAAAAAAAAAACATAGCTCTATATCTCAAATCCCTCCCCCTTTTCTTCCCCTAACAGGATGCGTCGCGGGCGTGGGCGTGTCGACGACGCCCGCAGGCCCCGTGCTGGTGGAGCCTCCCGCGGGCGTGGTCACCTTCACCAACACCTCTGGCGTGGTGCTCAACTGCCTGGCCAAGGGAGACCCGCCGCCGCAGATCGCTTGGTTCCACCTGAACCATTCGCCCGTCACCAATGTCCCGGGCGTCAGGGAGGTGGGTTCGCCTGCCCGCCTGGCTGCCAGGCCCCTGTCCGGCTGTGTCCACGCGTGCACACTTATATATATACATAGACATATATATGTATAGATAGATAGATAGATAGATATAGATGTAGATATATGTATGTATATGTATACATATATGTATTATATGGTATATATATATGTTACATTATATATATTGTACTTTATATATATATATATATATATATATATATATATATATATATATATATATATATATATATATATATATATACAACACACACACCACACACACACAACATACTATTACACACATATACATGCATACATACATATACATGCATACATACATATGCAATACACACATATATATATAATATAATATATATATATTATATATATATATAATATATATATATATATATTATATATATATATATATATATATATACACCACATATAATATATATATATATATATATATATATATTATATATATATATATATATATATATATATATATATATGACTGCTCGCTCGAGACCGATCTCACGACGAGGGGGGAGAAAAACGACCATACGCCTTGAGAAGTCAAACACAGGTGTTAAAAAAAACGCCGAACCGCGGTTGATTAGGAAGGGCATCCAATCAGGCAAGGGGGGAGAGAGACTACACCAAATATCCTCTCAAATAATGAATGGAGAGGGGCCGATTTCCCTGCATTTGGAATAAAGGCTATTAAAAAAATACAACACCCCAAACACAACACACAGACACAACAACACACACCCCCAACAAAACACACACAAAACACAGAAAACACACACAAAACCAACACACACACACACACAAACACACACACACACACACACTACACCACAACAAAACAAAAAAGACACCACCCAGAACAACACCACCACAACCCCCAAACAAAACAACACACACACAACACAAAACAACACACAAAAAACAACCACACCCCAACCACACACACACACACAAAAAAACCCCACAAAAACCCCCAAAAAACCCCAAAAACCCCTATATATGTATGTGTGTGGTATGTTTTTGGGGTGTGTGTGTTTTTTGGGTGTGTGGGTGTTTGTTTTGGGGGGAGTGTGTGGTGTAAAGTGTGTGTTCATAGTAGAGAGGAAGTGGAAAGTTTAAAAAAAAAAAAGGGGGGAAAACGAAAAATTTTAAAAAAGTTGTCAAGTGGCAAAAAAACCCCCAAAAAAAACAAACAAAAAAAAAAACAAAAAACACGCTGCCAGAGAAACGAAAGGAGGGAAAAAACAAAAAAAGAAAAAAAAAAAAAATGGGAATAAAAAAAAAAGTAATAACTGAATTCACTTTAAAAAAAAATAAAAGAGAAGAAAAAAGAAAAAAAACAACCCAACAACAAAAACATTAACAAAAATAGACAACCCAAAAAAAAACGAAAACAAAAATCAGAACAAGGAAACCCAGAAAAAAAAGAAAAAGGGAAAAAAAAAAAAATAAAGTATAAAATAAAAGGGAAAAAAAAACTTTGTACTTTTTTTTAAAAAACATCTTCCTTTCCCTTCTAAGGTCGAAAACAATAACGAGAAGGCCCCCCGTCCAACACAGGGTGGGGGGGGGGAGGGGGGAGGGGTTAGAAGGGGGGGAAAAAGGGGAGAGGGGAAAGGGGGGAAAAAGAAGAGAAAAAAGAAGGGAAGAGAGGAAAAGGGGGGAGGAGGGGAAGAGAGAGGGGAAGAGAGAAAAAGGAGAGGAGGAAAGAGGGAAAGGAGAGGGGGGGGGTTTGGGAGGAAAGAAAAAGGAGAGAGAGAGGAGAGAGAGAGAGGAGAGAGAGAGAGGGAGAGAGAGAGGAGAAAAAAGGGGGAGAGAGAAAAAAGGGAGGGGGAAGGAGGGGGAAGAGAGAGAGAAGAGAAAAGAGAGAGAGAGAAAAAGAGGGGAGGGAGAGAGAAGGAAGAGAAGAGAGGGGAGAGAGGGAGAGAGATGAGGAGGAGAGGAAAAGAAAAGAGGGAGAGAAGAGGAGAAAAAGGGGGGGGTGAAGGAAGAGGGAGGGAAAGGGGTAAAAATGCTTAAAAAAAAAGGAACGGCGAAAAAAAGGGAAAGGTAAAGACAGGAGGGGAGGTGAAGGGGAGAGGGCGAAAGGAAGAGGTAAAGATGAAGAGAAGGAAGGGAAAAAGGGAAAGAAAGGGAAAAGGGGAGAGGGTGAGGGGCGGGGAAAAAAGCGTACAGGAGAGGGAAAATGGTGAAGAGAGGGAGAGGAAAAAGGACAAGAAAAGAGAAGGGGTTTTAAATGGGGAGGGGGTAAAGTGAAGGGGCAAAGGTGAAGAGAGGGAGAGGCATGCAAGAGAGGGGTAAGGGAAGGGGTAAGGGTGAAGAGAGGGAGAGGAAAGGTGAAGGGCAAAGGAGAGGGAGAGAGGAGAGGGAGTTGAGCAGGAAGAGAGAAAAGGGTGAAGGGAGGAAAAGAGTGGATAAAGATGATTTAAAGGGTATCTGAAGAGTGAGAGAAGGAAGAGAAAGGGAAAAAAACAAGAGAAGGAGATAGGGGGTAAGAGAAGGATACAGAAAAAGGAGATAAAGAAAGGGAGATAGGGGGGAAGCAAAAAGGGTGAAGGGGAAGGAGGGGGGAGGGGGGGGAAAAAAAAACGGAGAAAAAATAAAGGGGGGGGAGGGAAAGGGGAAGGTAAGGGAGGGAAAGAGATATAAAAAAGGGGAAAACAAGAAAGGGTTTAATAGGAGGGGGGGGGGTCAAGACGAAGAATGTGTTGAGAGGGGGGGGGTTTTAAGGGGTTTTCAAGAGGGGGAGGGGGGGGAAAGGAGAGGATTTAGGAGAGGGGAGGAGAAAGGGGTGGGGAGGGGGAGAGTTTTAAAAAGGGAGGGGGGTAGATAAAGAGAGTAGATAAGGAAGGAGGTTTTTTGTTAAGGTCCTTGTATTAGCGAGGTCAGAAAAGGGGAGGGGGAGGAGGGAGGGGGAAATGGCGAGGGACTGATACTTATCGGCCCCAAAGGGGGGGGAGTGGCACGCTTTTTTCTCACACCCACAACACACACACCACACACAACACACACAACACACACACACACACACAAACACCCCACAATATAATATATATATATATATATAATATATATTTTATTTAATATATAATAATATGTGTGTGTGGGTGTGTTGTGTGTTGTGGTGTGGGGGTTGTGTGTGGGGGGTTGGGGGGTTTTTTTGTGTGGGGTAGTTGGGGGTGTGTGTGTGTGGTATTTAATATATTATTAAAATATATATATTAATATATAAATATATTAAAATTTTATATATTAGTGTGGGGGTGTGGTGTGTTGTGGGTTGTGTGTGTTTTGTGGTGTTTGTGTTATGTGTGTGTGTGTGTGTGTGGTGGGGGTGTGGTGTGGGGGTGGTAGTGATTGTATGGTGTGGGGGGTTTGGTGTATGCGTGCCGTGGGGTGTTTGTGTTGTGTGTGTGTATGTGTGCGTGCGTGGTGCGTGTGGTGCGTGCGTGTGTTGCATGCGTTGCGTTGGGGGTCGTTGTGCGTGTGTGTATATTGATGGTGGGGGCAGGGTTGGGTGTTTTGATGGTCAGTAAAGAAACTAAAACTGAAGGCAGTTAAAGATCGATGAAACATTTTAATAAATATAATAAATTTACTGGGGTTGAGTAGGTATTTTCGGTATTTGCAGTTTAAAAAATTCAAGCGCCCCAGCAAATAATATTTCTTTTCGCATTACTCACAAGTTTCTTTTAAAAAAACAGTTTGTATTTTTTTTCCTGTAAAAAAAGCAAAAAATTTTAAACAACGCAATAATTTGGGACTTTAATCTTCACTTCCCCCCCTTTTTTTAAAAAAAAAAAAAGGATAAAATTCAATATATAAATCATTTACTTTGATTATATTTTTTATATTTTCACTATTCTCCTTTCTATCGATCTTTTAACTAATTGGGGACAATGCTATTTACGTCATGGAGGTATTCTTTCGTAATTTTTTTGGGGATGCAGGAAAAATCGGAAAAACCCTCGAGCGGGGGTTTTTATTTATTATTTTTTAAAAAAAAAAAATGTTTTTCCCTCGGCATTGTACAAGGGAATATTGCTTTTCAGAAAAAGGGGCCCGTGAGAATACTTTATCTTTCTTTTTCTTTTTAGTAGTACGCGAAACGTAATAACGCGAGATATATAATATAATTAAATTATATAAAATTATTATATAATATATATATATATATATGTTTTATATATATTTATTTTTTTATTTATTTATTAATCTTTACTATAGTAATTATATCATATATTTAGAAACATAACCCACACCCCACACACACCACACACACCACACACCCAACACAAAACACACAAACACACACACACCACACACACACACAAAAAACACACATAAATACACCCCCAACACACACACACAAAACACAAAACACACACACAAAACACAAAACACACACACACACCACAACACATTCATACAACACCCGCACCCCTTTTAAAAACAATATGTAAAACAAGGGATTCACTAAAAAACCACACACATTTATACAATGTTCAGCCCTTCCCCTGCGATAAAAAAAAATGAAAAAAAATAGATAAATAAATCATTGAATGAGATATCTATCAAAATTTCACAGACAAAGTCCTTTTTCCCTTGCGGGGTCTTGGGAAAAAAGGGTTTCCCTCGTGACCCGGCCCCTTTTCAGGGGCCAC
Organism: Penaeus monodon; assembly: GCF_015228065.2. Taxonomy (NCBI): domain Eukaryota; kingdom Metazoa; phylum Arthropoda; class Malacostraca; order Decapoda; family Penaeidae; genus Penaeus; species Penaeus monodon. The sequence continues at coordinate 10,120,147 of NC_051420.1, forward strand.
TGAATACAGGGGGGACGTCCACGCCCCCATCTACCAGTGCGGGCCTAAAAAACCCACGGGGTCGTTTTTTAGTCCGCCACCACCCTCAGAGCAGGAAAGGGGCGCGGGGGTTCAAAAAAGGGCATCGAGGAGGGGGGAGCGGTGAAAGGAGGATTGTTACGGTCAGGGAACCGCCATTGCCTAAGGGATGCGAATGGATGTTAGGGCCAGGGTTTTTCGGGGGTCAAATTGGGCGAGTTTTTTAATTTTTGATTATCGGATATCGTGATTTCAAGAATTTATTTCAGAATTTTAATTTCAGGTAATAGATATATTAAAAAGTAGCTGGGAAATGTGGAGGTTGTTAGGGTTGAAATAGGGTTTCAAAAAATCTTAATCCGAAGTTTTTTAAATTCTATCAAAACCCCTTCGCCCTGGCTACGGGGGACGAAAAAAGAAGCGGGGGGAAAGAAAACTCCGAGGCCCTTTCTCAGACCTGGTTCGAAGTGGGGTTCGGAGCGCGGGTTTGGGAAAAGGGGGTTAAAAAGGGAAAAAGGGTTTTATAATTTTTTTTTTTTCTTCGTCTATTTAAAAGTAAAAGAAAAAAAAAAAAAGTAAAGTAATACCCCCATTCCCCTTTCCCCCCCCCCCAAAAAAAAAAAAAAAAAAAAAAAGACACCAAAATTCATTTTTTCTCTTTCTTTTGATTTTTTTTTTAAAAAAACCTAAGTATAAATTCCTCACTGATAAAAATAAGGATAAAAAAATAAAATTATTTATTTCCTTCTAACTGCACACCAGTATTAAAATTTCCCCACCAAAAACCCACAAACCTCACAAGAAAAACAAAAAACAAAACCCAAAAAAAATAAAAAAGAAAAAAAAAAAAAGAAATAGCAAGGGCCCGTTCGGGTATGCGAGAGGCTTTCCTTTCCCCCGCGCTTTTTCCGATTCTGCGTTTTAGTTTTTAGAAAATTTTTTCCCCCGCGCTGTCCGATTCTGCGTTCAGTGTAGAATTCTTTCCCTCGCGCTGTCCGATTCTGCGTTCAGTGTAGAATTCTTTCCCTCGCGCTGTCCGATTCTGCGTCCGTGTGCATTCGCGGGCGATATGGTGTATGGTGCTAGGGTATGGTCGTTTTCTGTTTTAGGTTTTTTTAGGGACACAATTAATTTAAAAAAGTCTTTTTGATCATGTAGCAAATTTTTGAATTAGGTTTATATATATAATAAAATACCTACACATGTACATACACCCAAAACAACACCCACCACACACACACCCAAAAACACACACACCAACACACACCCCACACCACACAAAACACACATACACAAACACACACACACACACACACACACACACACACCCCACACAAAAACACACACACACACCACACCCACACACAACCCAAAAACACACCCACACACACCAAACATATAAAATGTATATAATGCCGTATGATCAAAAGACGTTATAAAATATATATAATATATATTTATATATAATATATATATAATATATTTTATATATATCTGTTGTGGGTGTGTGTGTGTGGGGTGTGTGTGGGTGTGTGTGTGTGTTTTTTGTGTGTGGGTATACACACACACAAACACACCACACACACACCAAAAAACACACATACCACACAACACACCAAACATACCACACACCACCACACACAACCACACACACAAACACACACACAATCACACACAACAACACACACACACAACCCCAAATATATATAATATAAATATATATATATATATATAAATATAATTATATAATTTTTATATATATATATATATAACTAAATTATTATATAAAATATAATTTTATATTATATTTAAAAAATATATATTACGTCTTTTGATCATACGACAATTATGAATCTAGTGTTTATATGCATGTATATATATATAAAATATAATATATATATATATATATATAAATATAATATATTACATTATATTGAGTTATAAGATAAAATTCTTTTTTTTATTGGGTTAAAATCAATCGTTTTTGGTATTGTTTTTTTTTTTCGGTTAAATTCATAAAATTCTGAGAGAGTAGATTAACTGGTCCTTTTAAATGTCCCCCATTTCCGACCACTTTTTTCAGTGATGAGATTTTATTATTGAATTCGATGGGGGGTATCTATTTGGAAAAAGAATATATATT
>NC_051420.1:10122407-10124907 GCF_015228065.2 Penaeus monodon
AAAAAACCCACCAAACACAAAAACAAACTACTTCCCCCCTCATCCCCCCCCCCCCCCACTCCCCAACCCACACCCCCTTAACCCTTCACCCCCACCCCCACCCCTATCTTCCACCAACCTTAAACCCACCAACATTTACACACACACCCACCCCCCCACCCTCCCCCCACCCCCTCCCTCCACAACACACACACACCACACACACCCCACACACACACACACACAACACACAAATAAATCCATCACAAACAACTTACACACAACCAACCCAAAAACACAAATTACAAACACCCCTTCAAACCACACACCACACCCAACAACCCAAACCACAACACCCCACAAAACTTTTCTTATTACTTATTCGATATTTATATTATATACTCTATTTTTTTTTATTCGCACTTTCATCCTTATCTATCTCTCTTTTCTCTTACTCAACCATTCAAAGCTCGTTTTATTATTCGAACTTTCATCCCCTCGTACTTTTGCATTTCACTTCTCATACTTTATTTCTATTCGCAAATTACATCTCATTTCACTTTTCTTTTTTTTTTCCATCATTAATTCGCTCTATCTATTCCAATTTTCACTAGCACATTCATCTAGTTATCATTCTTTCTTATTCGCACATTCATCTCGTTATACTCATCTTCTTATTCGCTTCATCACCTATATTCTTTCTTTATATTCGAACATTCATCTTCCTTTGTTTATTGACTCGTCATCTTTTCATTTACACTTATTTTTTCTGCTAAATTACATCCAACTCTTTTTTCTCCTTTTATCGCAATTAAAATTTGATACTCTTTAGTTTTCTTATGCATCATCATCTATTTACATTTCTTTTTAATTCGACATGATTCGTTTATTTATTCCTCTTCTTCTTATTCCACATTCCATCCGATATCTTTCTTCTTATCGACATTCATCTCGTTATTACTCTCTATCTTTAGTTCAATTCCTTCCTGCTTAACTTTCACTTTTTTTCCATTCGTCTCTGTCATGACTCATATGTTTTCGTTTATCTCATCTTATTCTGACTTTTATGTTATTCGCGACAAATTTTTATTTTCTTTCTCTCTCTTTGTTCAATTTCTATGTTTTTTCTTTTCTCTTCTCTCTCTCGTCTTTTTTTCTTCTATTCTTATTTTTTCTCTTCTTCTTCTATCTCTTGTCTGTTATCTTTTACTTGGTTTATATGTTGATACTTTCTTTCTTTCTTTCTCGTTCGTCTATTTCTTTCCCTTCTCTGTTCTCTTTCTCTCTCTTTCTCTCTCTCTCTCTATCTTTCTCTCCTCTGTATTCCAAACCTTTTTCCTAACTATTCTCTCTCTCCCTTCTCGATTTGTTTTTCTGCTTCTCCTTCCTCTTCTCTTTCTCCCTTATTTTCTCATTTCCCACTTTTTCCTCCCTTTTCTCTCCCAAATCATCCCTCATTCCTCACCAATTTCTTCCTCTCCCCTTTTTCCACTTCCCCTTTCCCTCCATTTCTCTTCCTTCTCCCCCATTTCAATTTTCTTCATCCCATTCCACTCCCCGTCCCTAATTCCCCTTCTCCCCACTTTTCCCCCTCTCATTCCCTCCCCGTCACTTTACCCCTTTCTCCCCTCTCATTCCCCCTTCCTACCATCTCTTTCCCCTTCTCCCCCGCTTTTCTCCTCTCATTCCCCCCTCTCACCATTTCTTTTTTCCCCTTCTCCCCCACTTTTCACCTCTCATTCTCCCAACCTACTATCTCTTCTTTCCCCCTTCTCCCCTCTCCCCCATCCCTTTCTCCCCCTTCTCCCCCACTTTTCTCCTCTCATCCCCCTCCCCTATCTTTCTCCCCTTCCCCCCCACTTTACCTCATTCCCCCCTTTCTCCCATCCTTTTTTCCCTCCCCCGCTTTTCTCTTCTCATTCCCCCCTCCCCTCACCCCTTTCTCCCCCCTTCTCCCCCACTTTTCACCTCTCGTCCCCCCCTTCCACCATCCCTTTTTTTACCCTTCTCCCCCACTTTTCACCTCTCATCCCCCCCCACCTTCTAATAATTTCTCCTTCGGCTTCATCCCTGACTGGCAACCCTTACACGCACTTCTCTCCGCTGTTGTACTTTTAGGGTCGAAACCACAACGCACTTTTCGAACCCGTTTCTTCCGTCCGGTTCATTCGGGATGCAGCACCTTCATTGCTTCAACAAGCTGGCGGGGTTAAAAATAAAATAAAGAATGAATGAAAAGAGAGAGAGAGAAAAAAAAGAGTAAGAAAGAAAAAGGAATTTAGAAAAAAGGGAGGAGGTTGAATAATAATAATAAAAAAGGGAATGATAAAGATGTGGAGAGGGAACTTCAAAAATATCTCTTTGTACTATGACGATATACATTACCAACTATACTTTTTCGAAATCATTTTTTTATTTGTTTATTTATAAGTCTACACCTTTATATTGGTTTAAGTGATTTTTTTGTATAATATACGACACACCGATTATGATTACATCAGTTGATAGATCTCATCTCAAC
>NC_051420.1:10126773-10129273 GCF_015228065.2 Penaeus monodon
TTTTTATTCGCACATTCCATTTCTTTTTAATTCGCACATTCCATCTCGTTATTACTCCCCATCTTCTTATTCGCACATTCCATCCCGCTAATCATTCTTTCTTCTTATTCGAACATTTCATCTCGTTATTACTCTCTATCTTCTCATTTACACATTCCTTCCTGCTATAACTCTTCAACTCTTTTTTTCTCCATTCTTCTCCGCTCAAATGAACTCATAATAAGCTTTTCGTTTGCATCATCTATCTGGAAATTCTCGACTTTGGTGTTAATTCGAAGGAAATTGTTTATTTTTCTTCCTCTCTCTTCCTTTGCTTCAATTTCCTTTATTGTTTTCTTCTTCTTCTCCTTCTTCTTCATCTTCGTCTTTTTATTCTTATTATTTTATGTGTCTCTGTCTATCTATCTGGTTGTCTGTTTATCTATTTACTTTGTTTTATATGTTTGTCTGCGCTTCTCTATCTTTCTTTCTCTCTCTCTTTCTTTCTCTCTCTCTCTCTCTTTCTCTCTCTCTCTCTCTCTCTCTCTCTCTCTCTCTCTCTCTCTCTCTCTCTCTCTCTCTCTCTCTCGCTCTCTCTGTATTAACCTGGGTTATTCCAGATGAAACTATTTTTCTCTCTTTCTCTGTTTCGATTTTTTTATTTTTTTCTTCTTTCCTCTCCTCTCTCTTCCTTCTCCTCTTTATCTTTCTCTCTGTATCCCAAACTTTTTCCTCCCTATCTCTCCCTCATCCCTTCCGTCTTCTCTCCCCCCCCCTCTTCCCTCTCCCCGTTTCTTATTTCCTCTTTTCCCCTCCTTTTTCTCACAAATCATCCCCCAATTTTCAAAAAATTTTCTTCATCCCACTTTTTCCCACTTCCCCTTTCCTAGCATCTCTGCTCTCTCCTTCTCCCCCACTTTCCCCCTCTCATTCCCCTCTCCCCCGTCCCTTTCCCCCCCTTCTCCCCCACTTTCCCCCTCTCATTCCCCCTCCCCGTCACTTTACCCCTTTCTCCCCTCTCATTCCCCCTTCCTACCATCTCTTTCCCCTTCTCCCCCGCTTTTCTCCTCTCATTCTCCCAACCTACTATCTCTTCTTTCCCCTTCTCCCCTCTCCCCCATCCCTTTCTCCCTCACTTCTCCCCCGCTTTTCTCCTCTCATCCCCCCTCCCACCATTCCTTTCATCCCCTTCTCCCCCACTTTTCACCTCTCATCCCCCCCCACCTTCTAATAATTTCTCCTTCGGCTTCATCCCTGACTGGCAACCTAACACGCACTTCTCTCCGCTGTTGTACTTTTAGGGTCGAAACCACAACGCACTTTTCGAACCGTTTCTTCCGTCCGGTTCATTCGGGATGCAGCACCTTCATTGCTTCAACAAGCTGGCGGGGTTAAAAATAGAATAAAGAATGAATGAAAAGAGAGAGAGAGAGAAAAAAAAGAGTAAGAAAGAAAAAGGAATTTAGAAAAAAGGGAGGAGGTTGAATAATAATAATAATAAAAAAGGGAATGATAAAGATGTGGAGAGGGAACTTCAAAAATATCTCTTTGTACTATGACGATATACATTACCAACTATACTTTTTCGAAATAATTTTTTTTATTTGTTTATTTATAAGTCTACACCTTTATATTGGTTTAAGTGATTTTTAGTATAATATACGACACACCGATTATGATTACATCAGTTGATAGATCTCATCTCAACAATCCGTATTTAGTGCTGTATATACATCCTTCTAAATCTATATATTTATATACATGTGAGTGCGTATATATGAGTCTGTGTATGTGTGTGTATATACTCATCTATCTACAATTACGCACCCCCCCCCCCCCACACCCCCCCACACACACCCCCCACCCCCACACCCCCCACCCCACACACCCAACATGCATACATACACCCCCCCCCCCCCACACACACACACACACCACCCACACCCACATACAGCTACAAACCACCCACACCCACACACACGCACCCATACCTACACACCCACACACACACACCCACACACACACATACCCACACACACACACACACACACACATATACTTGTGTGCGTGTGGACTTCCATCTAAACAAAAAGACAGACAGACAACTACTGTCAACTCCCTCGTCTTTCTCTCTTCCTCCGCCGTCTTCATTTGCCCGAATCTCGCTTAACCAGTCAACTTCCCTTCTATTTTTTCCCAATTCCATAACATCGGATGAAACAATTTCTCGGTATTTCTTTCTTACAAGAACCAATAGCCAATCTCATCCGTGTGGCTGTTAAATTCTTTTTTTTCTTTCTCTTTTTTCCCCTTCGTTTCTCTGTTATTGGGGTATGTCTTTGTATTTCCTTGTTTCTCTGTCTCTGTTTGTGTCTGTTTTTGTCTGTTTCTGTCCGTCTGTCTCTGTCTCTGGTTCTGTCTCTGTCTCTGTCTCTTCTCTCTCTCTCTCTCTCTCTCCCCTTCTCTCCTCTCTCTCTCTCTCTCTCGCTCCTCTTCCTCTCTCTCTCATTCGTTGGAATGT
>NC_051420.1:10144273-10149273 GCF_015228065.2 Penaeus monodon
CGGAAGCGGTAAGGGGGGGGTAGAGGAAATGGGGGAGAGGGAGGAGAGGGTAGGAGGAATGGGGGGGATAGGGAGAGAGGGTATGGGGAATGCTGAATGGGGAAAAGGGGGAGTGGGTATGAGGAAAAAGGGAAGACGAAAGAGGGTAGGGGTATACGGGGAGGGGGGGAGTGGGTAGGAGAAATGGGGGAAGGGGGGAAGGGGAACTGTAGGAGAGGGGTGTTGGGGAAGTGGGAAAAAGGGGAATAGAGTAGGGGGGATGGGGAATGGGGGAGTGGATAGGGGGAATTGGGGAAGGAGAGTACCTAGAAGAAATGGGGGAAGGGGGGAAGGGGGAGAGGGTAGGAGGGATGGGGAATATGGAGATAGGATGAGGGGAAGAGGAGAATGGAAAGAGAGGGTAGGGAGAAGGGGGAAATAAGGAGAGAGAGTATGGGGAATGGAGAGAGGGAGGAATGAGTAGGGAGACTGGGGGGAAGAGGGGTAGGGGAAAGAGGGGTAGGGGAAGAGGGGTATTGGAGGGACAAGCGAGTGAGGGGAAAAGTTTATGCAGCTGAGGAAAAACGGGGGAGGGGCGGGGAGGGGGGGAGAGAGAGAGATGCCAAGCGTGAATGCCTTTCTTTGTCTTTGTCTATTTCTCTTTCTTTTTTTTTGTCCTTTTCTCTGTCTATCTGCCTGTTTGTCTGTCTGCCTGTTTGTTTGTTTGTCTGACTGTGTCTGTATGTTATTGTATGTCTTTCTGGTTGTTTGTCCGTATGTCTGCCAATCTGTGTCTTTATCTGTCTGGCTATCTCTCTTTCATTTTTTGTCACTTTGTCGTCTCTCTCTCTCTCTCTCTCTCTCTCTCTCTCTCTCTCTCTCTCTCTCTCTCTCTCTCTCTCTCTCTCTCTCTCTCTCTCTCTCTCTCTCTCTCTCTCTCTTAGTCTCCCACTCTCTCTTTCGTTCACTCTGTCTTTCACACTTTCTATTTTTTTTTTATATAACAACAAAAATAACGTAAGATAACAATATAAAAAAGGAAAAGAAGAAGAAATAAATGAAGGAAATGCGCAAAAAAGAAACAACGAAAATAGGAAAAACAGAAACACAGAAATAAGAACAATCAGAATTACTAACAAAGCAAAGAAACAAACACACAGATAAATCAATATGAAATAAAATAAGTAAAGCAAATAAACGTATAAATATAGACGCAACAGAAGAAAAAAAAAAAAAACAGAAAAAGATAAAAAGTACCACAATGAAAAAAAAAAAGTAAGAAGTGACAGAACTTAAAGAAAAGAAGAGAGAGAGAGAGAGAGAAGAAGAAGAAAAGAAAGAAAGAGAGAAAGAAAAAAAGATGATAATTCAGAGTGCACGGGAGACAAGAAGAGACTAACCCCTTCATAGCGACCATCAATCACAAAGGGTCAAGAAGACGCGCGAAGAGAAAGACGGATTAGGGGTAGGGGGGTGGGGTAAGGGTGGGGGAGGGAAGGGGGAGGGAGGGATTGAGGGAGGGGGGGAAGTGGGGGTTAGGGAGAGGGAGAGAAGGGGGGTTGGGATAGGGGGATAGGGTTGTGAAGGGGTCGAGGGAGGGAGGGTGGGTGGGTAGGGAGGGAGGGAGGGTAGGATGGAGGGAAGGTAGGAGGGGAGGGTGGGTAGGAGGGGTGAGAGGTTTGGAAAGGGAGGGGTAGGGGGAGGGAGGGAGGGAGGGAGGGAGGGCGGGAGGGAGGGTGGAGGGAGGGAGGGAGGGGGCGTGAGGGGGTGGAGAAGAAGGGGGGGGGAGGAGGGGCGTGATGGAGAGAGGGAAGAGAGAAGGGGCGTGAAGACGTGTGAGTGCGTGGAGAGGGATATGAGAGAGGGAGAGAGAGAAGGGAGGGAGGGAAGTAAGGAGGGTAGGAGGGAGGGATGGGGGAGACTTAGGGTAACGGATTGGGGTAGGGTTATGATAACCCACACTATATCTGCCTGGCTATCTCTTTTTATTTTTTTTTGTCACTCTCTCTCTCTTTTCTCTCTCTTCTCTCCTTCTCTCTCTCTCTCTCTCCTCTCCCTCTCCTCTCTTCTCTCTCTCTCTCTCTCTCTCTCTCTCTCTCTCTCTCTCTCTCTCTCTCTCTCTCTCTCTCTCTCTCTCTCTCTCTCTCTCTCCCTTACCCACGTAGGGGTGGAGAAAGGGTAAAGCATTAAGGGGGGAGAGGGAGGGGAGGAACGGGCAGTGATTATGTAAACAGAACCAGAAACAAGAGATTTCTGTCCCGAATACTCTGGCGATCACGCTATTGACTCAAAGATAAATGTAGTTTGTCTTTTTTTTTTATTTCTCAAAGTAAGGACTGTTTTCAGCGCAAACAAGGAACGTGGGTAAAATCATGTATTAGAGATATGAATCAAAAGTTATGTTATGTATGATAATAGAAGCAATTTCGTTATGAGCTGTGATCTGTCTGCGAATGTTGTTCGAGCTATTTTAAGACAGAGCGTTTGTTATCTTGACTTAATTATTGTGTAAATGTTTTTGTTGTTTATTTAAATTTCTTGCTGGATGAATAAGGGAGCTGCTGATAGATGTCATATTAAGAACATATTTTATTTAATGATGATGATGATGAAAATGTTAATGAAAATTGTAATGCATATAGCCAGGACAAAAAGTTATAAGAATATTTATATAGAAATGCTGATAAGACTATCAGTAATGGAAGCAAAGAAAGGCAAAAGTTCACTAAAGATGGAGAGTATGACAACAAACAAACAAATAAACAAACAAACAAAAAAATAGTATACTAAAACAACACTACAATAATAAAAATTATCCCTAACACATCTCTTCTTCCCTTCTGTCTCCTTTCTCTCCCTCCCCTCACCATTCCCCCTCCTCCCCACCTCCTTCCCGTACTCCACCATCCCTCCCCCTCTACTCTTCCCTCCTCACCATTCCCCTCTTCCCTTAGCCCATTACCTCCCCATCCTCCTTTCTCCCCTCCTCCCCAACCTCCTCTCTCCCCTCCTCCCCAACCTCCTCTCTTCCCCTCCTCCCCAACCTCCTCTCTCCCCTCCTCCCCAACCTCCTCTCTTCCCTCCTCCCCAACCTCCTATCTCCTCTCCTCCTCAACTTCCTGTCTCCCCACCTCCCCAACCTCCTCTCTCCCCACATCCCCACCATCCATCTACCGCAATCCGTCCCACCCGAGCAATCTCCTCCCCCCTCTCCTTTTTCTCAGCCTCCCGAACCTCCTCCATCCCCTTCTCCTTTTTCCCTCTCCCCACCCTTCACCCATCACTCTGCTCTCTCCCCACCTCTCCCCTCTCGCCCCTCTCCCTTCTATCCCCCGTCCATCCCCCTCTCCCTCTTCCTCCCCCCTCTCCCAACCATCCTTCTCTCCAACCCTTTTTTTCTCGTCCCTCTCCCTTCCATCCCCCACCCATCTCCCCCCGCCTTCCCCCCCACCCCTCTCCCATCCCAACCATCCTCCTCTCGCCCCTCTCTTTTCCATCCCCCGACCATCCCCCTCTCCCTCTACTTATCCCCTCGCTACCCTGTCTCCCCACCTTCCCCCTCTCGCCCCTCTCCTCTCCACTCCCGCCTCCCTCCCTTCCACCCCCCCCTACCCATCTCCCGACTACCCTCCTCTCCCCTCACCCCTCTCCCAACCATCTCCCTTCTCTCCCCACCTCTTCTTCCCTTTCCTCCGCATCTCCAGACATCCTTAAGATTTTCAGAGCGTGGGAAACAACACAAGGGCCGTGTAAACAGCGGACCTTAATGCTTATTGATCCACTTAAGGAATTACCCAACGACTTTTCGGCTTCCTTGGCTGACCACAACGCGGGCAAGCTTTCTTGCAAGTGAAGTTGGTAAATGTGGCTTTATTTTTAAGTATATATATAAAATAATATATATTATATATATATATATTATATAATAATATATATATATATATTATTAATATATATTATATATATATATATATATATATATATATATATATATATATATATATATATATGTATATATATATATATATATAATATATATATATATATATATATTTCTTTACACACACACACACACACACATACATATATATGCTTACACACACACACACATACAAACACACACACACACAACACACACACACACACACACACACAAACACACACACACACACACACACACAACCACACACACAACACAAACACCATACAAGACACACACACACATACAACACAGACATAGACACATGAACATAAAAGCTCAAAAAAAAAAAACAAAAAAAACACACATCCACACGCAGGCGCTCCGTGTAACTAAGCCTAGGTAATCTGTTCCTATTTGTCAAACATTATTAGGAATTAAAATCAAATCAGCAATTAAGGAACAGAGTTAATGGATATGAGGAGAAAATCGTGTCACAGTGCATTTGATAATGAAGATGAAGTAAAAAGAAGAAAATGGAAAAAAGTCGAAAGCGAAGAAAGAGAATAATGATAATATGAAGAAAAATAGAAATAAGAGGAGAAAAAGAAGAAAGGATAATATAAGAGAAAAAATAGGAAAAGACAAAGAAAAAAATATATATAAAAGAAAAAAGAAATAGACGATGAATAAGATAAAGAGAAAAAAACTTGTTTAAAAAGAAAGAAAAGAGAGAGAGAGAGAGAGAGAGAGAGAGAGAGAGAGAGAGAGAGACAGAGAGAGAGAGAAGAGAAAGAGAAGAAAAGAAAAGAAAAGAAAAGAAAAGAAAAAAAAAGAAAGAAAGAAAGAAAAAAAGGGAAGAAAGAAAAATATAATAAAGAAAAAGAAAAAGAAAAAAAAATCGTTAGGGACTACGATCACCTTTCGCCCATCGATCTCCAAGAAATGCTCAGGCTTAATTCTCAGCCTAAAACTCCATAGTTGTTTGCCCAGCTACCTTGTTCATACTCTTTGAAGCTACAGCCGTGTTTTGGTCTCTCACGCCTCCCTCTTTCTGTCTCTGAGCCCTGTAAGCGTCGTGTGTGTGTAGAGAGAGGACAGA
>NC_051420.1:10161773-10166773 GCF_015228065.2 Penaeus monodon
TCTCTACTCCTCTCTTTACCCGCTCCCTCCCTTTCTCCCTCCCTCCCTCCATCGCCCCAACCTGGCCATGTTGCCTCACATATTCATAGCCGCGGACTAGTTACGGGTGTTAGGTTTTGTTGCTACGCCGAGAAGGAAAAGGCCTCCCCTCGCACTTGTGTTGGGGGAACATGTAGAGGGGAAATGCTGGCGCTGTTGTGGCCTGTTTTGGGGTGAGGTGGGGGAGCGAGAGGGGGCTTGGGTGGTGGGGAGGTAGGGTGGGTGGTGGGTGGGTGGTGGGGAGAGGTGGGTTGGAAGGGGAGGGGGTGGCGGGTAGGTAGGTTCTTACTCGGCGGTATTTGGGAGGGAGGGGGAGGGAGTCATTTAATATCAGTGTGTTTGTATTATACACACACACACACACACACACACACACACACACACACACATGTACTATTTAGCACACACACATACAAACCCACACTCCGCCCCTCTTTAAAATATGCATCCAGAGACGTAACTATCTCGGAAGAGCTGTCCCTAGCCTGGGTGTGTGGCCTCTGTCGAAAGAGTTTTCATAAATGATTCAGTCACATTAAAAAAAAGAAAAGAAAAAGAAATGAAGAATGAATTAAGCCACAAAGAATATTTAATGACACCTGTGGACATAAGGTACGCCAGAAGTTTAAGTTGTGAGCGAGTGAAAGGTAGATGATACGGATGTCTTTGGCTGGTAGAGAGAGAGAGAGAAAGACGGATTGAGAGAGAGGGAGAAACAGACAGACAGACAGACAGAGAGACAGCCAGACAAACAGAGAAAGAGAGAAAGAGAGATATAGATAGATAGATAGATAAATAGATAAATAGATAGATAGATATATAGATAGAGAGAAACATCCTATCATTGTGGTTATCTGAAACTTCAACAACGTCATAAGGGAACGCCACGAGGAAATCTTTGTCAGGAAATAAATGAAGAAATGAAGGAATAAACAAACAAGTAAACATGCAAATAAACAATAAAATGTATGGATGAATAAATAAGTAAATAAACAGATAAAACAAGAAAGATATGAGTGAATTGATATACAAGCAAATAACCAAACAAATAAATGAATGAATGAATGAACAAACAAACAAACAAACAAGTAAATAATGAAATAAACAATCAAATGAATGAGTGAATATTTAGACAAATAAACAAATAAATGAACAAGCAAAAATAGAGAAGCCAATAACAAATGAACAAAACAAATAACTGATAAGTGTATATATATATATATATATATATATATATATATATATATATATATATATATATATATATATATATATATAAACAAACGAAACTAGTAGACAAATAAAAAAACAAAAGACAGGGAGGTCATGAAAAATTAAGAAACAAAATATACATAAAATTTAATGAATAAACAAACAAAAACAAATAAGAAAAATACTACCTGAACATCTGAACAAAGAACCACGTAAGTAAACAAGAGAGGCAGTTCAGAAAAAAAGTAAGAAATACCACACACACACACACACCCTTGCTACTCCGCGTCCAAAACCCTTCATGGAAACCGAGCTCGGGTCCGTAAAGAAGTATGCAGACAGCAGAGACAATGCAGATGCCACGGTGACACACAGGCAGTGCAATTGCAAGCAACGCCGTTCGGGAACCTGTGCAGAAGTGAAACAGAGGGTGTGTTCACTAAAGGAAGTCTCTCTCTCTCTCTCTTCTCTTAGTTGGTGTGGGAGAAAGTGGGAGGGGGAGAAAGTGGGAGGGTGAGAGAATCGACAGGGGGAGGGACGGGAAGGAGGGAGGGAGGGAGGAAGGAGGGAGGGATGGTGGTAGGGAAGGAAGGCGGGAGTGAGGGAGGGAGGAGAGAAAGGAGGGAGGCAGAGAAAGAGAGAGAGAGAGAGAGAGAGAGAGGGAGAGAGAGAGAGAGAGAGGTAGATAGATAGATAGATAGATAGATAGATATGTAGATAGAGAGAGAGAGAGAGAGAGACAAACAAATAGAAAGAGACCTAGAAATAGATAGATAGATAGATAGATAGAAAGATAGATAGATAGATAGATAGATAGATAGATAGACAAATAGATAGATAGATAGATAGAGAAAGAGAGATAGAAAGAGAGAAAATGAAAAAGACAGACACATAGACAGATAGAGATCGAGACAGACAGACAGACAGAATAGAGATAGACAGTTAGACAGATAAATAGATAGATAGATAGATAGAGAGAGAGCGTTTGGTGAAACGTTCAGGGAATTTTCTGGAATGTCGGACTGGAGGTCACGCCAGCTCTCCGAGTTCATAAAGGCGAATGGAACGTCGAGTCACATCGGAAGTTCTGCAGGAAGGAGAGCGGAAGAAAAAGGAGAAAGAGAGGGAGAAAGAGAGGGAAGAGGATAGGGGAAGAAAAAGGAGAAAGAGAGGGAGAAAGAGAGGGAAGAGGATAGGGGAAGAAAAAGGAGAAAGAGAGGGAGAAAGAGAGGAAGAGGATAGGGGAAGAAAAAGGAGAAAGAGAGGGAGAAAGAGAGGGAAGAGGATAGGGGAAGAAAAAGGAGAAAGAGAGGGAGAAAGAGAGGGAAAAGGATAGGGGAAGAAAAAGGAGAAAGAGAGGGAGAAAGAGAGGGAAGAGGATAGGGGAAGAAAAAGGAGAAAGAGAGGGAGAAAGAGAGGGAAAAGGATAGGGGAAGAAAAAGGAGAAAGAGAGGGAGAAAGAGAGGGAAGAGGATAGGGGAAGAAAAAGGAGAAAGAGAGGGAGAAAGAGAGGGAAAAGAGGAGGCAGAAAGAGAGGGAAGAGGATAGGAGAAGAAAAAGGAGAAAGAGAGACAGAAAGAGAGGGAAGAGAAAAATAGGGAGAGAAGAAAAGAAAAGAGGAGGGAGGGAAAAAGGAAAAGAGGGAGAATGGAAGGAGAAGGGATAGAAGGACAAGAAAAAGAAGGAAGATGAGAGGGGGAGAAAGAAAAGAGAAAGAAATGAGGCAGGAATGGAAAGAGAGGGTAAGGAACAAAGATAGAGAGGAAGACAAGAAAGCTGAGGAAAAAAAGGAAGAAAGAGAAAAGAGGAAAGGGGAAAACGAAGAAAGAGAAGGGAGAGGAAAAGGGAAGAGAGGAGGGAGAAAAAGAGGGAAGAGGAGAGGGGAAGAAAGGAGAGAGAAAGAAAAAGGGCGTAACAAATGGGGAAAAAAGAGGAGGAAAAATGGAACGTGAGAAAGGACGGAGAAAAGAGAGAGAGAGAGAAAGAGAGAGAGAAGAGAGAGAGAGAAGAGAGAGAGAGAGAGAGAGAGAGAAGAGAAGAGAAGAGAAGAGGGAAAGAGAAGAGAAGCGAGAAAAGCTGGAAGAGAACGAGAGAGAGAGAGAGAGAACCGAGGAAAGAGAGAAAAAGAAAGACAGACAGACAGACAGAAACGCACAAAGCACAAACCCAGACAAGACAAACTCAAGTCCTCACTCGCAACCCACGGACAATAGCTGTTGCATTGTTGCAACGCCATTGCAAGGGACGCGGCAGGAGCACGCAATCATATGAAAAGTGACCCCGAAATACTCTGGGATATCGCTTACTCGTTCTCCTTTTCAAACGCTTCAGCCTCTGGAGTTTTCGACTGGCATTTGGTGTGTCGCTCTCCGTTCGTTGCTAAATGCGTATGTTGCAAATCGTCGGCGTTTGCAGTGTGGGTTTATTTCTGCTTTTCTACGTTTTTACTGGGTGCTCGTGATCTGGCTTATAAGATACGTATTTTAGATTTTGTTGTTTCGTTGTAGTTATTGCTTTTGTTGTTATCACTGTTGTTATTATTATCACCATCATTGTTGTTGTTATTCTCATTATTTCTTTGTTATTATCATTATTATCAATAATATTATTATTATTATTGATAAAATGATATTTCATTATTTCCATCATCATTATTGCTTTGTTACTATTATTACCATTCTTCTTCTTCTTCTTATTTTTATTATTGTTATTATTATTATTATTATTATTATTATTATTATTATTATTATTATTATTATTATTATTATCATTATTATTGTTGTTGTTGTTGTTGTTGTTGTTGTTGTTTTGTTTTGTTGTTGTTATTGTTATTATTATTATTATTTTTAACATTATTATCATTATCATCATTATGATGATAGTTATTATCATGATCATAAATATCATTATTATGACCATAATTATCATTATTATTTTCATGATGATGATAATGATAATAATTATTATTACTGTTATCATTATTGTTATCATCACCATCATCATCAATATCATTTATTATCACTATTGGTATCATTATCATCATAATTTTTTATTATCATCAGAGAGAGAGAGAGAGAGAGAGAGAGAGAGAGAGAGAGAGAGAGAGAGAGAGAGAGAGAGAGAGAGAGAGCGAGAGAGAGGGAGAGTGAGAGAGAGAGACAAAGAGAAAGAAGAAGAAGACGAAGAAGAAAGAATATCAAGAAGATAACCTTTTCTGAGGATACTTGAAGAAAGAATGACTCTTGCCTCTTTGACTTCGGTGCCCTTCTCCTCGTGGCATGCAGGGCGGGTTGGGGTTGAATTAAGGTCGGGTTAAAGTCGGGTTATGGTTGGCTAAGGTCGGCTTAAGGTCTGGTTGAGGTCTGCTTAAGGTCGGGTTAAGGTCTGGTTGAGGTCTGCTTAAGGTCGGGTTAAGGTCTGGTTAAGGTCTGCTTAAGGTCGGGTTAAGGTCTGGTTATGGTTGGCTAAGGTCGGGTTAAGGTCTGGTTGAGGTCTGCTTAAGGTCGGGTTAAGGTCTGGTTGAGGTCTGCTTAAGGTCGGGTTAAGGTCTGGTTGAGGTCTGCTTAAGGTCGGGTTAAGGTCTGGTTGAGGTCTGGCTTAAGGTCGGGTTAAGGTCTGGTTATGGTTGGCTAAGGTCGGGTTAAGGTCTGGTTGAGGTCTGCTTAAGGTCGGGTTAAGGTCTGGTTGAGGTCTGCTTAAGGTCGGGTTAAGGTCTGGTTGAGGTCTGCTTAAGGTCGGGTTAAGGTCTG
>NC_051420.1:10171773-10179273 GCF_015228065.2 Penaeus monodon
AGGTAGGTTCGTATCTATATACACGATAGAGGAAATCATTGATAGCTAATTCAGATCAACATTTTAATCTGTTTCATTTCCTTGTTAAAACTATTTCATGTGTATGCATGCGTGTGTGTCTGTGTTTGTGTTTGAATGTGTCTGCGTTTGTACGTCTGTGTTTGTCTATGTATATGTGCCTGTGTCTGTGTATGGCTGTACATTTCTATGTGTGTGCGTCTGTGTTTGTGTATGTATATGTATGTATGTGTATGTATCTGTTTTTTTTTTTTTTTTTTTTTTTTTTTGTATGTATGTCCATGTCCGTGTATCTGTGTATCTGTGTCTGTGTGTGTGAGTGCGTGTATAAGTATGTATGTCTGTATATAGCCTCGCGAGCATACTACACCGCCAAGGCCACTTCTTCGCTGTTAGGGGAGAAAGTGTGGGCCCGGAGAAGAAATTTTGTTCCCTTATGTTATTCCAATATGAACAGTTCCTTGAAATGCAACTTCGACAGACATCATTCCACAATTCTTGACCCCAAAAATGACCCCCCCAAATGACCCCAGAATGCGTAACTCGGTAGCCTGGTTTGATTTTCTTAATATATTCAAACTCATCATATTGAAAGTTATCATTGCTTAGAGAGATAATTAGGCTGGGTATGATAATTGGATGTAGTAAGGGGCCAGTTATGTATAAGTTATGATTAGCAGATAAGATTGTTATCCCTGTCATCGAACATTTGTTGTGAGAAGTTCTGTCTGAAGCTCTATTTGAACCCTGAAATCCGGTGTCCCTGAAATGCTTTGTCCTGAAATTTCTTGCCATGAAGTCCCTCGCTTTGACATCTCTTGCCAAAAATGTATAGCCTAAAAATCCGTTCCTCTGAAGTCTCTTGTCATGAAAATCGCTACTTTGAAATCTATACCCCGATATCTCTTGCCATGACATTTCTATTCCTGAAATTCCTTACCCTGAAGTCCCCTGCCCTGAAAACTCATGTCCTGAAGTCAGAGATCCCTTACACTAAGATCCATCGCCCAGAAATATCTTGCTATGAAATCCTTTACACTGACATTCCTGAAATCTGAAGTCCTTTGCTCTGAAATCCCCGGCCCTGAAATTGGCCGCAGGAGGTTTCTCATAACTCTTGCACGGGGAGTTGGTAGCGTGAGTAACCCAAGGCAGTTATATGTCTATTAAGTTTTCTATAGAGAGAACTCTCCTCTGTCTTTCTATCTTTGTCTCTGTCTGTCTGTGTAGCTGTCTGTCTGTCTCTTTCTCTCTCCTCTCTGTCTGTCTGTCTATCTCTCCCACCTGCTCTCTCTCTTTCTCTCTCTCTCTTCTCTCTCTTCTCTCTCTATCTCTCTCTCCTCTCTCTCCTCTCTCTCTCCTCTTCTCTCTCTCTCTCTCTCTCTCCTCTCCTCTCTCTCTTCTCTCTCTCTCTCTCTCTCTCTCTCTCTCTCTCTCTCTCTCTCTCTCTCTCTCCCTTCCCCCCTCTCTCTTTTCTCTTTCTCCCCCCTCCCTTTCCCCTCCCCCATCCCATTCTGTACAAGTCATTTTTCCATAGAGCTAGTAAGGAACAAAATAATAATTAAAAAGAACTAGGAAAGGAGATAACGATTATAAAAAATAGCCAGTAAAGAAGAAAATAATGATTAAAAAGATCTAGTTAGGGATACGATAATTATGAGAATGACCGATTGATTAAAAAAAAAGCGAACTGAACAGAGAAGCTAATTATTTAACACGAACATCTGTCCGTGAATTTTTCCTCATACTAGCTCAAAACGTTACAAACATTGAGGAAAAAAGTCTAGAATAATTATAAAACAGAGATAAAAAAAATACATATATACATCAGCGCTGATGTTAAATACGTTCCTAAAATCTTGATTATCATATCTTTATCAGAATAACGTTATGAGATGATTTCGAAATGTTCTTCAAATGTAAAATTCCTTGTAAAATTGTTAAATTCTCATTCATATCTTTTTGCAACCACGTTATATCTTTCGTTAGATAGTGTTTTTTTTTGTTGCATATTCAAAGAAGAATTCCTTACTCAGTAAAGAAAATGGAAGGAAAACAATATATACAAACACAAATGATAAACGTAAATGCAAATACCGGATGTAACTTATGTAAATTACACAACAATAATGACAAAATATAAGTAAGATACAATTCTAAGTCTTTTGTGTGGTGCAATATTTCCAAGATAACTACTTAGATTAGATTGAGCATCTCAAAGTTAAAGGAAATATTTTTTCTTAGTGTTTCACTTTGTATCTTGTATATGCTTGTTTATCAATTTATTATTATTATTATTATTATTATTATTATTATTATTATTATTATATATATATTTTTTTGGGGGGAGGAATCCTATAAAAAAATAGCCATTCCTTTTCATATCTTGACGAAGAACTACTTGTTTCGAAAATCCTAGTAAGATCTTTTTTATACATTCACTCTCATTCGCAACTTTCACAGGAACGTCACATTTTGAAGATCCCAGGAACGAAGGAAATTTTAATTCTTGTTGATTTTTTTCCCACCTTACATTAAATATATTTCCCGGAGAAATGCGTGTTTCGAGTAACTATCGAGAAATTATTCTCATTCGTTATTTTTCTCACTCATTTTCTTTTTTCTCATCCATTATCTTCCTCATTGATTGTATTTCTCTGCGTAAAACAGCTGCTTAGAAAGAAAAGGAAGACTTTATTCAGTCGTTAACAACTTACCTATGACTTTATGTTCTGAGGATACCGTATAATTTATAAGGTATATATGTCATTTATGTGTTAATTTATATGGCATATTTGTGATAATGTATGTGTATTATTTTATATGGTATATATGTGATTATGTATGTGTTATTTCATATGGCATATATGTGATAATGTATGTGTATTATCTTATATGGTATATATGTGCTTATGTATGTATTATCTTATATGGTATATATGTGGTTATATATGTATATTATTTTACAAGATATATATGTGATTATGTGTATGTATGTGGTATTGTATCTGGTGTGGATATGTATATGTGCGAGCGCGTGTATGTAAATATTTAATTTTTATGTGCATTTTTCTTTCCGTGGTTGCGTTTGTATTGGTGTACACTTGTGCATGTGTGTGAATACGGACTCATTGTGAGCGAGTGGTCGGCAAGAGACACTCATCCTGTGTTTATGATAAAGTCAAAGTTCACAGACACTATCATCGGGCATCTCATCCTGAACACCTAAAGTTAATTTCCGTTTGCCACGCACGTCGCTTCGGGTGATTACGTGAAAGAGAAATAAATATGAGATATATTTACGATGAATGTTTTTAGACGCACAGATGTACATGTATAGATACACATGGTTGTGTACGCAAACATGTTGGACATTTATATGCGTACATATCCACACAAGCACAAGCATACGCATGCACAAACACGAAAATAAAAACACACTCAGAGACACACATACACACACAAACAAACAACACGCTCACACACACACACACACACACACACACACACACACACACACACACACACACACACACACACACACACACACACACACACAAAAACAAACAACACCCTCTGGTACACAAAAAATAGACACAAACACACACACACACACAATCAACCAACACAAAAAAAACAAACAAACACAGAAACACAATTACAGTAAAGACAATCACCCCCCCCCAAAAAAAAGCACAAAAAACACAAAAAATACATTAATATTAATACGACCGTCACAAATGAAAAGGAAGAGTCCCGACTGAGCCCCGTGGCTGTCTTCAGAGTACTTCTTCATTCGAGATAATTTAAGCAGGGACGCTACGGTAATACAGAGCAGTTCGAGAGATCATAATGATTTACGATATCGAGGGGGGAAGGGAACGCATTTCGGGATGAGAGGAAAGGGGGGTTGGGGTCGGAAGAGGGGAGAGAGAGGGAACGAGAGAGATAGTGAAGAGAGAGAAGGGCGAGAGGGAGTAAGTAGAGGGAGGGAAGGAGGGTGAGAGAGCGAGACGAGGAGAGAGGGTGGGAGGGAGGTAGAGAGAGAGAGACAGAGAGAGAGAGATAGATAGATAGAAAGATAGATTGATAGATAGATAGAGACAGAAAGAGAGAAAAGAGAAAACAAAATGAAAAAAAAAAGGTAAATAGAAAAAACAACATAACTAAACACAAACAACGAAACATCAAAGAACAAACAAACAAACAAACAAAAGACTTCAACTCCCACCAAAAAAACAAAAACAAAAAAAAATCCATTATGAAACCAAAAACACCCCCGCTTCCCTCTATTACGCACCCACCCAACCCGATCCTTTAAAATAAGTGAAAATAGGGAAAATTGACTAGTCTGTTTGCAACTTTGCTAACATAGTCCACGGCCTATCTATCTTTCCCTTAATAATGTCAAGGCGTCAAAATAATAATAAATGATAATAATGATAATAGTAATAATGATAATGATAATAATGATATAAAAAAAGAGATGATAATAGTAATAATAATTAATAATAATGATAATAATAACGTTAATATATCAACAATAATAATAACTATAAAGGGAAAATATAATGATAACAATAAAAAGATAATGATAGAATTATAAATAATAATAATAATTGTAATAATAAAAGGATAATGCAATAATAATAAAATAATGATAATGATATAATAATAGATAATAATAGAAAATAAATGATGATGATAAGGTAATAAGATCTTGATCTAAAAATAAAATAATATCAATCTGAGCCTCCTCAAAATTAGGTCAAAATGAGTCAAAATATCAAATCAATGATGCTTATGATAATCTTAATAATAACAATTATAATAATAACAATAGTAATGCTAATAATAATAACACAATAATGTTAATGCCAATAATAATAATGTTAATAATGACAACAGTAACAATAAAAGTGAGTCAAAACGTCAAAATAACGTCAAAATTAAGAAGTCATTCCCCCTCGTAAACCTACAATACCCAATCACGTCAACCAGGATAAGAAAACTGACCCCCCCCCCTTCCATCCCCTGTAGGACACCCAAGTATCCCCGTCAAAGTTAAATGAACTGACTATTTTCCTCCCCCCCCCCCTTAGGATACCCAACCGGTCACCCTACCCCATCAAAATAGACCAAATATACCAAAGATCACCTAATGAGTGACCTGACCCCTCTCTTTGCAAGCAAACAGACTCCCCTCTTACCCGTTCTCCCTACATCCCACACCTGCTCTCTTATACCGCTCTAACATCAAAATAAATGAACTGACGTCTCTTTGCAAGTAGGTCTCCCTCCCCCCATTTTCCCCCACAACCTGCCCCTCTCCCCTTATACCACCCTGCCATCCCCTTCGAAACAAGCGAACTAATCCCTCTCTTTGCAATCAGAACCCCCCCTCCTCTCTCACCCCACCCTCAACCCGTCCCCATGTAAATAAAGAAATCGATCTATCACTCTACAAACAGAACTAAAAAGATAATCAAGAGAGCTGGACGACAATTAAACCCTCCATTCACCCGTTGACAATGTTCAGTTTACTTGAGCTAAATGAAAACAGCTCGGACGCTTGGATATTATGGTGAAGGGAGCGTTCATTGGCAGGGGGAGTGGGTATTGAGGGAGGGAGGGAGGGAATGAGGGAAGAAGAGGGAGGGAGGGAGGGAATGAGAATGTAGAGAGGGAAGGAGGGAGGGAGAGAGAAGGTAGAGAGGGAGGGAGGGAGAGGGAGTGAGGGAGGGGGGAAGGAGAGGGAGTGAGAGATGGAGAGAGAGGGTAGAGAGGGAGGGAGGGAGGAAGAAAAGAGGAGGAAGGGGGAAGGAAATAAGGAGGGGAGAAATAAAAGGGAGGTGAGAGGTTAATAGAGAGGAGAAGGCGAACGAGAGAGAGAGAGAGAGAGAGAGAGAGAGAGAGAGAGAGAGAGAGAGAGAGAGAGAGAGAGAGAGAGAGAGAGAGAGAGAGAGAGAGAGAGAGAGAGAGAGAGAGAGAGAGAGAGAGAGAAAGAGAGAGAGAGAGAGAGAGAGAGAAAGAGAGAGAGAGAGAGAGAGAGAGAGAGAGAGAGAAACTGACAGATAGACATAGACAGATAGTGGAGGAGACGAGAGAGAGAAAGGACGCAAAATAATTAAAGAAGCAAAGAAGCATTCGCAGAAATAAATAAACACTACCAACAACCATGGAAAAAAAAGAGATTCCCTCCTGAGCGAAAGACCTTCCCTCTACCCCCTCCACCCTTCCCCCGTCCCCCCTATGCCCAGCACCCTCCCCTCCCGTCTCTCCACCAATCCCCCATCCCTCCCACGTTCCTCTTACTCCCCCTCCACGCTTCTCCTTGCCTCTCCCACCCCACCACCCCCTTCCCTATCCATCCCTCCACCACCTCTTCCCCTCCTTCCTCCACCCTCCCTCCAACCCTTCTCCAACCCTTCTCCAACCCCCTCCCTTTCCCCCGTCCGCAAATCCACCCAGGGCCGCCGTAGACAAGGAGGGCACCAGATCCGAAGGGCAACCAATCTCCTTAAGATATCTCTCGAGTTCCTGTCAGCGCCTTGATGTCAAAGGACTTCAGCGGAGGATCATCAGACGTCGAGTGGACAGTCGCAGGGAGGGACTCGAGGCTCGGGACATCAGAAGGATGGAAATTCTGACCGGAATATATTTTTTTCTAATGATTTATAAAAAGATGTTTTTTTTTTATATTTTGTTGTTATTTATCTATATAGTTATCTGTGTATTTTTATATTTTGTTGTTATTCATTTATATACTTACCTGTGTTGCTGCTATGTATCTATTTGTTTATTTGTGTATGTATTGGGTTATTGACAATTTTTCTTTATTTCTTTGTTGATTTCTTTATCTATTTACTTATCTATCTATCTATCTGTCCTATTCACCCGTCTGTTCATCAATTTATTTATTTATTTATCTGTGTATGCATTTTTTATTGGGTTATTTTGTATTCTTTATTTATTTGTTGATTTATTTATATATTTATCCATTTATTCATCTATCATGTATCGTTTATTTATTTGTTTATCTACGTATCCATTTGTTTGTTTATCTAAAGTTATATATGTATTTTTATTGTTTATCTGTTTATCCATTTATTTATTCATTTATTTATCAAAAGTTATTTATCTATCCATTCTATCTGTTTATTTATTTATTTATTTATTTATTTATTGCGCAAGAGATTTTTTTTATCTGCGGATAAATTTTTATTTTATTTATTTAATTTTTGTACATTTTTTTGCGCTTGTTTGGTTTCGAATTCAGAGGTCGATGGTCGGGGGGAGGGGGGAGGGGGGTTAAGGGGGGGGGGTAGAGGATATGGAAGCCCATGATCGTCAAGGCCGCGGTGGCCGAAAGGATAGAGCATCGGACTCAAGACTGTCACGACGGCAATCTGAGTTCGAGGGTTCGAGTCACCGGCCGGCGCGTTGTTCCCTTGGGCAAGGAACTTCACCTCGATTGCCTAC
>NC_051420.1:10189273-10191773 GCF_015228065.2 Penaeus monodon
TAATCCGGCAAAGGCTTAATAACGTTAATCCGGCAGAGGCTGAATATTATTAATCCCGAACGACAGAACATCACTAATCCGGCAAAGGCTGAACACTGATTCGGAAAGTTGATCTTCATTAATTCCTTATGAGCTGAACATCAGTAATCCCATGTCAAAATAAATGGTTTCTAAAACATTAAAGCTTAGGGTAAAAAAATGGCAAAATAACTGATACTTGTAAGCTATTGCTAAATAAAGATATTAGTAATTTCATTAGCTCGGAACATCTTTATGGCATGCATGTAAATAGTATGCAAAAGCTGTGAACAAATAACAGTCATTAACTTTAACCATACTGTATACCACCTATCAAGATGCACACACACGCACACGCACACGCACACAATCACACACACACACACACACACACACACACAAACAAATAAACACACACACACAAACAAAAAACACACACACACACACACACACACACACACACACACAACACACACACACACACACACACACACACACACACACACACACACCACACACAACAACCACACACACATCTCTACAAAACACATCACACGCACACACACACACACATATATGTATATATATATATATATATATATATATATTATATATATATAATATATATATATATTTTATATATATATCATATATATATATATATATTATATTTTATACAATATATATAAATATCTATATATATATATATATATATATATATATATATATATATATATATATATATATATATATATATATATATATATATATACATATACACATATACACACACCGGGCGGCAAACCACCGTTCTAAAAAATTGCCAAGAAAATTATGGAAAATCTATGATCGCCAACGTCCTTGTAGGACAAGGCATAAGGCCGCGGTGGCCGAATGGTTAGAACATCGGACTCAAGACTGGCACGACGGCAATCTGAGTTCGAGGGTTCGAGTCGCCGGCCGGCGCGTTGTTCCCTTGGGCAAGGAACTTCACCTCGATTGCCTACCTAGCCACTGGGTGGCCAAGCCAGCCCAAAGTCAGTGCTAGTCCCAAAGCCCGGATAAAATAGAGAGAATGATTACCTAAAAAGGTAACACCGGCACTCTCCGTGGAAAGGAACTGGGGACTCTACCACGTACTCACTCCAAGAGCATCACAAAAACATGAAAAACTACAATTAAGTGGATGGTGGAGAGGTCCACGGCTGCTCAAACATGAGCATACCGTTATTGATGATGATATATATATGTATGTATATATATATCTATACATATATGTATGTATATATATATCTATACATATATGTATATATCTATATATCTATACATATCATCATCAATAACGGTATGCTCATGTTTGAGCAGCCGTGGACCTCTCCACCATTCTTTGCCACTAAACTCGATCTTGCGCTTTTCTTTCCACTTGTACCATCGACAGCCCGCAAATATCTTTGATGTTGTCGCTCAGTCTTGTCTTCGGTTTGCCTCTTCCTCTGTTTCCTATCACCATCCCTGTCAGCAAGTTTTTCTCAATAGTTTTACTTCTCATCACATGACCAATAAACTTTAATTTCCTTTTGTTCAAGATGTCCAACAGTCGGTCTTTACAATTTATTTTTCTCAGCACTTCATCATTCGTTTTCTTCTCTGTCCAGTTAATACGTAGTACTCGTCTGTAACACCACATTTCAAAACTATTCTTTTTCTTGTCTATCTTCTTCAGCACCCAACACTCAGAACCACATGATGCAATTGGGAAAACTAATGAGTTCAATAACCTCAGCTTTGTCCGTAAGGTAATGCTTCGGTCTTTCCAGATGTTATTGAGAGCAACTGTGGCGTTTTTGGCACTGGTAATTCTTCTTTTTATTTCCGGTGAATCATCATATGTATTAGTTAAAACAGCTCCAAGATAAGTGAACTCTTTCACATTTTCCACAACCATTCCATTGATTGTAACATGTTCCATCATTGTTCATTGCCGGTTATTTTTGAATCTTCATGATCTTAGTTTTCTTGGCATTAAGAAACAAGCCAGCCTTTTCGCTTGCTTCTCTAACTTTATCTAGTAGTTGTTGTAGTTCAGTGATACTGCAGGCAATTAAAACTATATCATCAGCGTACCTTAGATTTGATATTTTGTATCCTCCAACATCTACAGTTCCTTCAAATTCTCTAGAGCACCTCTCATAATTGTTTCAGAATATATGTTAAAGAGGTGTGGAGACAGAATCAACCCTGTCGCACTCCTTGTTTGACTTCGAACCATTCTGTTAACCCATAAGTGATTCTTACAGTTGCTTGTTGTTTGTCATACATGGCTTTTATTAGTTGGATGATGTGTTTTGGAAACTTCATATCGTTCATGTTATTCCAGAGGATATCGTGATCAACAGTATCAAAAGCTTTCAAGTAATCGATGAAACACAGGTATAGGTCTTTCTGATGTTCTCTGTTTTTCTCTATGATCAATTTCAGATTT
>NC_051420.1:10211773-10214273 GCF_015228065.2 Penaeus monodon
GGTGTTGAGGGTGGTACCGGTAATATGGGTGTTGGTGTTGGTAATGAGGGTGGTACCGTAATGACGGTGTTGGTGTTGGTAATGAAAGTTGTACCAGTAATGAGGGTGGTATCGGTAATGAGGGTGTTGGTAATGAGGGCGGTACCGGTAGTAAGGGTTTTGGTTTGGTAATGAAGGTGTTGATTATAGTAATTTCACTAAGTAGCAGTGTTGGTAGCGTCGATAATTAGAATGATAGCGATGTTATATTGCTAATGGTGTTGATAACGAGGGAAATAGCGATAGTAATAAGGGTAATGATGTCAGTACTGAAGGCCGTGGTGTTGCTAATAAGGGTGGTGGTAATGATAGTGAGGTTGCAGATGATGGTGATGAGAAAAAAATTTATGAAAATAGATGTAGCGAT
This sequence comes from Penaeus monodon, assembly GCF_015228065.2. Taxonomy (NCBI): domain Eukaryota; kingdom Metazoa; phylum Arthropoda; class Malacostraca; order Decapoda; family Penaeidae; genus Penaeus; species Penaeus monodon. The sequence goes on from NC_051420.1 coordinate 10,212,180, forward strand.
ACTCGTAATGAAAATGATGATGTGTGGAAAGTGTTAATGAAAGTGACTATACCGATATTGAAAATGGCAACATAAATCACTAATGGTAATATTGATATATAGATGATGTTAGCGATAATGATAAATTATATTATCGAGAAAAAGTGAAATTAATAATAAAAATGACTATAGAAAATGATAATATAAAATGAATATAATATAAAAAATGTTAATATAAATTATGGTGAGATATAAATTATATAAGCGATAATGCTAAATGATGTTATCGAAAACGGAAATGGCAATGTTAATAATGATAATAAAAACATAATTGCAATGAATCCCTGACCCAAAGCAAAAACACAAAGAAAAACAAAATATTATCATATATATAAACTACAACACACACACACAAAAGAGAAAAGAAAAGAAGAGAAAAGAATATTTACCGTGAATAATTATTTTCCCAGGCAGTCGGAACGCCCCAGCTGAAGGACCTTGCAATATTTTGTTGTGGAAGTCAGGAGAATTGCATAAACTCTGCGGACCCTTCACGCCCTCTTTCACTTTACTCTCCCTTCAGCTGACGATGAGCAGCAATGATGGAGACAGAGAGTGGGAGAGGAGGGGGAAGGGGTGAGCGAAAAAATGAAGGGAGGAAGAAGGATGGGGAGGAAGTGAATTTAGGAAGGAGGGAAGAAGAAGGAAGGGAAGGAGAGGAGGAAGGGAAAGAAGGAGAAAGGAAGAAAGGGAAGGTAGGAATGAGGGAGGACGGAAGAGGAAAGAGGAATGGGAGGAATGGAGTAAAAAAGTTAGAGCGAAGGGAGGGAAGGAAAAAGAAGAAAGAGAGAGGAGAGAAAGAACCAGGTAGAAACACAGAGAATGAGAAAGATAGACAGAGAAAGAAAGAGATAGACAAATAAATAGATAGAGAGAGAGAGAGAGGGAGAAGGGAGAGGGAAAAAGAAGAGGTAGAGAGAGAAAGAAAATAAACGAGAGGAAAGATTAATGATAGTTGCATGCGAAAATTGCAACGCCCTTCATTCACCATCCGGAGAGACATGAACTAGTAGGCTAAGCAAAAGACAGGGAAGAGAGAAGGGAAAGGAGAAGAAAAAGATAAAGAAAAAATGAACGAAAAGTGGAGAGAAAATGAGGAAAAGGTGGAGAGAAAAGGGGGAAAGGTGGAGAGGCAAAGGTAAAAAAAGTGGAAAAATAAAGAAAAGAAAACGAAAACAAAATATAACAAAACATCAACAACAACGAAAGAAAAAAGAACATAAGAATTCTTAAAGAGTAGGGAGAGAGTTTAGGAAAAACAAAACAAAACACGACAACACTAAAGGAGGGAGTTTGAAATGAGTAAAGGAGAAAGTCAGAAACGAAAATGAATAAACAAGAGAGTTCAGAAGGAAAATGAAGACGGGGAAATCTTTAGAAACAGTAAAGCAGAGTTTAAAGAAAAAAGGAAACTTAATGGAAGAGAAAGCGCTCAAAAAAGTAAACAAAAGTGCAAAATAGAATAACAAACAAACAAACTATAATTGAATCTAAACAAACAACACATCCAACAAGCAACAAAAGACATAACTCGTGGAAGACAAGAAAAGATCATTTTCTTTGTATCGAAAGCTTCATTATCCTGTGAGTGGAAATGAGATACAAATCCCTGACTTACTCTTTATGTTGGAAGGAATAATGAGAAGGTCGATGATAAAATTAGAGGATATGAGAGAGAAAGATATATATATATATATATATATATATATATATATATATATATATATATATATATATATATATATATATAAAATAGAGATGAGAGAGTAGAGAAGAGAGAGAGAGAGAGAGAGAGAGAGAGAGAGAAGAGAGAGAGAGAGAGGAGAAGAGAGGGATGAGATAGGAGGAAGAAGATAGAGAGAGAGAGAGAGAGGAGAGAGAGGAGAGAGAGAGAGAGAGAGAGAGAGAGAGAGACAGATAGATAGAGAGAGACAGTGATGCATAAACAAATAAACAAGTAGATATAAAGACATATAAAAAGAATCACAGAAGAATAGAAAGCAAAAAGCAATATATAAAAAAAGAGATAAAGTAAAAAAAAATAGATAGAAGGAG
>NC_051420.1:10231773-10236773 GCF_015228065.2 Penaeus monodon
TCCTCCCCCCCCCTCCCATTTCCCTTCCCCTCCCTCCCTCCTCCGTCCCCTCCTCGCTCCCCCCCTTCCCCCCCCCCTCCCTCCGTCCCAATCCTCGCTCCTCACGTGACAATAATTCTTTTGGCAATCCTGCAACAAAGGCACGAGGCAGGGTGCGGGACGAGTCTCCGACATATTGTTCCCTGGGGCCTCATTGTAATTAAAACGAGTCTGTAACTGGCGACGGCCCTTCTCCCATAACCCGCTCAGCACTCGCTATTTTGCGCGCGGATACACAGCCAAATGACTAACTCTCTCCTCTGACGTCTCTCTCTCCTTCTCCTTCTCCTTTCTCTCTCCTCTCTCTCTCCCTCTCTTCTCTCTCCTCTTCCTCTCTCTCTCTCTCTCTTTTTCTGGGGTTTGGGGCTCTATTGCCCGTCTGTCGCCTCTGGGGTGTTTTGTCTGTCTGCCCCCCCCCCATCTTCTCTCTCTCTCTTTTCTTTCTCTCTTATCTCTCTTCCTTCTCTCTCTCTCTCTCTCTGTTTTTGCACTCCTTTTCTTTTTCTTCTCCTTTCCCCATCATATCATTCGTACTTTCCCCCTTTTCTCCTTTTTATTATTTCTTTTCCTCTCCCTTTTTTTCCCCCCCCCTTTCTCCATCCTGGCCTCTCGTTCTTTCCTCTCCTGTACCCTCTATCCCCCCTCCTTCCCCCCTTTCCTCTCTCCCCTACCTCCCCTACCTCCCCCTTCTTTATCCTCTCTCTATTCCCCTCCCCTTCCCCCAACCGCTTCTCTGTCCTCTCCCCTCTCCCCTTCTCTCTATCTCTCCCTCTACTCTCCCCTCCCCCCCATCTTCCCCTCCCCCCCCCCCCCTAACCCCCCCCCCACCAAAATTTCAAAAATCCCCAAAACGTTTTAAAGGGCACAAAATCTTTGTCAGCGTTTTCAAACATTAATTCATGATGGATCTGTGGGGTTTAGGCGATTTTCGACCTGTGATTAGTATAGCTCTCACCCCCCTCTCCCCCTCCTCCCTCATACGCTTTTTTTGGTGTGGGGGGGGGGAGGAGGTAGCGGGGGAATGAAATTTTTGTTTAGGGGGATGACACAGGGTTGGGGAAGAAATGGAGGGGGGATGATGGGGTTGATACGGGATAGGGGAATTGCCGATGGGGAGGGGGGGGGGGTTGTTAGGGTTAGGAGAACAGGGAGTGAGAGGAAGGGGGGGGGTGATAACGTCAGGGGAACAGCAAGTATGAGTAGAGTGGGGAGTCGATAGGGTAAGGGGAACAGCGAGCAATAAGAAAGGATAAGGATATACAATAAGATATACAATATAGGATATATAATATAGGATATACAATAAGAAAGATAGGATAAGGGGAACAGCAAGTGTGGACAAGGGAGGTGTGGGGGGGGGGACGTACATAGAAATAATAGAATAGGAATAAAAAAAGGAAAAAATAGAGACGATAGAAAGGGAGAAAGGGGATAATCAGAAAATTAATCTCATTACGAAATAGGGACGAAATATCATAAATTTAGGATGGGTAGTTGACAGGTACTGGGGGGATGGGGTGGAACGGGAGTTAGGGGAGGGTGGGGGGGGGGAGGATTAGCAAGGGATTAACTAAAATCACATTATATTTAACCCAAACTTCTTCCCATCCGAATCAACCCGTATTTGGAACTCACATTATTGAAGAGTTTTAGGGGGAGCGAAAAGGCCCATTTATTTCACGCTGTATCAGCTGAACATCGCCTGCCAATTTTAAAAAAAAAAAAAAAAAAAAACCCCCCCCAAAAAAAAAAAACCCAAAAAAAAAAAAAAAAAAAAACAAAAAAAAAAAAATTTTTTTTTTTTTGGGGGTTTTTTTACGGAAAAAAATTTTTTCCCCAAAAAAAAAAAAAATTTTTTTTAATTTTTTTCCCTGGGGGGGTTTACCCAAAAAACCAGGAACTTTCCCCAAAAAAACCCCCCCGGGAAAAGGGGGGGGGGCCGGGGGGGGGGAAAAGGGGGGGGGGGGGAAAAAAAGGGGGGGGGAAAAAGGGGAAAAAGGGGGGGGGGAAGGGGTTTTTTTTGGGGGGGAAAGGGGGGGGGGGAAAATTGGGGAAGGGGGGGGGGAAAAGGGGGGAAAAAAAAACCCCCCCCCCCCCCCCCCCCCCCCCGGGGGGGGGGGGGTTTTTTTTTTTTTTGGGGGGGGGGGTTTTTTTTGGGGGCCCCCCCCCCCCCCCCCCCCTTTTTTTTTTTTTTTTTTTTTTTTTTGGGGGGTTGGGGGGGGGGGGGGGGGGGGGGGCCCCCCCCCCCCCCCCCCCCCCCCCCCCCCGCGGGGGGGGGGGGGGGGGGGAAAAAAAGGGGGGGGTTTTTTTTTCCCCAAAAAAATTTTTTTTTTTTCCCCCCCCCCTTTTTTTTTTTTTTTTCCCCCCCCCCTTTTTTTTTTTAAAAATTTTTTTTTTTTTTTCCCCCCCCCCCCCCCCCTTTTTTTTTTCCTTTTTTTCCCCCAACCCCTTTTTTCCCCCCCCCCCAAAAAAAACCCCCCCTCCTCCCCCCTTCCCCCCCTTTTTTCCCCCTTTCCCCCCCCCCTTTCCCCCCCTTTTCCCCCCCCTCCCCTTTCCCCCCCCCTTTTTCCTTTGTTTTTCCCCCCCCTTTTTTCCTTTTTTTCCTTTTTTCCCTCCCCTTTTTTCCCTTTCCCCCTTCCCCATTTTTCCCCCCTTTTTTTTAAATTCTCTCTCTTTTTTTTCCCCTCTCTCTCTCTTTTTTTTTTTTTTTTTCCCCCCCTCTCTTTTTTTTTTTCCCCCCCCCTTTTTTTCTCTCTCCCTCTCTCTTTCTCTCTCCCCCTCTCCCCCTTTTCCTTCCCCCTTTCTCCCCTCCCCCTTCTCTCCCCCCCCCCTTTCCTCCCCCTCTCTACCTCCCCCCCCTCTCCCCCCCCCCCTCTCTTTTCCCCCCCCCCCCTTTTTTCCCCCCCCCCCTTTCCCCCCCCCCCCCTTTTCTTTTTTTTTTTCCCCCTCCCCTCTCTCTCTCTCTCTCTCCCCCTTTTTTTTCCCCCCCCCCCCCCCCTTTTTTTTTTTTCTTTTTTTCTCTCTCTCTCTCTCTCTTTTTTTTTCCCCCCCCCTTTTTTTTCCCCCCCCCCCCCCCCCCCCCCTTTTCTCTCTCTTTTCCCCCCTTTTCCCCTTTCCCCCCTCCCCTTCTTCCTCCCCCCCCTTTTTTTCCCCCCCCCCCCCCCCTTCCCCCTCCCCCCCCCCCCCCCCCCCCTTTTTTTTTTTTTTCCCCCCTTTTTCCCCCTTTTTTTTCCCCCCCCCCCCTTTTCCCTTCCTCCCCCCCCTCCCTCCCTCCCTCCCACCTCGCTCCCTCCCTTCCTCCCCCCCTCCCTCCCTCCCATCCTCGCTCCTCACGTGACAATAATTCTTTTGGCAATCCTGCAACAAAGGGGGACGAGGCGGGGGCGGGGCGATTTCCGACAAAATTTTTTTCCCTTTGGGGCCTCTTGAATTTAAACGAGTCTGTAAATGGCGACGGCCCCCTTTTCCCATACCCGCTCGGAAAATCGCCTTTTTTTGGGGCGCGGATTTCAAGCCAAATGACTAAATCCTCCTCTCCTCTCTTTTCTTTTTCCCCTCTTTCTCCTCTCTCTTTTTCTCCTTCCCTTTCCCCCTCTCTCTCCCCTTTTATTTTTTCTCTCTTCTCTCTCCCCTCTTCTTCTGGGACTTTTTCCCCTATCTTTCCCGTCTTTCCCCCTCTGGCTTCTCCCCGTCCGTCTGCCCCCCCCCCCCCTCTCTCTCTCTCTCTCTCTCTCTCTCTTCTCTCTCCCTTTTTTCTCCCACCCCCCTCTTCTCCGATCCTGGTCTCTCTCGTTCTCTTCCTCTCCTCGTACCCTCTATCCCCCCTCCTTCCCCCCTTTCCTCTCTCCCCTACCTCCCCTACCTCCCCTACCTCCCCCTTCTTTATCCTCTCTCTATTCCCCTCCCCTCCCCCCAACCGCTTCTCTATCCTCTCCCCTCTCCCCTTCTCTCTATCTCTCCCTCTACTCTCCCCTCCCCCCTACTCTCTCCCCCTCCCCCTCCCCCTAACCCCCTCCCAACACCAAATTGCAATAATCCCAAATCGTTTAATGGACACAAAATCTTTGCTACAGCTGTTTACAATCATTAATTCATGATGGATCTGTGGGGTTTAGGCGATTTTCGACCTGTGATTAGTGTAGCTCTCACCCCCCTCCCCCTCCTTCCCCCTCCTCCCTCATACGCTTTTTTTGGTGGGGGGGGGGGAGTGGGAGGAGGTAGCGGGGGAATGAAATTTTTGTTTAGGGGGATGACACAGGGTTGGGGAAGAAATGGAGGGGGGATGATGGGGTTGATACGGGATAGGGGAATTGCCGATGGGGAGGGGGGGGGGTTGTTAGGGTTAGGAGAACAGCGAGTGAGAGGAAGGGGGGGGTTGATAACGTTCAGGGGAACAGCAAGTATGAGTAGAGTGGGGAGTCGATAGGGTAAGGGGAACAGCGAGCATTGGTAGGGTGATAGGATAAGGGGAACAGCAAGTGTGGACAAGGGAGGTGTGGGGGGGGTACGTACATAGCAACTAATAGAATAGGAGATAAAATAGGAAAACATAGAGACGATAGAAAGGGAGAAAGGGGATAATCAGAAAATTAATCTCATTACGAAATAGGGACGAAATATCATAAATTTAGGATGGGTAGTTGACAGGTACTGGGGGGGGGGGACGGGAGTTAGGGGAGGGTGGGGGGAGGTAGGATTAGCAAGGGATTAACTAAAATCACATTATATTTAACCCACAACTATCTCCTATCCGAATCAACACGTATTGGTAACTCATCATCTATTGAAGAGTTGATGGGGAAAGCGAAAAGGCCGATTGATTTCACGCTGTATCACGCTGCAACATCGCCTGCCATTGCGATTCAATTAAAGAAGGAGGATTATATTCATAAAGGTAAAAAAAAAAATGCAAGTGAGCTGATTACTAAAAAAGGAAGGTAAATGATTCGTAATTATGCTTC
>NC_051420.1:10239273-10241773 GCF_015228065.2 Penaeus monodon
CCCGTCTCTTAGGAAATGCTGCGGCGCGGACGAAGGGAAGATGAAAATTCGATTTTTAGATTTTTTTTTTTTTTACGTGTGTGTGTTTATTTCTTTATTTTTTTTTCTTATGGTTGGTTTGAATTTTTGGCATTGTGCGTTTTTTTTTATTCTTACTGTTTTTTTTTTATTACTTATATATGTATATTTATATGTCTATTTTTTCTAAATTTCGTTTTGATTTTTTTTTTTTTTAATTCTTATTGTTTTCTTTTTATTTTGATTACTATCTTCCATTCTCTTTTTCTTCTTTCTCCTTTTTCTTCCTTTCTTTCTTTCCTTCCTCTTCATCTTTTTCTTGATTTTTTTCTTCTTCTCCTTCCTCGTTTCTTACTCCTTTTTACCATATTTTTCGTCATTTATTTTTCCCTTTTATCATATTATTTTTCTTAATTGTTTCGTCATTTCATTTCCTTTCATTCCATAGCCTTTTACACTCTTTATCTATAATGATATAAAGATAACAACAGCAATCAAATTAAAGGTATCGATGTTAATGATAAGGATAATTCTGATATTAGTAAAGATAATAATAACTGGTTAACAGAATAAGAAAAGTGTTTATATTGATAATAAGGCTAGAAAGAAGAAGAAAAAATCGCCATCACCATAGCAAAAATTAATTAAATCGTTAACAACACATTAATTACAACCCCAAAGCACTATTAATGTTATTCTCATCCCCACCACCAATAATAATTACATATACAACCCCAACACCGCCAACAACAAGAATTCCCCATCACCAACACTACCAACACCATCACCGCCACCAAAATATCCATCTCCATCACCACCATCATCCCCACCACTACCAGAATCTCACCCCCCAACACCACCATCTCACCCCCCAACACCACCATCTCACCCTCCAACACCACCACCACAATCTCACCCTCCAACACCACCACCACCACAAACTCACCCCGCCCCCCCCCCCCCCACCAACACCACCATCTGACCCACCCAACACCACTACCACCACAATCTCACACCTCACCCCCCCCCCCCCCCACCGCCACCACCGCCACCACCAACAACAACACCAACAGCACAATAATAACAATAACGACCGGATCTCACCCTCACCGTCACCCTCTCGCAACCATAAACGTCATCTGTGTTAAATGCGCGAACAGGTGCGAACACACGCGCGAGGGAGCGTCACTTGTCATATGAGTGGCACGGCACCTGTCAAAGGAGCATCAACGGGTGGCATTGACACTTTATGGGCCTTGTGACACTCTTGGATGACACTCCTGTTGACACTTCCTGTGGTATATTTCTCCTGTTGGTTTGTGTTTTGGGTGCTGGGGTAAAGGGGGAGTGTGTGTGTGTGTGTGTGTGTGTGTGTGTGAGAGAGAGAGAGAGAGAGAGAGAGAGAGAGAGAGAGAGAGAGAGAGAGAGAGAGAGAGAGAGAGAGAGAGAGAGAGAGAGAGAGAGAGAGAGAGAGAGAGAGAGAGAGAGAGAGAGAGAGAGAGAGAGATGCAAACAGACAGACAGGAAGACCTAGATACATAAGTAGCTAGATAGTTGGCCGAATAAATATCTATCCAGCTAGATATATAGATGAATAGATGGCTAAACAGATAGGGAAAGAAAGAGAAAGAAAGAGAAAAAGAGAATCAACTTAATATGACATGACTTTCAAATACTTGCACACAGCCCTGCACTCAATCAAAGAAAAAAGAAAGAAAAAAAAAAAAAACATAACTGCACGGCATTATACCTACTGCATGGCTATGACGCTGAATTATAACTAACGTCACCTCTGAAATGTTACGACTGTAACGTTATTCCGTCCGCTTCGCTGCAAAGATTGACTTTATTTTCGCTCGCCGTAATTCATTGCAATAATGGTCCCGGATCGTGCTAATGCCATACGTAATGATAACAGGGTAATCGCGCCGCTCGTTACCGCTACGGGAATTATCGCCGTCCGTTGGCAGGTATGAGTTGCGTCACCATCGCCGATAGTGGCACCATGCCGCTGAATTATTGGGTTTTGATTTCGTCACTATAACAGAAGGGGGGGAGGGGAGGGGAGAGGAGAGGGAAGTGGAAGAGAGAAATTATATCCATTGTCTTTATTTTCATCACTATAAAGAAGGGGGGAAGAGAGGATAGAGAAAGGGGAAAGAGGGAGGGAAGGAGAGGGGAGTATAAGTTAAGTCCCCATCGCCGATAGTGGCACAATATCACTGAATTATTGGTCTTTATTTTTCATCACTATACCGATGGGGGAGTGGGGAGGAGAGGAGAGAGGAGGAGGAACGGGAGGGGAGGGAGAGAGAGAATGAAGGGGTAAGAAGAGAGAGGAGGAGGAACGGGAGGGGAGGGATAGAGAGAATGAGAGGGTAAGAGAAAGGAGGTAAAAGGAGAGACGAGGGAAGAAGGACGAGAGGAGAAGAGGAGAGAGGAGAATAAATGAGAGACGAAAGAGAAGGACGAGAGGACGAGA
>NC_051420.1:10259273-10266773 GCF_015228065.2 Penaeus monodon
TCCCGTTTTTCTTCCTGTTACTTCTATCTCAGTCTCTTCATTATATTCCTTGTTTGCTTTAATGTTTCCTATATCTTCATCCTCTTTATTGTTTATCTCTCTTCCTATTCTATTCCTATGTCCTGCTCTGTCTCCTCTTTTCTGTTCTTGTCATTCACCTATTTCCTCTCCTCCGCTCTCTTTTCATTCTGTACTTCCTCTCTTTCGCAACTCCCATTTCATTTCTCATCTTTGGCTCTATCTTCTGTCTCTCTGTCTCCTCTCTTCGTTTTTTTTGCTATTCTGCTATCTCCTCTCATTCTTCGTCTCCTCTCCTGCGTACCTTCCCTATCACGTCTCCTCTCCTGTTTCGGTCTTCGCCTCTCTATCTCCTCGCTCGCTCTCTCTTCGCCTCTCTATCTCCTCTCTCCTCTCTCCTTCTCTCCTCATCTCTCTATCTCCTCTCTCCTTCTCTCCTCATCTCTCTATCTCCTCTCTCCTTCTCTCCTCTCGTTCTTTCCACGTCTCTCTATCTCCTGCCTCGTTCTCTCATCTCTTTGTCTCCTCTCTCGGTCTCTCCTCATTTCTCCCGTCTCCTCTCCTCTCTCTCTGTCTCCCCTCTTCGAACCATATAAAAATTAAAATAAATAAATAAACAAATAAATAAAATAAAATTAAAAATAGAAAATAAACAACATGCATACAAAGACCGAGGTAAAGAATATCATTGCTTTTGGATGCGCGGAGTTCAATTAAGCCAAAGGAACTGTTGTCTGTGATCTCTGGTTGTGAGGAACGACTCGCTCTCCGGTTCTGTTTGTTATCATTATTATTATCTCTTTTTTTTCGTCTTCAGGAAAAAGGGGGAAAAGTTTGGAGCTTTGTTTGTATGTCTCTGTCTGACTGTCTGTGTCTCTTTCTCTTCATCTCTCGCCCTATATAAATCTGTAGATTTTATTTGTTTACGTTTGTTTGTTTTCTCTCTCTCACTCTCTCTGTCTCTCTCTCTCTCTCTCTCTCCCTCTCTCTCTCTCTCCCTCTCTTATATATATATATATATATATATATATATATATATATATATATATATATATATATATATATATATATATATATACGTGTGTGTGTGTGTGCATGTGCGTGTGAGGATGTGTACGTGCATGTGTGTGTGTGTGTGTTTATGTATGCGCACGCGCTCGTGTGTGTGTATGTGTGTGTGCGCGCGTGTACGTGTGTGTATGTGTGTACGTATGTAAGCACTAATTATGCCTGAGCACCTTCCTGCGTGTCATCGGAAATGATCTGATTTAATTTTGGCAATTAAAAGTGGATCCCAAATGCATGAGTCAATAAAGGGTCACGTGATTTCCAATTATGCAATACTCCAAAACCTTCTGAAAAAATCAGATAGCATATTCTACGTGTTAAAATCACGAATAGCACAACCCACAATCACGCTCCACAACACACAAACACAACAAACCACACAAACACAACAGACACACAGACACCCTCCCTCACAGCACACACAACACACACACACACACACACACCACACACACACACACACACACACACACACACACACACACACACACACACACACACACACACACACAACACACACACACACACCCCCACACAACACACACACACGCACACACACACACACACACCAACACACCTCTCTCTCTCTCTCTCTCTCTTTCTCCTCTCTCTCTCTCTCTCTCTCTCTCTCTCTCTCTCTCTCTCTCTCTCTCACAGACACACACAAACACACACACACACACACACACACACACACACACACACACACACACACACACACACACACACACACACACACACACACACACACACACACACACACACACACACACACACATATATGTATATATATATATATATATATATATATATATATATATATATATATATATATATATATATATATATATATATATATATATATACATATACACATTTTAGGAACTAAACTGTTTTTTTTTCTTTTCTCATATCAAGAAGTAAGAAAAAAATCTTTTTGCATGACCAAATCCCATTGCATTTAATTCCAATCGTAAGTATATAAGGAATTGCAAATTACAGCCCTCAGTCTGAGAAACAGCGGGAACATTTTTCTCGCTAACTGCTGCCCACCGAGACCACAGTGTGTGTGTGTGTCCGTGAGAGATAGATAGATAGATAGAGAGAGAGAGAGAGAGAGAGAGAGAGAGAGAGAGAGAGAGAGAGAGAGAGAGAGAGAAGAGCGAAAGAGAGAGAGAAAGAGATAGATAAATAGATAGATAGATAGAGAGACAGACATTGAGAGAAATAGAAAGACATATAGACAGACTGCGTGTGTCTACGTGTGTGTGTAAGTGTGTTTTCGTGTGTGTGTATGTTTTATCGTGGGAAAACTTAAGTGTGGAATTCTGGGTGTATTTAAAGGTGGGGTGAGATGGAGGGGGGAGGGGGTGACGTATAGGTGGGGGGAATGGAAGAGGGGGGGGGGTAGATGGGAGGGAGAGCGGGGTGGGGGGGAGGCTGGAATTTGGTATGATCGTTATTTGTTTAATAGGAAAATATTTTTTTTGTCCCTCTCTCACCTTCTTCAACAAGTACATAAACGTTTATTTTTTTTTAACTCTCTCTCTCTCTCTCTTTTTTTTTTTTTTTTTTTTTTTTTTATCGATTCCGTCCTCTTTCCACTTTGACAATCCACTTTCTTGTTTCCCCTCTCTCGCTATCGTCCTTTCCATATCTTCTTATTCCCTTCCTCTTCCATATCCTTGACTTTCGTTTCCCCTTCCCTTTATTTCCTATTCTCTCCTCTCCCTTTCCCGTTTCTCATTCCTCCCTTCTTCGCTCCTTAATCTTCACTGGCTTCACACCCCCTCTTTTTTATCCCTCTCTCCCCTCCTTCTTCTAATTCTCTATTCGTGTTTTCTTATTCCTCTCGTCTCATCCTTCTTCTTCCTCTAAATACCTCTCCCTTCCCCCTCTCCCCTTATCTTTCATTTCTTTTTTTTTTTCAACTTTTCCCCCCCTAGTTCTTCGTAATCGCTTGCCCTCCATTCGTCTTCTCTTAATTCCCTCTCTCCTTCTCCTCCTCCTAATTCCTTCTCCCTTCATTCATCTTATTCCTTGTCCCTTCATTTCACTCCTATCCTCTTCTCCTACTTCTTTTTTCCCCTTTTCCTCCTCCTCTTAATTCCTCATTTCTTCATCCATTTCCCAATGTTCCTTCCTCTCCTCCTCCTTCTACCAATCTCCCCTTCCCCTCGGTCTCCCAATTCCTCTTCTTCTTCCCTTCATCCTTCTTCTTCCAGCTCCCTCTTCCTTCCCGTTTCTCCCTTCATCTTCTCCTCCAATCTCCCTCTTCCCTCCCGTTTCTCCCTTTATCTTCTCCTCCAATCTCCCTCTTCCTTCCCATCTCTCCCTTCATCTTCTCCTCCAATCTCCCTCTTCCCTCCCGTTTCTCCCTTCATCTTCTCCTCCAATCTCCCTCTTCCTTCCCGTTTCTCCCTTCATCTTCTCCTCCAATCTCCCTCTTCCTTCCCATCTCTCCCTTCATCTTCTCCTCCAATCTCCCTCTTCCCTCCCGTTTCTCCCTTCATCTTCTCCTCCAATCTCCCTCTTCCCTTCCCGTTTCTCCCTTCATCTTCTCCTCCAATCTCCCTCTTCCTTCCCGTTTCTCCCTTCATCTTCTCCTCCAATCTCCCTCTTCCCTCCCGTCTCTCCCTTCATCTTCTCCTCCAATCTCCCTCTTCCCTCCCGTTTCTCCCTTATCTTTCCTCCAATCCCTCTTCCTTCCCGTTCTCCCTTCATCTTCTCCTCCAATTCCCTCTTCCTTCCCTTTCTCCCTTCATCTTCTCCTCCAATCTCCTCTTCCTTCCCTTCTCCCTCATCTTCTCCTCCAATCTCCCTCTTCCCTCCCGTTTCCCTTCATCTTCTCCTCCAATCTCCCTCTTCCCTCCCGTTCTCTCCCTTCATCTTCTCCTCCAATCTCCCTCTCCTTCCCGTTTCTTCCCTTCATCTTCTCCTCCAATCTTCCCTCTTCCTCTCCCGTTTCTCCTTCATCTTCTCCTCCAATCTCCCTCTTCCCCCGTCTCCCTTCATCTTCTCCCCAATCTCCTCTCTTCCCGTTCTCCCTTCATCTTCTCCTCCAATCTCCCTCTTCCCTCCCGTCTCTCCCTTTATCTTCTCCTCCGATTTCCCTCTTCCCTCCCGTTTCTCCCTTCATCTTCTCCTCCAATCTCCCTCTTCCCTCCCGTCTCTCCCTTCATCTTCTCCTCCAATCTCCCTCTTCCTTCCCGTTTCTCCCTTCATCTTCTCCTCCAATCTCCCTCTTCCCTCCCGTCTCTCCCTTTATCTTCTCCTCCGATTTCCCTCTTCCCTCCCGTTTCTCCCTTCATCTTCTCCTCCAATCTCCCTCTTCCCTCCCGTCTCTCCCTTTATCTTCTCCTCCGATTTCCCTCTTCCTTTCCGTTTCTCCCCTCGTCCTTCCTCTCCCTCTCACTGCCCCCTCCCCTCTTTCCCCTCGCCCGTAGCACAGTACCCTCATGCCAAGCTCCTAGGCTGGTGTCATGGTTTAATTAAACGGCGGCGAGGACCTGGGGAGGGGGGAGGGTTATGGGTGGGTGGGAGGTGAGCGGGGGTAGGGAGGGGGAGAAGGGTGCGAAGGAGGGGTAAGGGCTAAGGAGGGGAGGAGAGGGGATAAGTGGGGCCAAGGGGTAGGTCAAGGGGGGTAGGGAGGAGAGGGGTAAGTGGGGAGGGGTGGGGGGGAGGAAGGGTGCCTCTCTCAAGAATCTCCAGCGTACCAGACAATGTGAAAGTGACTTTAATGACGGTGATGATAACGGTGATGATAATGATGATGGTGAGGAAAGGGCTCTTGTGTATCCCTCTTTTCTGCTACAGGGTCGTGATTTTTGTTTATTTATTTATTTCTCTCTCGAGAAATTTCTTTATCGTATTTTTAAACTTTTATTTATGAGGATTATTGTTGTTGACAAAGTATTTGAGGACAAGGGAAGTGTGTGTGTGTGGGGGGGGAGAGGGGGAGGAGGAGGGAAATAGAGGTTTAATAACATAAGGTCTGTGAGAAACACGTGAATTATGACATAATGTTTACTTGATATAATTTTGATTATATTAATTATCTTCAACTGTAATAGTTAATTCCACCAACGTTTCTGTTAAAGGATTGCTTATCTTTCATTTTAAAATTTAATCTCCCACGATATAATCTATCTGTTTTCCCCTCACAATTAATAACATAATCAAAGACCACCCTCGCCAGATGATGTAAACCTTAATAAACACCAAAATAACAGCGAGAATTATGAGGCTAATCATAGTTTAACCTTAAACTTAACGACAACGGATGCCAAATTTCACGAACAGGGCCATGTTTCGGATTCAGTTCCCTTTGTGTGCTTAGACCAAAGTAATTTGAGTCTATCCGATAGATGGCAGTAGTGAATAGTTTGAGTTTAATGTATTTAATGTTTAATGTATTGTAGTTTGAGTCTAGCCGATAGATGGCAGTAATGAAGGCATAGTAATTTGATTCTTACCGGTAGATGGCAGTAGTGAATGTATAACAATTTGAGTCTAGCCGATAGATGGCAGTATTGAAGGTACTGTATTCTCAATCTAGTCGATAGATGGCAGTAGTGATTATATAATAATTTAGCTGATAGATGTGAGTTTAGCTGATAAATGACAGTAGTGAATGTACAGCAGTTTGAGTCTGCCTGATACATGGTAATAGTAAAGGTATATTAGTTTGAGTTTAGAATGAATAATAATGGTAGTTTCGGGCTTTCCTGTCTTGTATCCATCAATTTAACATATGCCTACGGATGAACGCGTCGAGGACATTAAACACAAAGTATAATAGCATTTACCTAGAAAAACAACAACAACTACAACAAAATATGGCAATGATACATAAATATTCTCTCTCCAAACATATACGCACACCTCAGAATGTTCTTAGTATTTTGCAGCTTCGCTTAACGGTATCCAGAGCCTTTTAAGACACTTCTGCGTGGAAGTTAGTCTTTAGTCTTGTGGGGAAGCGAAGACACGTAACTTCTCTTGAAGGAAGAAGTTGAACGGGAAAACTCACTTATCCTTGAAGATGGCAACTCGTGGCGACGCTTTATGGCGACTTTTCATGGCAACTCTTCGGAATCTTTTCCCTGTTAGTGTTCTTGTCATTACTGTTCTTGTTGTTATTGGTGCTGTTGTTATTATTAGTGTTATTGTCATTATTGGTATTACCCTGACGGTTATCATTATGGTCATCTTCTTTCTACTTCTCATTATCAGCATTATCAGTATTGTTATAACCGTTTTCAGTATCATTTTTTGCATCATTATTATTAGTTATCATTATTACCATTATCATTATTATTTTTATTATAAATATTATCATAATTATCATGATCATGATTATCTCTATTATCACTGTCAGTCTGTCTGTCTCTCACTTGCTCTCTCTTTCCCTCCCTCTCTCCCACCCTCTATCTATCTCTGTCTCCTGCTCTGCAGGTGTTCTTGTCAGAAAAAAAAAATCTTTTTCGACCAATAAAAACAGCTATGTTTCTCTTGTGATCTGCCAAGTGGAACAAACTATCGTCTCCATAGAAACTGAAAAGCATTTTTTGGCCAGTTGCTGTTTTGTGGAGTATCATATTTACTGTTGTTAAGGATGCAGTGCACTATATCAATTGCGTGTATTGTGCATACGCATACTCGAGGGCGAAAACACACACACACACACACACACACACACACACACACACACACACACACACACACACACACACACACACACACACACACACACACACACACACACACACACACACAAGCATATACCGAGCTTACCCCCCACCCTACACACACACACACACAGACATATATATATATATATGTATATATAATTTCATATATCCAAATCCATAGTTCCTCTCAAGACAAAACCCAATCAGCACATGAATTTGATATCAAAACCCAAACCCGAATATCAACTCGCCATTATCACACACGTAACACGACGCCCCACTCCTGTATGTTGCAAACGAACAGGTGCGTGCAATATCGTGTATCAATATCCAGACCCTAATTAATAACAGAAGTCTGACAGAAGGAGGTGGGGGGGGGGAGGAGGAGGTAAATGATTAGCTTAACGCCTCCTTCGTAAATTTGATCAAATCGCCTTTACTGTCTTTCTAAATTTATCTTTCTTGGTGTTTCTCACATGGAAAAAAATATGACGTTTCGTAATATTCATAACATCTTCAGGTGGAACTGTTCTAAGGAATTTTAATGGTTGTCTTTCGTGTGTTTGTTGTCTTGATTGGCTGGATGATTGCCTAATCGTGATCTCTCGTTCCTTGCATTCATTAGTATTCGTTAATAAATGGTTGGGTAATCAGATTATCCTTGTTATTTGTTACCAGTAGTTGTGGTGATCTCATTAATGTATTGGTCAATACAGTTATT
>NC_051420.1:10274273-10279273 GCF_015228065.2 Penaeus monodon
GAGGGAAGGAGGGATAGAGGGAGGGAGGGAGGGAATGTGAGAGGGAGAGAGGGAGGAAGGGAGAGAGAAAGAGGAAGAGAGAGAGAGAGAGAAAGAGGAAAAGGATGGATGGAGGAAAAAGAAGTTAAATATATAAATTAGGTGAATAGACAAACAGATAATTAAAAAGATAAACCAAAAAAAATATCATAAATAGATGGAAAGATAGACAACGGCACTAAAGTCTTTTTATATCAGTAGTTAATCTCACAGATAACACAAGCAACCACATAACCATTATTAAATAGATTTTTATATCATCAAAACAAATATTGCTAAGCTATCTTACAGCTAACACACACTTCTAACTAATTCTAAATAAGACCATGTGCTTTGATTAATATATTGCATTTACTAATCCCCTGTGGAAATTTACGTAAGTTTAGAATCAGCATCACAATGAGATCACAGCGAGATAAGGGAACGAAATGATGTTTACTGTAGCTTTTTGATGAAGTACTTGGCATGTGGAAAAGAGGAGAGTAGATAGATAAATTAGTAGAAAGATAGGAAGGTAGATAGATAGATAGATGGATAGATGGATGGACTGATGGATAGACTGGCGGATAGATAGACGGATATATATACATATATACACGCAAGCATGCATTTATATATATATATATATTATATATATATATATATATATATATATATATATATATATATATATATATATATATATACATATATATAATCATCATCATCAATAACGGCATGCTCATGTTTGAGCAGCCGTGGACCTCTCCACCATCCTTCGCCTTTCAACTCGATCTTGCACTTTTCTTTCCACTTGTACCATCCTCAGCCCGCAAATATCTTTGATGTTGTCGCTCAGTCTTGTCTTCGGTTTGCCTCTTCCTCTGTTTCCTATCACCATCCCTGTCAGCAAGTCTTTCTCAATACTTTCACTTCTCATCACATGACCAATAAACTTTAGTTTCCTCCTGTTCAAGGAGGAAACTAAAGTTAGATAGACAGACAGACAGATAGACAGAAAGGCAGAAAGATAGATAGAGAGAAAGAGCCAAAGAGACAGACAGACAGAGAGACAAACAGACAGGAAGACAGATAGATAGATAGAGAGAAAGAGAAAGAGAGAGAGACAGACAGACAGACAGACAGACAGACAGGCAGAAATAGATAGATAATTCAAAAGAATGATAATTTGAAAAACTGCTGAATTTGCGATTTGATGAAGCTTAATGCGTCATATCGAATTAAATTTCTTTCACTTCGAGACAAGATCAGAAACATTGCTAATTGAGAATTCGTTAATCAGCGTAATGCATTTAACGACACTCAATTAACCTTAATGACTTTTCTCTGCATTTTTATCGCATGGTGTTATTTATTTATTTTTTTCTAGTTCATTTTCTTTTTTTTCTGTATTCTTCTTTTTTTTCTTTTGTTTTCTCTTATTATTTTCTTATTCTTTTTCTTCCTAGACCGTTTTTTTTTCTTTCTTTTTTCCGATGATATTAAATGTTGGTTTGTCATCTACGTAAGATGGGAATGGGAGAATGGATGATAAAATGAAGGAAGAGAGAACGAAGACTGGAAGAGGAAAATGAAGGAATAAATGAGGAATGAAAGATAAAAAGAAAAAGAGCAAAAATAAGGAAGAAATGAAAAAGAAAAAGGGGAAGAAGAAAGAGAATAAGAAGGAAGTGAGGAGTGAATGAGAAAAAAATAGAAAAAGAAGAAGAAAGAAGGAAGAGGAAAGAAGAAGAAGAACAATTAATGGAAGGAAATAAAGAAGCTAGACAGAGAAATAGATAAAAAAAAACGTGATCTATCGGGCTATATATATATATATTTTTTTTCCCCGAAACGAGTTCTAAACTTAAAAATGGTGCAAAAAAACAATTAAAAAAGAAAAAGAAAAGAAAAGAAAAGAAAAAATATATATGTATATATGATAAAGCTAAATCTTCAACTGAAACAGATTTGGAGACACGGAAGAAAGAAAGAAAGAGAGAGAGAGAAAAAAAATAAAAATAAACCCGAGGCAAAGAATAATGACAAGAACAAACAACAGCAACAAAAACAACAAAGTATGATAAAAAAGCACTACGTATGAAAGACAGTTTTTCGTTACCATTTTCTGGTCTGCATAAACGTTTAGTTTGAAAATGAAAACCTTTTTTCGACGAAAAGAAAGTCAAATTCATTTTTTTTTTTTTTTTTTTTTTTTTATTAACTGTCTAGTTGACGTTATGCAGTTGATATTATGTTAATTGTTATTGTTATTATCTGCTGTTCTGTTTATCGTCATTATTATCTTGATCATTATTCTTATTATCATTATCGCTGTTATCATTATTATCATCGTTATTATTATTACGGTTATTGATTGCTATAATTTGCATCATTCTTCTTATTGCTAGTGTTGTAATCAGTATCATTATTTTTAGCATTATCATTATCATCACTATTATTATCATTATTATGATTATGATTATCATTATCAGGATAGTGATGCTTATAATGATAATAATAGTTATTATGATTATCTTTATCATCATTATTATGATTACTTTTATTATTATCTTTTTATATTGTAATTACAATGATAATGGTAATAATGATAATAGTAAAAATTATTATCATTATCGTTATCATCATCATAATTATTATTAGTGTAATTATTACTAACATGATTATGATCATTAACATCCTCATCAATAGTTTTATTTTATCATCGATCATTTTTGAAGGGGGGGGAAGGGGGGGGAGGGGGGATGCCAACGTCATTCATAATATTTAGCTTCATTTGCATTTACAGTCCACAAACATGTACATGATATTGCTCTGCTACACACACAGACACACACACACACAAAAAAAAAAAAAAAAAAAAAATCCCCACAAACAGACACACACACACACACACACACAAAATCCCCACAAACAGACACACACACACACACATATGTATGTATATATGCATACAACACACACACACACACACACACACACACACACACACACACACACACACACACACACACACACACACATATATATATATATATATATATATATATATATATATATATATATATATATATATACATGTATACATTATATATACATATATATATATATATATATATTTATATATATATACAACACACACACACACACATATATATATATAATAATTAGTATATATATATATATATATATATATAATATATATATATATATATATATATATATATATATATATATATATATATATATATATACAGTGTATATATAAAGAGAGAGAGAGAGCGAGAGAGAGAGACAGAGAGAGAGATAGGTAGATAAATAGATAGATAGATAGATAGAGAGAAAAAAAAGAGAGAGAGACGAGCAGATGGATAATGCATAGTCAGCCAAACCAAGATAAAAAGAGAAATTAGCTAAATAGAAAGACAAATATATAGACATAGAGATGGTCAGATACGGGTAGATAACTGGACAGACAAACAGACAAACAGACAGAAAGGCTGATTAACAGAAAGATAAACCGATAGATAAGTAGACAGGCAAGTAAATAAATAAACAGAGAGAGACATTTCTACTCTTTTTTTTTACCAAGACACCATCAACTTAACCATACTGACAAACAAAGCCCTCATTTTCCCCCGTATATCCATAGTCTTGTATTGTATAAAAAAAAAAAAAAAAATAACCCCTCGCTTTAACACCGCCCACTTCCCGACCTCCTCTCTCCTTTCCCCCCCAACATAACCCCTCAAATGGGTCCCCTCTTCTGCTGCCTGCTTCTGCTGCCCGTCCGCTTCTGCTGCCTTGCTCTTGTTTACACGTGGGCAGATTACCTCAACTCTCTCTCGGTTTGTTTGTGTTGGCAGCCCTGGCGGTACCTGTGATGGCCTTGGAGGGGAGGGGGAGAGAGAGAGAAGGGAGGGGATATGGGGGGGGAGAGAGGGGGATGAGGGGAAAAAAGGGGTATGTGGTGAGGAATGGGGTAAGGGAGGAAGGGGAGTGAGAGGGAAAAGAGAGGGGATGGGTGATGAGGGGAAAGATAGGGGAAGGGATGAGGGAGGAGGGGTGGGGGTTGCAGTGGGAGAAAAGGATGTAGGGAAAGAGAGGGGAAAGAAATGGAAAAGAGAGCGGGATGGGGGATGAGGGGGGAAAGAGAGGGGGATGGGATGAGGCTGGAGATGAGGAATGGGATAAGGGGAGAGAGTGGTAGTTGGGGGTGAGGGAGTAGTGGGTTGGGCGTAAGGGAAATATGAAAGGGATGAGTGGAAGAAGTAGGGGGTGAGAGAGGGTGGGGAAGAGAGGGGTAAGGGGTATGAGGGTTTGAAGGGGGATGAGGGGACAGGGATGGGGAGGGGGGGAGGGGAAAGAGAATGGCGAGCGGTGACGGGAGGAGGTTGGGGGTAGGGGGTTGGGGGTAAGGGGTAGGGGGAAGGAGGTCAAGGAAGTGGGAGAAAAGCACACTAGAGGAAGGAAAAGGTTTAACACTGAATTGGGGTTGAGGAGGGGGAAGTAGGGGAAGAGGAATAGGGGAGGACGAGGAGGGGAGAGGGAGATGGAGGAGGAGGAGGAGGATAAGGAGGAGAAGGAGGAGGAGGAGAAGGAGGAGGAGGAGGAGAAGGAGGAGAAAGAGGAGGAGGAGAAGGAGGTGAAGGAGGAGGAGGATAAGGAGGAGAAAGGGAGAAAGAAGGAACTGGTAATAGGCTAAGGAAAGCTAAAAAAGGGATTAAAGATTGGAATAACAATAGGGGAAAGAGAATTGGAATAGAAGGGATAGAAAAAGAACGAGGAAGGAGAAGGAGATATAAAGAAAGAAAGAGGGGAAAGAGAGAAAGAAAAAGAAAATAGAGGGAGAAGGAGAAAGAAAACGCGAAGAGAAGAGAATGAGAGGATAGGGAAAGAAGGAAGAGAACAAGGAAATAGGATAGAGAGGAAGAAAGGAGAAGGAGGAGAATTAGAGAAAA
>NC_051420.1:10294273-10301773 GCF_015228065.2 Penaeus monodon
AACTGCTATATTATGAAACCAAACGCGATAGACAGAAAAAGTGAAGATAAACGAAAAACGATTATGGGAAGCAGCGCCGAGAAACAGCAAGACAAGGGATAAGTGAAGGAATTATTGGAAACCGAATGGATCGAGAAAGAGAGAAAGAGAGAGGATGGGAGGAGGGAATGAGAGGAGAGAGAGAGAGAGAGAGAGAGAGAGAGAGAGAGAGAGAGAGAGAGAGAGAGAGAGAGAGAAAGAGAGAGAGAGAGAGAAAGAAGGGGAGAAAGGGAGGAAGAGAGAGAGAAAAAAATATATAGATAGATATATAGATAGATATAGATAGATAGATAGACAGATAGACAGATAGATAGATAGAAAGAGAAAGAGAGAAAGACAGACAATTCATTTCAGTTCTTTTATTTGTTAGAGAGTAAAGCTTTTGTATTTGTATCCAGTCCTTCAGGTCGTACACAATAAATAATTTTGCGTTGGCATTTTAACCACTGAAAAAGGATTAATAATAATTTCCAAAGCCATGACATTGTGAACAAGTTTTTCATATCATATATAGACTTTACCAGTATGTACAGTAAATAAAGCATTTTTCTGCGCTAACGAACCGATTACGGTATTTTACCCTTGAGAATTCACCTCAAGACTCACGTTCCAATCTATGACCCGAAGCATCTTATGGCTACGGTCAAGGCAACATCTATTTGTTAATCGACCTTTTTGGATCGAAAGGGGATGGACTTGGGTGACTTACTAGGCAGACAGAGATAGAGAAAAGACAGACAGAGCCAGAGAAAGAGAGACAGACAGATAGAGAAGGAGAAAAAAAACAGAGCATGTGCTAACAATCACACTTGAATATCTCCACGAGGATGTTTATAAAAGGCCAGTTCGTTAGAATTGCCCGAGGCCCGATCCTATGAATATTCACATATAAGGACATGCATATCTGTCTATCTATATGATAGATATACGTTTATCCATCTATCTGTCTGGGAAATACGCATGTCTAGATAGATAGATATGCATTTTATTTCCATGTATATGCATATCCGTAAAATAAATATTTACTGAGTCAGACCTCGCACAATTTCAACAAACCGCACGAAAACTCTTTCTGAAACCACGTGACAAAGCGCGTCCCAAGACACCGACCTCTCCAAAGATCGAAGGAGCTCAAGGAGAGAACCAGACATGCCCTTGCCTTGTAAAAAAATAAAACAAACAAACAAACAAACAAAAGAATAGACTTGTTACTTGAACCTCGCCCCCAGGATTCGCTTCGCTTCCGTTTAACAAGGACTTAAACTTTTATTATGCATAAGACCTTTAATGCAGAAGGATATTTCCCTCTCTTTTTTTTCTGAAGTGTGTGTTTTCATGTTTAACACCATTTAACAAGGAAGCGTCTGACTCAATACATTTTGCTAAAGTGACTTAAACCAAGTTGATCTTTCCTGATCACCAGAGCATTATGGTACTCCATACCTCCCATGAGGGTGTTTGAGTGAGGAAGAGAGAGAGAGAGAGAGAGAGAGAGAGAGAGAGAGAGAGAGAGAGAGAGAGAGAGAGAGAGAGAGAGAGAGAGAGAGAGAGAGAGAGAGAGAGAGAGAGAGAGAGAGAGAGAGAGAGAGAGAGAGAGAGGAGGAAGAGAGAGGAGAGAGAGAGAGAAACAGAGAGACAGAGGCAGGTAGACAAACAGATAGATAATAAATAATAGATATATATATAGATAATATATAAATAATATATAGATAGATAATAGATATATATGAGATGAGAGAGAGAGAGAGAGAGAGAGAGAGAGAGAGAGAGAGAGAGGCAAGGGCATTCAGAGAGGGGGCAAGAGGGCAAAATGGAAGGAAGGAAACAGACAGACAAACGACAAAAAGGACAGATCTAGTGGAAGATAGATGCATAGAATGAGTGAATAAAAGATGAACACAAGACAGACGCACAATAAGAGTTCAATTGCACTTAACCTTTTCCACTCTAAGACAAAGTCCCTTGAGTCTTCTCCACTCATGTCATCTTCCACTTCTTCCACCCTCATCACACTCCACCCACCTCCCACCTCCTCCTCCACCCACTGCACTTCCGTTCTCCACCTACTCCACCCACTTCTTCCACCGTCCTCCTCCACCATTTTCCTACCTCCCCTCCACCCACCTCCACCTTCTCCCCCTCCTTCCACCTCATCCTCCTCCCCCTCCTACCACTCCACCCTCCTCCTACCTCCTCCCACCACCCTCTCCCCTCCCCCTCCTCCTCGAACGTGTTCGTCCTCGACCACCTCAAGTTTACGGTTCCTTGAAACAGATTGGTTGTTTATCTTATGGGTTTTTGAGTCTGATCTCACGCGCTCTCTCTCACAGCTGGAGCAATTTCCCCCCGCTGATGTATTCATGGGGAGGTGAATAATGCATATATTCCTCTAATGCATAAGGATATTTCCATCTTTTTCCCCCCTCTCGATGTGTGTTTTCATGTTCAGTTGTTGCAGGAGTCTTGTATTTTGTGTTTGTTTGTGTCGGGGGTGGGTGGGTTTTTTTTTTTTTGTGATTGTGAGTGTTTGTTTGTTTGTGTTGAGTGTGTGCGGTGTTTGTGCGTGTTTTTGTTTTGTTTGTATGTGTTTGTTTGTTTGTTTGCGTGGTTGTGTGTGTGTGTTTGTGTGTTTATTTGTGTGAGTGTGCGTACGCACGCACATGTGTTTGTGTATTTTTGTGTGTGTTTGTGTGTCGGATTTCTCCACCATCTTCCTCTCCTTCCTCATTCTGAATCCATCGTTGTCCTCCACCTACTTCCTCCACCATTTCCTTCTTCTCCACCACCACCTTTTCCTCTCCGCTCTCTCCCCCCTCCACCCTCTTGTACTCGCAGTTTAAAGCTCAAAGTTCTTTTTTTCTTCTTAAATAACAAGTTGTTTTTCTTTTTTCATTTCAGGTATGTTATACGATGGTTTCCTGTTTCCTGCCGTATATCTGCTCGGGTAAAGTTTATTAAAATTATTGTTACTAGCGTTGTTATTATCATTTTATTGTTATTGTTATTATTATTATTATTATCATTGTTGCTTTTGTTGTTATTGTTATTATTTTTATCACAATTATGATTTTTATCATCAGTCTTACAATTATTATCACTACTACTATCAATAGTATATAGTATATTCTATTATATTATTATTATTATTATCATTATTATTATTATAATTATCATCATCATCATCACCATTATCACAAAAATTAAAGGTACCATCATTGTTATTATAAATATCATTATCATTATCTTTACTGTTATTATTTGTATTATCATCATATTACTATCATTATTCTTTTATTATCTTTATCTCGTTTACTGTAATCCCATGTTTAGCGGCGTCGCTTATCATTCCTTATAGTCTATCGTTTTTTTTTTTTTTTTTTTTTTCAGCGATGTTATTCGTATGAAATTCCCTCACTCATGACACGTGTCCAATAAATTATAGAAGATACATATACTTTGAAATACGATGTGTGCATCCAGTATCACTAAATCGCCAATTTTCGTTGTAGGGCTTTCTGAACATATATATATATATATATATATATATATATATATATATATATATATATATAATATATGATATATATATATATATATATATATATAATACACACATATATATATATATATATATATATAGAGTGAATATCTGTCAAATCTATAAACAAATACACCAGCTTCCTTCCTTCCTTCGTGTGTGTATGTGTGTGTTTGCACACACACACACACACACACACACACACACACACACACACACACACACACCACACACACACACACACACACACACACACACACACACACACACACACACACACACACACACACACACAACCACACACACACACACACACACACACACTTATATTTTATATAATATAACATAAATATCTGTTAAATCTATAAACAAATACCCCAGTTTCCTCCTTTTTCAACCCTTCCTGATGTTCAGCCTCTTTTTTGCAGGAAGGACATTTTAAAGGAGTCTTAAGAAGGCTACAGCGTCTTGTTCTTAAAAAAAAAAAAAGTAAGGCGGACACGTGGAGCTTGGTACGATGAGGAAGAATGGGGAGGAATGGGGAGGGAGGGAAGTGGGGAGGGAGGGAGGTAAGGAGGGAAGGTGGGGTAGAGGGATGGGGTGAAAAGATGGGGAGGGAGGGAAGTGGGGAGGGAGGGAGGTAAGGAGGGAAGGGGGGAGAGGGAGGGGGAAAAGATGGGGAGGGGGGTGGGTTGAGGGAGGGATGGGGAAGGGAGGGATCGGGGAAGGAAAGAAGGAAGAGAGGGAGCGGGGGATGGGTGGGGGAGGTGGGGAAGGATGGGCGGGGGAGGAGGGGAAAGGTGGTTAGGGGAGGTGGGGAAGAATGGGTGGGGTGGTGGGGGAGGAGAAGGATGGGTGGGGTGGTGGGGGAGGAGAAGGATGGGTGGGGTGGTGGGGGAGGAGAAGGATGGGTGGGGTGGTGGGGAGGGAGAAGGATGGGGGGGGGTGGTGGGGGAGGAGAAGGATGGGTGGGGTGGTGGGGGAGGAGAAGGATGGGTGGGGTGGTGGGGGAGGAGAAGGATGGGTGGGGTGGTGGGGAGGGATTGGGGTTATGGAAGGTATAAGGTGTTGGGGGATGGGGATAGCATGGGGATGGGTGAAAAGGAATGGGGAGGAAGGTAAGGTATAAGGAGGAATATGGAGGGATAGGCAAGAGGGATGGACGGAGAGGAGGGACGAAAGAGGAGAGAAAGAGGAGAGGGAAAGGAGGAGGGAGTGACGTAGAGGAAAGAAACGGGAATTGATAGAGAAGGATTGGAGAATTCGAGCGAGAGAAGGAAGGAAGGAAGGTCATGGAGGAACAAGAGAAAAAAAAATTCGAAAGAAAGCTAAAGAAGAAGGAAAAGAGAAAAGAGGAGAAGGAAAAATCTCAGTAAAGAAAATGGAAGGAACAGGAAGAGAAGAAGAAATAGGAGGAGGAGAAGGAGAAGGAGAAGGAGAAAGAGAAGGACGAGGAGGAGGAAGGGGGGGAGGAGGAGAAGGAGGAGGAGGAAGGGGGAGGGAGAGTCACGGACAAACTCTAAAGGGTTCAGTTAAGTAGATTTTCTCGTACGTAAGTATTCAAAAGATCTTTAGAGCAAAAAGAAGCGCCTGCAAAGTTGTCACAAAGAAGACAAGACGGCAATGATGCTGTGGAAGAGAAACCTGTCTAGCCTCATTCTCTCTCTCTGCTCTCTCTCTAGATGTCTAGGTACGCACGCTCGCACGCGCGCACGCACGCACGCAAAGGTCTATTGTGATCCTGGATTTTTTAAGTTTTGGATTTCCTTATCTGTTTCTCTCTCCCCGTGTCTCTCTGTCTGTCTGTCTGGTCTGTCTGTCTGTCCCTCTCTCTCTCTCTCTGTCTCTCTCTTGCCCGATCTCCAGTCACCAGTTGCTGGTCATACTTGAGTGTTTCGTGAGTCTTGTGTCGTTGTGCTGTGTGTTGTTTGTTCCTGTGGTGGTGTGTGTGTGTGTTGTCGTCTGTGTGTCTTTTGTGTGTGCTGTGGTAGTGTGTGACTACACACACACACACACGACTTACTGCTACCATGCAACTGGTGACTGGAGTTCGTGCAAGAAGAGAGGAGCACCTTCCCAATAAAGTCATCCGTAAAACCGGTGAAACATGCAGAAATACATGAGACGGCAGTTTCAAAATGCATCAGAAAGTCATATTTAAGTACACCCCCCCTCACACACAAAGCCCCCCCCCCTCTCCACACACAAACGGCCTCCCCACACACAATCACCTCCCACCCCCACCCCCTACACAAATACTCCCGCACACACACACATAAAGAAAGAAAGAAAGAAAGAAAGAAAGAAAGAAAGAAAGAAAGAAAGAAAGAAACAAACAACAACAACAACAAAAAAAAAGAACGAAAGGCCCAAGGTTCCAATCCAAACACGGGGCAGACAAGAACAATAACCTTAAAAACAGGCGCCGTTAACGAGACAAGGCGATGCAACCGTGCAGTGTGCAAGGGGAACAGGGAGCGGAAGAGGGAGGGGATGGAGGAAGGGGGAGTGGGAGGGGAAGGAGGGAGTGGGAGTGGGAGGGGAAGGAGGGAGTGGGAGTGGGAGTGGGAGTGTTGGGGGAGGAGGGAGTGGGGGAAGGGCGAGGAGGGAGTGAGATGGGGAGGGGGAAGTGGGAGTGGAGGAGAGGGGAGGGGGAGTGGGACTAGGGAGGGGTGAGGGGGAGTGGGACGGGGTGTTGGAGGGGGGGAGGGGGGTAATTCTTGCAAAACGGCGTCAGTTCATGTTTGCGAAGTTCAGGGCACAGTCGAACCTTGAAGGAATCATCTTGGTATGTGGGAATTCTGCCTCTGATTCTCTTTGTCTTTCTCTCTTTCTCTTTCGCTCGACCTTTCCTCTCTCTCTCTCTCTCTCTCTCTCTCTCTCTCTCTCTCTCTCTCTCTCTCTCTATCTCTCTCTCCCTCTCTCTCTCTCTCTATCTATCTATGTATCTCTTGTTCTCCTCTTCACCTATCCTTTCATTTTTTTTCTCCCTCAACCTCTCATTTTCCGTCTTTCTTTCTATCTCTTTTTTTATTTCCTTTTTTGTTTTCTCCATTTCTAACACGGTTTGTCTCACGGTCTTTCTCTGTCTGTTTACTTATCTCTTTCTCTCCCTCTCACTCTCTCTCTCTCTATCTCTCCCTCTCCCTTTAACCCTCTCCATTTCATCCTCCCCTCTCTCATATCTCCCCCCCCCTCTCCCTTTCCAGTCTTGCACATTCCATATCACTTTTTCCCTCCCCTTGCTTTACAAATGCGTTATAATTTCCTTTATTACGTAACATACATCCTCCAATATGCGTTCAGAGGAAAGTACGATGCCTCTATGAGGTTCCATGGCAGGCTGTGTCCGTCAGAATTGTGTGTACTGTGCCCCAGTGTACCATTAACTGTACAGACCTGGTATTTACAGTTCCTTTATTTGTTCAGACCCAATTTATAATACGATACCAAGGGTTAGGAAAACGTAGTGTACAGTACGTGCCGGATATACGTACAGGGCATACGTATACATACATGTATGAAGACTTACACGGACGTAAAGTGTGACTCATGAATGAAGGTGTGTTCATGTATATTTTCTTCTACATTGTTGTTGTATCTTCTTCGTTCTTAATTTAACTGTGGAATATATATATTTTTCTTTCTTATTTTTTCAACTCGTAGAAAATGGAAGCATGGGAAGGAAAAGAAAACGGAAAGGGGAGGAGGAAAAGAAAACGAAAGGATATGGAGGAAAAAAAAGGTAGGGAGGAGGAGAAAACGAAGAATAAACAGAGGAAGAGACAATGGTTAGGAGTGTGAGTGAATTCTTAGCGAAAAGAGATTTTTGGGAGAATAAATAATGTTCTCACACACATGTAGATAAGTAATAAAAAATAAAAATGAAACAAAAAGACCAAATCGAAGAACGGTAAGAAGAT
>NC_051420.1:10306773-10309273 GCF_015228065.2 Penaeus monodon
CACTTTCTCATCATCTGTCTTCTCTTCTCCCCCTCCTCTCTCTCTTCCTTCTCTGGTTCTCCTCATCTTTCTTGCCAATCTTCCTTTCTCCACTTATCTTCTTTTCCTCTTCCTCTTCCTTCTCCTCCTCCTCTTCTTTTATGGTCCTCCTCTTCTTTCTTGTCCTTCTCTCTTTTCTCTTTATCTTCTTCTCCTCCTCCTCCCCTTCTCCCTGTTCCTCTCCCTTCTTCACCTGCTCCCCCTCCTCTTCTTCTCCATTCTTCACCTCCTCTTGTGTCTTCCTCTCCCCCTTCTTCTCCTCCTCTCCCTTCTTATCAATCTTCTCTCCCTTTATCTTCTCATCCTCCCCTTCTTCCTCTTCCTCTCCCTTCTTCACCTTCTCCTCCTCCTTTCCCTCCTCTTCCTCCTCTCTCTCCTCCTCATCCTCCTCTTCCTCCTCCTCCTCCTCCTCCCCTTCCACCTAACCCTCTCTATATCTCCTCTCCCTCAACCTCTTCTTCCTCTCCCTCCCCCTCCTCTCCCTCCTCCTCCTCCTTTTTCTCCTCCTCCTCCTCTCCCTCCTCCTCTTCCTTCTCTCCCTCAACCTCTTCTTCCTCTCCCTCCCCTCCTATCCATCCTCCTCCTCCTCTCCCTCCTCCTCCTCCTCCTCCTAATCCTCCCTCTATCTCCTCTCTCCCTTCCGCTCCACCCAGAGACCCTGTATAACGTCACCCTAAGCCTGTCTGTCCTTGGCTATTATGTAGTAACACACTAATCACTTTCCGTCCTTACCATCGTCCCCTCACTTCCCTTTCCCCTCCCTCTGCTCTACTCTTCCCTTCTTCCTTCTTCTCCTTATCCTTTTCTCCCTTGTTCTTCATTTTCCCTCTTTCTACTTGCCTTTTTTTTTCTTTTTCATTCTTCACGTAACATTTTTTTTTCTTTTATTCCTTCTTCTCCCTTATGTTATTTTTTTCCCTTCCCTTCTTTGCTATTTTCTTTTCCCTCTTCACTTCACTCTTCACGTATGCTTCCATGCCCCTCTTTCCTTCCTTCTCTCCTGCTTCCTCATCCTTGTCGCTTCCCCATGACATCCCCCCCCCATCCCCAACCTACTTTTCCTCCCCACATATTTATTTTCCGTTGTTTTTCACCTCTCCTTCCTTCTCCCTAATCTCCTCCCTTTCCCTTTCTCCTTCCTTCTCACTTACCTTTTCTCTTTTCCTCTCTCCTTCCTCCCCATTTACCTTCTCTCCCTTCTCTCCATTTACCTTCTCCGTTTTCCTCTCTCCCTCCTCCCCACTTACCTTCTCCACTTCCCTATTTGGCCATAATCCTCCATTAGCCTCTTCCCCTATTACATTTACCTTTTTCTCCCTTCCTTTAACCTCTCTCTTTCTCCTCTATTGATCTATCCCTCACCCACTTCCTTCTCCATTTCGTTCTCTTTCCTTTCTTCACTCTCCTTTCTTCTCCACCTCTTTCCCTTTCCCTTTTCACTTTCCTCCCTTTCTCCTCATTCATTCATTTACCCTCCTATCCTCCCATCCCATCTCCTCAACTCCCCTCCTCCCCTTCCTCTACTCTCCTCCCCTCTCTCCATCCTTTCTTCACTCTTCTCTCTCCCCACCTTTCCTCCACTCTCCCCCTTTCTCCCCCTCTTCCCCTTCCATCCCGACCCCTTAACTCCCCTCCTCCCCTCTCCCCACCCGTCCTCCACTCTCCTCCTCTCTCCCCATCTTTCCTTCACTCCCCTTCCCCCTCTCTCTCCTCCCCTCCCATCCCCTCAGCGCCTCCCCATCCTTTACCCTCCTCCTCTCTTTCCATCCCTCTCCTCCCCTCTCTCCACCTTTCCTTCACTCTCCTCCCCTCTCCCTATCTTTCAAATCAAGTCTTCCAGGGATACTACGAGATGACAGCCAAGGGAAGCTGGGTTGATGCTGGGATGAGGGTGGGGGGAGGGGGGAAGGGGGATGGGCTTCCTTTTCTTAGTCTGTTTTCTTTATTTCTCTTTCTTTGTTCTCTGTCTCTGTGATTCTGATGCTGTCTTTATCTGTTTTTTTTTTTTGTATTTGTTTGTTTGTTTCTCTCTCTCTATCTCTTTATGTCTGTCTCTGTCTTTGTCTTTATATGTCTATTTGTCTGCCTTGTGTTCATTCTTTCATTCTCATGTTCTCTCTCTCTCTCTCTCTCTCTCTCTCTCTCTCTCTCTCTCTCTCTCTCTCCCTCTCTCTCTCTCTCTCTCTCTCTCTCTCTCTTCTCTCTCCTTACACACACACACACACACACACATACACACAAAAACACACACAACACACACAAACACACACACACACACACACACAAACACACACACACACAAACACACACACACACACACAAACACACACACACACAACTATGTGTACACGTGTGTGTGTGTGTATACATGTATATATGTTTACATAAATAAGCATATACGTGCGCGTAACCTGTAGATAACAAGTACGAAATAAAACACTATAAAACAACACCCGCAGAC
>NC_051420.1:10314273-10316773 GCF_015228065.2 Penaeus monodon
TCCCTCTCTGTCTCCCCCTCTATCTCTCCCTCTCTCTCCTCCCTTACTCTCTCTTTCTCTCCCTCACCCTTCCCTCGCCCTCTGGACATCTCTCAACTTACGTATGGATTACCACTAAAAGAATCAGCTTGAGTCTGTGAAAAGGTTTTAAGTGATCAGCAATGCAAGCGTTTGGAAATGCGAGTGATCTGTGTTATTTTGCCTTTATTATTATTATTTTTTTTAGAATATTCTTTTTTTTGTTTTTGTTTTTGTTTTGATTACTTTGTTTTTGTCTGGTTTATGTGGTGATTATGGCTTTTTTGTGTTGTTGTGTGTGTGATGCAAATCTGTATTTTTTTCCCTTTATGCTTATTTGCTTTTATTTTTTTTTTTACTTTGCTTGTTTGTTTATCTGTTTATTTATTTATGTATGTATCTATTCATAACATTTCGGTCTCGGATCTGTTTGGGAATAAATGAGATTTTTTTTTGTGTGTGAATGTCCACGCGCGTGCTTTTTTTGTGTGTGTTTATGTGTGTAGGGGGCTACACACACACACACACACACACACACACACACACACACACACACACACACACACATCCCCCCACCCCACACACACCCCACACACACACATCCCCCTTCCACCCACACACACACACACAAACAGATGTTACAAGTTCATTAATGACACGCCGCTAAACTTGTGGCAACGACCTAGAAGAAAATCGGACGGTTGAACTCCTGCTCGCTTTAGGATCACCTACAAAGGAGCTGAAGGCGACATTTACATGGCAAGCGACGCACAGTGGAATTTATGTGGGAATTTGCATATAGATGCTGTGCCCCATCTTCGTCGGCCCCCTATCTTGCTGGTCTTGTTCTGCCCTATCTGGATTTGTGTTGGTGGGTCTTGAGTTCTGACTGTCTCTTTTTCTCTCTCTCTTTTTTTTTTATTATTTTCTTTGTCTCTTTTTCTCTCTCGTTTTTTTTCTGTGTCTCTGTTTCTCTCTCTTTCTTCTTTTTTTTCTTTGTGTCTTCTTCTCTCTTGTTTTTTTTTCTGTGTCTCTCTTTCTCTCTCTCTCTTTTTTTTTTCTTTGTCTCTTTTTGTCTCTCTCTTTCTTTGTATTTCTTTCTGTGTCTTCCTCGGCCCCTTTGCTTGCTGGTCTTGTTCTGCCCTATTTGGCTGTCTGTTGATGTTTCTTGAGTTCTCGTAGCTTCTCTCTCTGTCTGTTTATTTCTTTCATTTTCTTTTGCATTTTTTAAAACTGTCTCATTTTCTTTTCTTTCTTTTCTCTTTCTCTGTGTCTTGGTTTTTGTCTGTCTCTGTCTCTGTCTTTCTCTTTCTTTTCTTTTTCTGTGTCTTGGTTTCTCTCTGTCTCTGTCTCTTTCTCTTTCTTTCTTTTTCCCTCTCTTTCTGTCTTTTTTTCTTCTCCATCTCTCTATTTTCTTTTTTTCTCTGTCTATGTCTTGATTTTTATTTGTCTGTTTCTTTCTCTTTTTCTATTTTATTATTTCTTCCTCTCTTCGTACTTCTCATTCTGTATGTCCTTTCTTCTTTTGATTTGCTTTCTTTGTCCTTCTCTGAGAAAAAAGAGATTTGGTGTTGATGTATTTTTTGTCATTGCATTTCACACACGCAGTATTATGCTGACTGAACATTAGTTAATGCAAGTAAACATTTTCCTTTCATTCCTTCACCCCTCTACCCCCCTCATACACACCCCCACGACCTTTTCACCTGAAACCCTGCCCACCGACCCACCCCCTTGTTCCTCAATCTCTCAACCCACCAATTCTCCCTCCTACATTTTTTTTCTACCTTTATTCCCGCTCCTTTGCCCACCTCCCTCTATCCGCAACTTCTCAACCTCAACCCTCTCCCCGTAACCCCCTTTTCCCTATCCAGTTCCCCTTTTTCCCCTCTCACCCTCCAACCCCACTTCTCCCTACCCCCACCACTCTACCCACTCCCCTCTCCCTCCCTATCCACCTACCTCCTTCCCTCTCCTCGCACCCACCCCTTTCTCCCCTAACACCCACTCCCCTCCCCACCCCTCTCTCCCCATAACCCACTCCCCTCCCCACCCCTCTCCCCTTCTTCTCCCTCCACCTGCGCCGTCGTCCCCTCGACCTTATGAAGCGCCGAGTCCCCATGGGTAATATTGAGCTCGAAATGCCGACAAGAGTTGATCTTGTCGAGACAAACCGGTGGTCCTCGAGATGAACTATGCTCAGTATTTGCTCAGTTTCGGGGCCTTTGTTTGAGTGGCAGCCGACGCTCGCTGACTTCGTAGGGAGGGGAGGGGAAGGGGAAGGGGGGAGGGGGTGTTATTGGATGGTCTCGAACCCCTCACCCCCGATGATGTGGATCCTCTCGCGCTTGCTGGGTCGGGTCGCTGTCGCCTGGTTTCTGTGTGTGTGTGTGTGTGTTGTGCGTGCGTGCGCGCGCGCGCGCGCGCGCGTGTGTGTGTGTGTGTGTGTGTGTGTGTGTGCGTGTGTGTGTGTGTGTGTGTG
>NC_051420.1:10336773-10346773 GCF_015228065.2 Penaeus monodon
GTTTTCGAACACATTTTTTGCCCTTCCTTGTCTGGCAGATCGTTTAAGGTTGAGTAAATTTGATGACATGCAGATGGATTCTGTCTTCCGTAATCCTGTGATATTTTCCCCTTTTTCCATTCTATGCTTCGAGGACTTTGTTTATATAGTGTTTGCATAGATAGACATATATATATTATATATATACTATATATATTATATATATATATATATATATATATTATATAATATATCACACAACACACACACACACACACACACACCACACACACACACACACACACACACACACACACACACACACAACACACACACAACAACACACACAACACACACACACACACAACATACATTATTATCAATTATAATATCATTATATATATATATATATCATATACTATATATATTATATATATTATATATATATATATATATATATATATATATATATATATATATATATTATATATATATATATATATATATATATATTGATATATATATATATATATATATATATATATATATATATATATATATATATATATATATATATAATACAATATATATACACACACACACACACACACACATCACACACTACACATGCACACACTCACACACACACATCACACACACACACACTACACACCACACACACATCACACCACACACACACACACAACACAACACACACACACACACACACACATCAACAATGGACACACACACACACACCACATACACACACACACACACACAACACACACACACACAACATATATATATACACACGCCTATGTATATGTGTGCGCGAGCTGTGTGTATGTGTCTCTGTATATGTATGTCTTTAGATATTCTACCACTGCCATTTTACATGTGATTGCGTCTGTGTGTATCTGTGTAAGTATGTACGTATGAATCGCCACACATGCATATCTCACACACACACACTTCACTGACTGGTTTATGTCTGTAACATGTTGCACGTATATTACCAACGTCCCTGGAAACAAGGGTCAACAATATCATTGCACAATAGTTTATATTTGCAACGATGTTTTGCGAAACATATCTAAGAACACACACACGCGCGCACACACACACACATGCGTATGTATTTGTCTGCGTCATAGATAAATAGATAGATAGATAGATAGATAGATAGAGAGAAATAAATGAAAGAAGACCAAAATAAAAGAGAGAAGACGAAAAAAAAAAAAAATCTCAATCACATAAAACTTTCGATTTGAAACATATTTCTTCCTTCCTTCTATCTTTTTTTTCTCTTTCCTTTTTATTATTATGAGCAACCCTTCCATAAAAGCAGAGACTATGATACTTCCCAATGCAAATCGGGTAAAATATTGTCTCAGCCCTGAGTCCAGCGAAGAGATGAGGCGAGAGAGGC
This sequence comes from Penaeus monodon, assembly GCF_015228065.2. Classification (NCBI taxonomy): domain Eukaryota; kingdom Metazoa; phylum Arthropoda; class Malacostraca; order Decapoda; family Penaeidae; genus Penaeus; species Penaeus monodon. The sequence goes on from NC_051420.1 coordinate 10,338,185, forward strand.
GAGAGGAGGAGGGGGGGGGGGTGCGAGAGGAGGCGAGAGGAGGAGGGGGGGGGGTGCGAGAGGAGGAGGGGGGGGTGCGAGAGGAGGCGAGAGGAGGCGAGAGGGGGAGGGGGGGGGGGAGAGGAGGACGGGGGGGGGGGGGGAGAGGAGGCGGGGGGGGGTGCGAGAGGAGGCGAGAGGAGGCGAGAGGGGGAGGAGGGGGGGTGCGAGAGGAGGAGGGGGAGGTACGAGAAGAGGGGAGGGGGGAGAGTGGAAGGTGGAGGGGCGGTGTCGAGAATGACGAGAAGAAGGGTATTTCTTGTGCAAATATTTGAATCGAGAGAAAGAGAGAGAGTGAGAGAAGAGAGAGAGAGAGAGAGAGAGAGAGAGAGAGAGAGAGAGAGAGAGAGAGAGAGAGAGAGAGAGAGAGAGGGTAGGTATTGAAGGGTTAGAGGGGGAGAGGAAGGGAGGGAATAAGAAGATAAATAGATATATATAGTGAGAAGATAGGTAGATATAGAAAGAAGATAGAATGGTACATTAATATATGTATATATATATATATATATATATATATATATATATATATATATATATATATATATATATATATATATATATATATATATATATATATATATATATATATATATATATATATATATATAGATAATATAGATAGATAGATAGAGAGTGAGAGAGAGAGAGAGAGAGAGAGAGAGAGAGAGAGAGAGAGAGAGAGAGAGAGAGAGAGGAGAGAGAGAGAATATTAGATGGGTAAATATGTACTTTGCATTTTACCACTTTCATTTCCATATATTCTGGAAAAAGAAAGAAGAAAAAAACCATATTGGCCTGACTCTCAAAGTCTTGAGATGGGGGGGTGGGGAGGGGAGAGAGAGAGGGGGGGGGAGGAGAGAGAGGTGGGGGAGGAGAAACTGTTTTATAATTTTTGCTTCTTCAATATAAAGGTAATTATGGTTTTTGATACCTTATTGTTGTTGATTATCTTTATGTCATATACACACCCCACCACACATACGCACACAAACGCATAAACACACACATACACACACACACGCAACCCCACCCCCCCACTCTTCTTCCACTCACTCACCCTTTCCTCCCCTCAACACACACACGCACACACACACACACACACACACACACACACACACACCCGCTCACTGCAAATTCACACACGTCGCTTGCATGTGAACTGAATGCACTTGCTGACAGATTGCTTATGCAACGGAAAAGAGTATAATCTTGCATGAATATAGATTTGACACTTCATCTGACACGACAGGGAATCTGTGACACGACATCTGACACGGCAAGAAACTACTGAAGGGGAAAATGTGCATGTCAGAGCAACTTCAAAGAGAGAAATAGGTGTAAAATAAAAGGGAAGAAGAAGATGAAGAAATAAAAAAAAGGAAGAGGATATGGAAAAGAAGAGAGAAAAAAAAGGGAAAAATGAAGAAAACTGATTAAGTGACAAATGAATAAAAAGAAAGGGAAGAGGATGAAATGAAACGAAAACAAGGAAAAGAACAGAATAGGAAAAAAATAAAGAATGAAAAAAGAAACAAAGGAGAAGAGAAGAGGAAAATAAAAGCAAAGCAACAACGAAGGATAGATGAATAATAATTAAAAAAATATATAAATAATGATATAAAACTTATATAAAAAAAGAAAAAAAAATCACCTGAGCTTTATAAGTTCATAATGACTCCTTTTTTTCACTCTGAACTGCAAGAGTCAGCGCTGATATCTCCCTATCACTGCCCCCTCCCCCTCTCCCACCCCCCACGGGAGCTGACACCGAAAGATTATCCGTCAGCCACGGTGTCTCCCTCTGGCCTCCTGACGGTGTAGTTTAATCTGTCAGCACAATAGCTCCCTGTCAGTCCAATATGACCCCCCCCATCACCCTTCACCCCCCTACCCCCGGCTGGTCATTACGGCGTGTCGTGAGGGCATGAAGGGCTGCCGAGCGCACTTCGCCTTCAGGAGGGCCCTTGGGCTCGCTTTCGCCGCCCCTCCTCCCTCCCTCCCTCCCTCATTCCCTTCCTCTCTCCTCGACTCTCCCCCTCTCATTTCCCTCTCTCTCTCTCTCTCTCTCTACTTCTCTCCTGCCCCCCTCTCTCTTTTTCACTCCCTTTCTCTTTTCTCTTCCCCTTCCTTCCTTCTCTCTATATTTCTTTTCTCCATCGCTTTGTTTTTTTCCTTTCCTTTCCTTCGCTCTCTTTCTACTCCTCTCCTTCCAACCTCTTCTATCCTCCCTCTCCTCCTCCTTTCCATCTTTCAATTCCCTTCCTCGTGTCACAGATTCCCTCCTCGTTCAACCCTTCCAGCCTCTCTCTCTCTCTCTCTCTCTCTCTCTCTCTCTCTCTCTCTCTCTCTCTCTCTCTCTCTCTCTCTCCATCACTTACGCCCCTCCTTCTCCCTTACTCTTCACCCTCTCCCCTCTCCTTCGTCTTACTCTCCCCGCCTCTCTTCTCCTTCCTTCGTCACCTTCCCTTCTCACTTTCTCACACCCTCTCTTTCCTCCCTCCTATTCTTCTTCCCTTCTCACTCTTTCTTTCACCTATCTCATCTTTCCTTCGCCCTCTTCTCCTCGCTTATTTCATCCTTCCCACCCTGCTCCTCCTTGCCTTTCTTCCTCCCTCACTCACCTTCATCCTTCTCTCCCTTCTCCCTCCTTCCCACCTCCCCTTACCTCCCTCCCTTCCTCCTCTCCTCCCTCCCTCCCTCTCACACTCCTTTCTCCGTCCTTCCTACCTCTACTCACCTTCACTCACCTCCCTCCCTCCCTCCCTCCCTCCCTTCCTCCCTCCCTCCTCCTCTCCCCTTCATCTCAGAAGGAGCGAGAGTAAGTGTGGAATGGTGATGATGGTGATTATAATTACGTCGGTAGGGAGAGAAGCGAGAGAGGGGAAAGAAAAGAGAGGGGAGGAGAGAGAGAGAGAGAGAAGAGAGAGGAGGAGAGAAGAGAGGGGGAACGAGAAGAGAGAGAGAGGAGAAGAGAAGAGAGAAAAGGGGGAGAGAAAAGGGGGAAGAGGGGTGAGAGAAAAAAAAAGAGAGATAGTAGAGAGAGAGGAGGAAATTTGGAAAATAAACGGGGAGAAAGTAAAAGGAAGAAATATAACGGAGAGAAAATGAAAAAAAGAAGAAAGAGATGATAGTTAAAGAAAAGGAAAATATGACAAATGGAAAAAAAAGTCGTTATAGTAGAAAAAAAAATAAAAATAAAAATAAAAATAAAGTTGACGACGATGATGGTAATGATGATGATAATGATAAAGACAGAAATAATAACAGTGTAAAAGATAATAACAATGATAATGGGAACGATAGTGACAATGACAGTGATGATAAAAAGAAAATTATAGTAAAAAAGATGACGATAATAATAAAAATGAAAAAGATAATGATAAAAGTGATGACAAAGATGAAAAGAAGTGGCGAGTAAAAGAGAGAACGAAAATAAAAGACATAAAATGCTTTATAGAAACGCAGAAAAATAATGAGACAAAGACTAAGACGAAGCGAGGGAGAGAAAAAATAAAGGCGATTAAAGAAGTCAGAACGGTGGTCAAATAAAAAAAAAGAGGGATAAAAGGGGGAGGGAGGGGAGAGAGAGAGAAGAGAGAGAGAGAGAGAGAGAGAAGAGAGAGAGAAGAGAGAGAGAGAGGAGGAGAGAGAGAGAGAGGAAAAGGAGAGAGAGGGAGACAGAGAGAGATAGATAGTAGAGAGGAAGAGGAATGAAAAAGAAAAAAGAGAGGAGAGAGAGAGAGGGAGGAGAGAGAGAGAGAGGGAGGGAGAAAGGAGAGAGAGAGGAGAGGGAGAGAGAGAGGAGGGGAGAGAGAGAGAGAGAGAGAGAAGAGTGAGGGAGAGAGAGAGGGGAGAGGAGAAACACATAAAAAGGAAAGTGAATGAAAAGGTGAAAAAAAAGATGTTTATCCCCCCCCCCCCCTCCCCCCCCCCCCACCCCCCCCCAACCACCACCACCCCCCCACCCCCCCCCCCCCACCCCCCCCCCCTCCTTATCCCCCCCTTTACCCCCCCCTTTAAAACCTCCCTTACCCCCCCCTTTTACCCCCCCCTTTACCCCCCTTTACCCCCCTTATCCCTCCCCCCCCCTCCCTACCCCTCCCTTACCCCCTTTTCCCCCCCCACCCTCCCACCCCTCCCACCCCTCCCTTACCCCTCCCTTTTCCCCTTTTACCCCTCCCTTATCCCCCCCTTTACCCCCCCTTACCCCCCCCTTACCCCCCTTACCCCCCCTACCCCTCCCTACCCTCCCTTCCCCCTTTAAACCCCTCCCCCCCCCCCGATCCCCCCCTCACCCCTTTAACCTCCCTTACCCCTCTAACCCCCAAACCGACCCCACTTGTTCCCCCCCTACCCCCCATCACTCCCCTTCCAAAAATCCCCCTTCTACCCCCTCCCCCTTGGTTTCATCCCCTTCCCCCTCCCCTCCCCCTTCCCTCCTCCCCCCTTTTTTAGACGAAACAACAACCTCATTATCTTGAGAAAAAGGGAAGAAGGAAGATTGAAGAAGAAAAAAATGAAGAAAATGAAGATATAGGTGAATGAAAATAAGTGAAAGAAGAAGGAGAATTGGAAGAAATAGAAGATAAAGAAGGAAAATAGAAAAAAAAGAAAATGAAGAAGGAGAATAGGAAAAAAAGAGGAAAATGAAGAAGGAAAAGACGAAGATGACGAACAAAACAAGAAAGAAGAAGGAGAGAAAGAAAGAGAAAAATCAATAAATAGCTGTCATACGCGTCACGTGACAGGCAACGAGAGCATCTTAGACGCCTGTCACTTGCCAATATTACGAGTCTGACAAGGATGACGAATATAATCCTAGGGATCGAGGAGTTAATTAGTGAGGATGGAGGAGGAGGAGGAGGAGGGGAGGAGGAGGGGGGGGGGGAGGAGGAGGGAGAGGAGGAGGAGGTGGAAGAGGAGGAGGGAGAGGAGGAGAAGGGAGAGAGGAGAGGGAGAAGAAGGAGGGGAGGAGGAGAGAGAAGGAGGTGGAGGAGAGAGAGAGAGAGGAGAGAGGAGGAAGGGAGAGGGAAAGAGGATGAGAGGAGGAGAGGAGGAGGGGGAGAGAGGGGAGGAGGAGCAGCAGAAGGAGGAGGAGTAGGAGGAGGAGGAGGTGGAGGAGGTGGAGAAAGATGGGGTGAAGGAGGAGGAAGATGAAAAGGAGGAAGATGAATAAGAGAGAGAGAGAGAGAGAGAGAGAGAGAGAGAGAGAGAGAGAGAGAGAGAGAGAGAGAGAGAGAGAGAGAGAGAGAGAGAGAGAGAGAGAGAGAGAGAAAGAGCCAAGGAGAGACAGACATCCAAACAGACAGACAGACAAAAAGAAAACAGAGAGAGACCAACCCAAAGAAAAAAGAAAGAAAAGAAAAGAAAACAAACGAAAAACAAGAAAAACAACAAAAATTACCCCTCCCCCCCCAAAAAAAAAAAAAAAAAAAAATTGTTAATGATTCCAAGACTCCAGGAATCCCGGCTTGGAACTCCACACGCCCATGTGAAGCCTGCAAGTTGCTTCGAAATGTATTCCTCTCGCTTTCCTTCCTTCACAGATCCTTCAAAAAATTCCTTCCTTCGTCAAATGGATTACTGTTGCGAGGATTAGGATTGTGAATTATGTCTATTGGGGTCTGTTTTTTTTATTTAATATTTTTTTTCTTTTATTAGCATGATTAATTGTTTATTTATTGTAATATTATAATATGTATCCGGTGTTTTTATATATTTTTTTCTACTTTAGTAAGTGATCATTTTTTTTCTCTCATTTTTTTTTGGCTTTAAGGCTTATATCATAACTGTTTTTATTTTTGTTTTCTTTTTTTTGGCTTGTTATTTTTCTTTTTTTGTGTATTCAATAGTTACGTTTCTTTCCCTCTACGTCGCTTCTTAATGTTTTTTTTTTTTCTCACTTTATCTCATTTCAAAATTATTTTCTGAAATCCACTTCTCCCCTTCGTGCATTTAATCCTTTTTCCCCTTTTCCCTTTTTATCATTTTTCTTTTCTTCCTTTCTTTCTCTCTCTTCTTCTCTTCCCTTCCTTTCCCGTACGCTCGTCTTCTCTCTCCTTCCTTTCTTCACCCCTCCTTCCCATCTCCCTTTCCTCTCTCCTGTTCTCTCTACTTCTACCATTCTTCTTATTCCTTCCACCCCTCTCCCTCTTCCTCCCTCCCTTCCCCTTCCTCTCCCTCTTCCTCTTCCTCCCTCTCTTCTCCCTCTCCTCCGTTCTCCTCCTCCTTCCTTCCCTCTCTCTCTCTCCCTCCTTGTCTCTTCTCCTTCGCTCCTTCCCCCCCTCCCCTCCATTCCCCTTATCCCTTCCCTCCATCCCTTTTTCCCTCTCCCTCCTTTCCTCTCTTCCTCTCCCTCCTTTCCTCGCCTTTCCTCCATTCCCCATTCCCCTTCCCTCTTTCCCTTTTCTTCCTTCCCTCCCCTCTCCCTCCTTCCCTCCTTCGCTCCCCCTAACCCCTCCCTTCTCCTTCCCCCTCTCCCTCCTTCCTTGTCTCTTTATCATGCCAATACCAGAGTTCATCGTCGACAAAGCTCTTAGATATTGATTGCCTTGTATTCTGAAGGTAATGAAGATGCACCTGCGAAGTTATTAACGGCAGTGATGAGTTATTGTCTAAATAATGACCCTTTATAGAAAACGGGGAGTATGCGCTTGCCTCCTGTCGCAATTCTGTGTAGGTAGTAATTTCGAGTTTTTTATTTCATTTTATTTATTTTTTCTATTTATATTACCATTTTTGCCATTTACCATTTTCGTTTGGGTAATGATTCTGAGTGTTTGATTCATTGCTCGTTGGTTTGTTACTCGTAATGGTTGTTATTGTTTTATCATTGTTATTGTTATTATCATTATAATGCTGATGGTAATATAATAATATTAATAATAATAATATGATAAAAATGTGTATTTCTTGTCATTATTATCATTATTATTAATAAGATCATAAGTTTTGCTATTATTATTATTGTTATTATCATTATTATTAATATCATTATTGTTATTATTTTTTATCATTATTACTACTATTGTATTATTATCATTATATTATCATGAATATCTTATCATTGTTATCATCATCATCATCGTTATTACTGTTATCATTGTTATTATTATCATTAGCATTATTATTATTGTTGTTATTATTATTATCATTATTATTATCACTATCATTATCATTATCACGAAAGGGAGGAGAAAAAGATAGTAATAACAACAAAGAAGTGAAGGAAAGAATGTGAAGGAAAACAAGACAGTGCAGGAAGAAGAGAGAGAAAGGAGCTCAAAAAATAAAAATAATAAATAAAGGAATGTGAAGGAGAGAAAAACAAGGATCGAAGGAAGGAGAAAGATAAAGATAAAAAAGAAAACAAGAAAACAAGATAGGAATAAGAAGAACAAAAAAGAAAGGAAGGAATGCAAAGGAAGACAAGGAAGAAGGAGAAGGATGAAGGAATGAATCGCAGCCAGAGATAGACACATACAGCAAGTGAGGGAATCTTTGATCTTTCAATTAGTTAAGTGGCAGGTGCCAAGAGGGCGCCGTAGGATGCTGTGATTTTAAGGAGGAAGGAGGGAGGGTGTGAGGGGGGAGGGAGAGGGAGGGGGGAGAGGAGAGGGAGGGAGAGGGAAAGGAAGGAGGGAGGGTGTGTGAGGGGGAGGGGGGCGAGGAGAGGGGGGGAGGGGGAAAGGAAGGAGGGAGAGAGTGAGAGGGACGGGAGGGAGAGAGAAGGGGAGAGGGAATGGGAGGGAGGGAGAAAGGGAGAGAGAGAAGGTAGGGAGAGAGAGGAAGAGGATGGGGAGGAAAGGGAAGGATAAGAAAAGGAGGGAGAAAGGGAGATGATGGGGAGGAGAGAGATGGAGGGAAAGGAGAGGGAAGGATTAGGAGAAGAGGGAAGGAAGGGAGGAAGTTGAAGAAGAAGAGGGTTAGGGAAAGGAGGGAGAGGGAACGGGAGTTGGCAGGAGAAAGGGAATAGGAAAAGTCAAGAGAAAAGGAGACAAAGAGAAGGAAGAAGAGAAAAGAGGAGGAGCAGAAAGAGGAAGAGCTGAGAGAGAAGAAATGAAGGAAGGAGGAAGAGACGGAATCGCAGAAAAAAGAATAGGAAAGATGAGAGAAAGAAGGAATGAGAGAGGAGAGGTAGAACAAGGGAGGGAATGGGAAAAAGATAGAAGGAGAAATAGAAAGAAGGAGAATAGGAACTTGAGGTCAGAAAAAGCTAGAAAGAAGGGAAAACAACGAACAAGAAATAAAAGAAAGAAAGAGGACTCGTGATAAATGGAGAACAAGACTTCAGAGAAAAAAAAAGGAACAGAGAACAGACAAAAAAAAAAGAAAAAAAAATCAATAAAAGAAGGTTAAAAACGAGAAAAAAAAGAGCATATACAAAATACCAACCACGAAACAAAGAGAAAACAAAATAACAACAACAGAATGCAAAAAACAAACAAACAAAAAAAAAACAAGGCAAAACGGAGCACAGGAGATCGACTGAGGGAAACCCGTCACGGCAGAAAGGAGACGCGGTCGGGGCCGTAAACAACAACACTTAGG
>NC_051420.1:10351773-10354273 GCF_015228065.2 Penaeus monodon
ATATATTTTATATTTTATATATATATTTTATTATATATATAAATATATATATATATTATTATAAAACAATAAAAAATTAAATTAAAATAATTTTTATTTATTATTTAATATTATTAATTATTATTTAAAAAAAAAAAAAAAATATAAAATAAATTATTTATTTTTATTTTAAAATTATTAAAATTTATAATGATATTCCCCCCACCATACCCAACCAAAATTTTCCTTTTTAAAAATACAAAGATTATGTTTGGGAAATTGGTTAATTTTTGGGGGCGTTCTTTTGGGGGACGAAAGGAGGGAGGGGAGGGGGCGGAAAAGGGGGGGAGGAGGGGAGGGGGGGGGAGGGAAATAAAAATATATCTTTTTTCATATTTTTTTTATTTTTTTTAATAAAAATTTTTTTTTTTTTTTTTTTTTGAAAATTTCTTTTTTTTTTATGGAGTTTTTATTTATTTTTTTTTTTATTTTTTAATTTTTTATTTTTTTGTTTTTTTTAAAATTTTTTTCTTTCCCTTTTTTAACTTAAAAAAAAATTTTTTTTTTTTTTTTCCCCCCCCCTTTTTTTCCCCCTTTTTTTTTCTTTTTTCCCTTTTTTTTTTTATTTCCCCTTTTTTAAAATTCCTTTTTTTTTCTTTTCTTCTTTTTTTTCTTAAAAATTTTTTTTTTTTCCCCTTTTTTCCCCCCCTTTTTCCTTTTCTTTTTCCTTTTTTAAAAGGGGATAAAATTTTTCTCTACCCTGTTTTTTAAAAATTCCCCCCCCCTTTAAAATTTTTTCTTTTTTTCTTTAGATTTTTCTTTTTTCTTAATCCTTTTTTATTTAAATTTCTTTGGTTTAAACATTTTTAAAGTTTCCTTTTGTTTTTTTAAATTTAAAAATTTTATCTTTTTTTTTACCTTATTTTTTAATTTTTTTTTTAATTTTTTCTTACTTCTTTCCCTTTTTTTCTTTTCTTTTTTTTTTTATTTTATTTTCTGGGGGAGAAGGTGAAAGAGAGAGCGAGAGGGAGAGAGAGAGAGGAGAGAGAGAGAGAGAGAGAGAGAGAGAGAGAGAGGGGGAGAAAGGAAAAATTTTGGAGGAGAAGAGAGAGAGAGAGGAGAGAGAGAGAGAAGAGAGGAGAGGATGAGAGAGGAGAGAGAGAAAGGAGGGAAGAGAGATCAAAAATATATCTCTAGGCTGACCTACGAGTGCCAGGGAGCTCCACCCCCCATTCACGCGTGTCCAACCTTCCCGGGATTTATGGGACATGAAATTACATCAAGGTCGAATTTATTTATATCGCTCGCGTCCGTCCCCCGTGATGAAACGAAACACAGATTGAAACGGATTGAAACGCGGTCGAAACGGGTGAAAAATGTTCGTCCCCTCAGGCCCCTTTGGGTGAAACAGGTACAGACACAGGCATAGGGTTTGGGTCGTGTTTCTATAGATATTGTGGGGAATCTTGTTAGTATAGGCTCTTGGTAATACAATACATGTATTAGATAAATATATAAATGGCGGGATAGATAAAACATATATGCGTACACATACACACGTAATCAAACATATATACACACAAAACACATATTAACCGAAACCCAAACACACACACACACACACACACGCACATAAACACACACACACACACACACACACACACACACACACACACACACACACACACACACACACATAAACACACACACTCACATAAACACACACGCATTTACACACACATAAGCATGTCCACACACATTCATAAATCAACTTTTATCTTTAGTCATTAGTCTAAGACTCATGACATCATTAAGTAAGATCTGACATAGAGGGAGTTCTGTGAACTATGTAGGATTTCATTTATTAATGTACAAACACGTACATACACCGCTATGCATACACGGGTACACTGTAGACACTATTCTAATTCTCTGACTCTCTGTTTTTGTCTGTCTGTCTGTCTGTCTGTCTGTCTGTCTCTGTCTCTGTCTCTCTCTGTCTCTCTCTCTTTCTCTCTGTACATACATACATAAATATAAACACACATACGTATATGCAAACATAGGTAGAAAAGAGGTATTTAAACAGCTAGATATAGACATAGATTTAGATACAATACGATATATATATAACGCAAACCGTACATAAATCACACACACACTTTTACAATTAAGTGTTAATCTTTAAGCACATTCCACGGTGAAAGGATCGTAAAATATTACCATAAACAGAATAATTTTTCATCCAGTCTCTCTCTGTAGACGGTAGAGTTTTTTTTTTTTTTTTTTTTTTTTTTTTTTTTAAGAAAGAAGGAGAAGAAGAAAAAGGAGAAGAAGAAGGAGATGGAGAAGGAGAAGGAGATGGAGGTGGAGAAGGAAATAGAAGAAGAAAGAGAAGGTGGAGGAGAAGAAGAAGGAGAAAGAGAGGAATAAGAAAAAGAATAAGACGAAAAAGGAGAATAAGAAGAATAGGAAGACAAGAGAAAAGAAGAATAGGAAGAGGAAAGAAAAGAAGAATAGG
>NC_051420.1:10359273-10364273 GCF_015228065.2 Penaeus monodon
TATAGATATATATAATAATAAATATATAATATATATATTTTAAAATGAATATATAGAAAATTTATAATATATAGGAGATTTTAGATAAAAATTTAAAAATTAATAAAAATAATATAATAAAATACATACACACATTTTTAATAAAAATTATTACGGATATTAGGGGGATAAATAAAACATAGAAATAGAAATAGAAATAGAAAATAATAATATTATATAAAATATTATATAAGAATTAATATATTAATAATAATATAAAATTTTATACACACACACACATAATTTAAAATATTAATATAAAATAAAATATATATATATATATATATGTATATATTTTTACATATAAATAAAAAAATTTTCTTTTATATATATTAATTTTTATATAAAATATATATATATATATATATTTTTTTTTTTTTTTTTTTTTTTTTTTTTTTTTTTTTTTAAAAGGGAGGTTATGTTTTAGCGGCTGTGGTCACAGCATTAATTAATTGTAGTTTTTATGTTGTGGGTGCTCTTGGAGTGAGGGGGTCGTTTAGGGTATCCGCCCTTCCCGGAGAAATGTGGTGTTTTCCTTTTTTTTTGTTTTATAACACATTTAAAAAGAGAGATAAAAAACATGACTGAATAATAGGGACGGGATTTTTCCCCTTTTCTTGGGTCTCCCCTCTTTCCCCCCCTTTTCCCTCCAAACATTCCTGTCCTCTTTCTTTCCCCCGGGATACACACATAAAAACAGCCACACCAAACCCCCACACACACACACACACACACAAAACACACACACAACCACACACACACACACACACACACACACACACACATATATATATATATATATATATATATATATATATATATATATATATACATATATATATATATATATACACACATATGTGTGTGTGTGTGTGTGTGTGTGTGTGTGTGTGTGTGTGTGTGTGTGTGTGTGTGTGTGTGTGTGTGTGTGTGTGTGTGTTTTGTGTATGTCTGTGTGTGTTTGTGTGTGTATGTGTGTGTTTGTAATATATATATATATGCATACATACATATATATATATAATATATATATATATATATATATATATATATATATATATACACATACATACACACATACACAAGTACAGATATACATATACATATATCTATATCTATATACACACAAACATAAAACACGCACACAAGAGAAAGAATTTCAAGAAAAGAGATAGAAAGAGAGACAAAGACGCAGAGAGAGAGAGAGAGAGAACTAAACAATGACAGAAACAGTTAGATAAGACAACAACAGAAAGAACAGTAAGATAAAAATATATAAATAAGCTAAGAAGAAGGGGGAGGGGAAGAGGGAGAGGATGGGAGGGGGTGAGGGGAGGGGAGGGTGAGAGGAGAGGAGGGAAGGGGAAGGGGAAGGGGAGAGGGAGAGGATGGGAGGGGGAGAGGGGAGGTGGAGAGGAGAGGAGGGAAGGGGAAGGGTAAGGGGAAAGAGGGAGAGGATGGAGGGGGGGAGAGGGGAGGGTGAGAGGAGAGGAGGGAAGGGGAAGGGGGAGGGGAAGAGGGAGAGGATGGGAGGGGGAAAGGGGAGGGTGAGAGGAGGGGAGAGGATGGAAGGGGGTGATGGGAGGGTAGGGGTTGGGAGAGGATGGGAGGGGAAGGAGAGAGGGAGGGAGAGGGGAGAGGAGAGGAGGGGAAGGGAAGGGGAAGGGGAGAGGTTGACGATGTGAGGGGAAGGGAGGGGAGGAGGAGGGGGGGAGAGGAGGGAGACCATTCTGCCAGTGAATGAATACCAGAAGTTAAAGCACGGAGGCCAGTCGTTGTTTTCTTGAGCTGCGTTAACACTTCGTTACACACGGATAACGACAACCCACCGATGGCAACACTTTGTGACATCCCCTCCCTCTCTCCCTCCTCTCTCCCTCCTTCTCTTCTCCCCCTCTGTTGTGTCCCCTCATTCTCATCCCCTCCTCTTCTACCCCCTCTTGTCTTTATCTTTTCCTCCTCCCCTTCTCTCCTTTCATTCTTCTCTTTCCTCCTTCTGTTCATTATCTTCTCTCTCCCACTCCCTGTTCCCTTATCACTCTCCTGGTCCTTCTTCCCCCAATTTTTTTGTCTCTCTTGGCCGTTCCTACTGTTCTCTCTCCATTCTTCCTTTTCCCCTCTCCTTCCATCTCCCCTCCTTCTTTCAACCCTTCTCCCCTCTTCTTTCCTCCTTTCAGTCTCCTTTTTCCCTCTTCTGTTTGCCTTCTATCCTTCCTTCCCTTAAACCTCTCCTTGTCATACCCTTTCCCCTCTTATGCCTTCTCCCCTCTTCCCTCCCTTCATCTTTTCCCTCCTCTCCCCTGCATCTATTCTCTTCTTCCCTTTTCCCTCCACCCCTCTCCCTTCCTTTTCTTTCTCTCCCCTCTCCACTCTTTCCTCATCCTCTCCTTTTTATTCCTCTCTACCTTCTTCCTGTTCTCTCTTCACCTTCCCTTATCCCTTCTATTCAATCTCTCCCTCGTCACCGTCTCTCTCCTCTTTCTTCTGTTTCCTTTCTACCGTCTCTTCGCTGCTCTCTCCTCCTCTCTTCCACCCTCCAACTTCCCTCCCCCCTTTCTTCTTCCCCTCCCTCCTCTCTCCCACTCTCTTCCATTCTCCCTCCACCCACGTTTCACCCTCTCCCTTCCCTCCACATTCTCTGTCTCTTCCTCATTTCACCCTCTCCCTCTGCCCTACCCCCCCCCCCCCCCGCTTCCTGGCATTAACGTTTTCTTATCTTTTTTTTTTTTTTTTTTTTTTTTTTTTGTTACGAAGACCCGTAGGCTTATCTCCGATGTCTTTCAGCTCCGTCTCTTATCTCGGGCCTCCATTGAGCAAGTTATCTTTTATCTTTGACATATATGTTACTAAAATTTACTGTTAGTGGAGACGCGTCGATGGAACTCTTCTTTACAATTTTGCAAAAAATAAAGTCGTTTTTGGAACAGTACATTTTTTTTCTCTTTCTTTTTTAAAATAAATATTATTTTGAGTGAGAGAGTTTTTTTTTCTGAATCTTTGTAAAATAATATATTCGGTGCTTTTGATAAAGATTTGTAAGGATGATACAAATACACACAAATATAAATACTCCTACACACATACACAGACATAAACACGTTATTATTATTGCTATGATTGTTATTGTTATTGTTGTTATTATTATTGTCATTACTCTCATTATTATCATTTTATTATCATTATTATCATTATTATTATTATTATCATCATCATCATCATCATCATCGTCATCATCATCATCATCATCATCATCATCATCATCATCATCATCATCATCACCATCATTATCATCATAGTTATTATTACTACTAACATTGTTATACATATACGTACACATATCTGTACAATTATATGTATACATATCCATATACATGCATGTACAAATCAGCGTATATACACGTACATGTACACATACCCATACACATGCATGTACACATACCCATACACATACATATACACATGCCAATACACATGCATGTACACATACCCACACGCATACATATACACATATCCATACACACGTACACATCTATATACATACACTGAATACGAGGCTCACCTTTACTGCAATATCAAGGACCTCAATGACTCAATGATTCACATAAAGGGATATGATCTCGATATTGATACGACAGTGCTCAGATTGTACCCTGAACTGCCATCCTACGCATCATTAGTGAACTCTCATCATTTGTATACTTTTTTTTTTATCAGGTCCCTTCTGGATGGAGGAGATTTGCGAAAGGGGGATTTATGAGGTTGCTTGTCCCTTCCTTTCTAGCTTTCTCTCTGTCTGTTTCTGTCTCTTTCTCTCTGCTTGTCTGACTCTGTCTCTCTGTTGATCTTTTTCTCTGTCTGTCTGTCTGTCTGTCTGTCTGTCTGTCTGTCTGTCTGTCTGTCTGTCTCTCTCTCTCTCTCTCTCTCTCTCTCTCTCTCCCTCTCTTTCTTTCTATCTGTCTGTCTGTCTTTCTGTCAGTCTTTGTCTGTATCTGTCTCGTTCTTTCTCTATGTCTGTTTCTGTTTGTTTTCGTTCTGTCTCCTTGTTTCCTTTTTTCTGGCTGGCTCTATCTCTTTCTTTCTGTGTTTTTGTCTTGCTCTCTCTCTCTCTCTCTCTCTCTCTCTCTCTCTCTCTCTCTCTCTCTTCTCTCTCTCTCTCTCTCTCCCTCTCTCTCCTCCCTCTCTGTACTCTCATCCCACGCTGAAGGAGTGGCTGCTGGTTTCGTAAATACGTCCTATTCTGTTAATAGAACATGACAGTGTCACTCAATACATCCAGTTCCCTTTTTATCTCTTTATCCGGTATCATCCGTTATCAGTGATTTTACGTAATCTTTGATCGTTCCTATGCTTATGAGAGATTGAAAGTGATTATAGTGATAGTTGTGATAATTATGATCATGATTATCACAATTCTGTTTTTTTCTCCGCCTCGTGAGTAAGCGTAATTATGCTCCTTAGAAGAAGAAGAAAAGGAGAAGAAGATAAAGAAGTGAAGAATAAGGAGAAGAAGACGAAGGTGAAAATGAAGAATAAGGAGAAGACGAAGGTGAAAATGAAGAATAAGAAGGAGAAGAATAAGAAGATAAAGAATTGAAGAAGAAGAAGACGAAGAAAAGAAAAAAAGAAGAAGCAGTGCACGAAGCAGAAGAAGAAGAAATGAAGAAGAAGAAAATAAATGAAAGTAGCGAAGAAAGCGTAGAATAAGTTTAAGAATAACTAGAAGAACGAGGAAGAAAGAAAAATTCTTTAAAACTTTTTAGAATCCGGAAGACTGAACTTACGGATTTTTTTACGTCTGGCCTTTCAATAAACCTTGTTTTTTTGTATCTTTATTTTTTTTTATGTTCTTATTTTATTTGTCTTTATTTTCTTATTTTATTTGTCTTTATTTTCTTATTTTATTTTTTTGTTGATTTTCTTGTTCCCGTTTCTTTCTTTTCATCTTTTTTTTCATTCTCGTT
>NC_051420.1:10389273-10391773 GCF_015228065.2 Penaeus monodon
TCACTTTTTTTTCTGTCGCTCTATCTCTTTCTTTCTTGCTCTCTCTCTCTCTCTCTCTCTCTCTCTCTCTCTCTCTCTCTCTCTCTCCTCTCTCTCTCTCTCTCTCTCTCCTTTCTCTCTCTCTCTCTCCTCTCTCTCTCCACTCTCTCTCTCCCATTCTCTCCCTCTTCCTCTCTCTCTCTTTCCTCTCTCTCCTCTCTCTCTCTCCCTCTCTCTCTCACTCTCTCTCTCTCTCTCCCTCTCCCTCTCTCTCTCTCTCTCTCTCCCTCTCTCTCTCTCTCTCTCTCACTCTCTCTCTCTCTCACTCTCTTCTCTCTCTCTCTCTCTCTCTCTCTCTCTCTCTCTCTCTCTCTCTCTCTCCCTCTCTCTCTCTCTCTCTCTTTTATCTATCTATCTATCTCTCTCTCTCTTTCTATTAATTTCACTAAAACTCTAGTTATTCATGTTTAATATTTCGTTTGTTCTTTACGTTTCCATTTTTATATACTTTTCATACTCCTCTTTTATCAAACTTTTCCATTTTTTATGAATCATTATGCGATTGATGAATTTATCAACTCTTTTCCTATTTCTTTTTATCTTTCTTCTATTCCTCCTTTCGCTATTGTTTTCTGTTTTCTTCTTCTTCTCTTAATGCGATTTTAACTTTTTCTTTCCTACGTTTTGTATGTTTTTCCCCTCTATTTCCATTATGCTATTCATGCATTTATCAATTTTGCCAATCTCTTTTTACCTTTCTTCTATCCCTTATTTCGCTATCGTTTCCTTTTTCTTCTTCCTTTCTTATTTTATTATTGTCCTTTATTTTCTTGTTTTTTTTTCCAGTTGTTATTTTTTTCTTCTTTATTTTTGATTCCCTTTACCTTTTATCTCTAATTATAGTTCAGTTTTTATTATTATTTTTTTCGTTTTCTCTTCATTTATCAGAATTATAATAAAGAATGAGAGAAATAAACATTAATTGTTGTGTATATTATTCCTATCCTTTCCTCTCTACTTTTAGTTTCTTTTCGTATTTTTCATTTTTATTCTTTCCATTATCCATGTATTTTAATTACTCTTGTGTCTTATTTTCTTTGTTTCTTTTTTTTTCATTTCTATTATTTTTCTGTCTTTGTGATTTTCCTTATTCTGGCTGTTATTTTAATTTTATCGTCTGTTATTTTATCGTCTCGTTTTCTTCATTTTTTTTAAAATCTCTGTTATTGATATTTCCTTGCTTCCGCTTATCATTTCTTTTAATTACCTTTTAATCATCGTTATCTCTTCCCTTTGTTCCTTCTCCTTTTTTCTTATGTTGATATATTTTATTTTCACTTCTATGTCCTTTTGAATTTTCCTATTTTCTCATCTATATTTTCATCATCATCGCTTTTTCCACTCTTTATCCTTATCCTTCCTATTTCACTTCATTTCTTAAAAAAACATATTTTCATTTTCAAACCCTTTTTCATTATCAATATTGTGTCTTCTTCTTTTTTTTATTTTTTTATTTATCCTTTATCCTCCTTGTGTTTCTTCTTCCTTTGCATTTTCCCTTTTTTCTTTTCCATCTTCTCAATTTTTTTTTCTTTTTCGTTTTTATCAATTTCTTCCTGTTTTCGTTTATCATTTTTCCCAATTATCTTTTATCATTCTTGTGTCTCTTGTTCGTCCTTCTCCCTTTTTTTTAACCTCCCTTTGTTTCTCCATCATTTTTTGCATCATTCTTTATTATCCTCGTGTATCTTCTTCCTGTCTTTCTCTATCTCTTCTTCATTCCTTCTCCTCTCTCTTTTTGTCTTTTATTAACTTCTTCATATTTTCGTCTATTCTTTTTCCGATCTATCTTTTACCATCGCTTTTCTCCCTCTTTCTTCTCCTTTCATTTTAATTTTATAATTCTCTTTCAATCTCTCCTTTCCTTTTACTTTTTATCATTTTATAAGCCTCTTTCAGTTCTTCCATCTATCTTTTATCTTATTTTCCTTCTTCTTGTATATGCCTCTTACACTTATATTTATCACTTCTTTCATCAACATTTTATTATCTTTTTTGTCCTTCTTTCTCCTCCTCTGCAATGTTTTTGTTTAGTCATCGCCTTCCAGGTTTAGATATCATTTTTGTTCTATCTATCTTTTATTATCTTTATGTCTCTCTCCTCCTCCTTGATTAATCTTTTCAGTTTTCCGTTATCTTTTCTTCTATTTATCAGTTATCACCCTTATGTTTTCCTATTTTTTGGTTTATCGAGCTCTTCCACTTTTCATTCAAGCATTTCTTCCATCCATCTTTTATCATTTCTTTCATCTATTCTTTTATATTTTTCCCCCTTCTTTTCTCCTTTCTTCCACTCATCTTATATCCTTTCTTCCATTTATCCTTTATCATCCTCGCCTCTCTTCCTCCCTTTTCCTTATCATAACACTTATTTCTTCCACCCATATTCTATCATTCCTTCCATCCATCCTTTATCATCCTCGCCTCTCTTCCTTCCTTCTCCCTCGCTTCGCCTCCTCGC
>NC_051420.1:10429273-10431773 GCF_015228065.2 Penaeus monodon
ACAATTAGTGCACACACACAGCTAACACACAAATATGCTTATCATACACTCAAGTTCACGTGCACATGGTTAACACACACGTACGGTTAAAACCATACACACACAGCTAACACAAACACACGCTTAACACACACACACAGCTAACATACACACAGCTAACATACACACAACTAACACACACACAAGCTAACACACACACAAACAAGTGAACACATACAAAATCTAATCCACACACAAGCTAACATACACACACAAAACACATACACAAGCCAACACACCCACTAACTAACACACACACAAGCTAACACACCCACACCCACACGCTTAACACCCACACAAGCTAACACGCACACAAGTTGAAACACCCATAAATCAAGAGCGAGCACAGTCACTCCACCGAAAATGAGACCACCCATTCCCCGTTCCAATAAAGCCTAGCGATAAATAAACATTATTGACAAGTTTCCTAATGAATTTCTCGCAGGCTCAGACAGCATGGCCGAACATGGCAAGGGGCACAAGATGATGCCTTGGCTGAATAAGTATTTTCTGGGGCATGTCTGGCTGGGATTTTATGCAAGATGTATGAGTTAAAGGTGACTATTTGTGTGCCGTTGGTGAGTTTGTTTGTTTGTAGGTGAAGTGAGAGGAGAAACCTTGAAGGATTTGGTTATATGTTGGTGGAAATATGGGTGGATTTGGGGTGTGGAGTTGTAGAGATAGAGAAGAAGGGGAGAAGAGGAAAAATAACAGGGAAGAGAGAGAAAGAGAGAAAGAGAGAGAGAGAGAGAGAGAAGAGAGAGAGAGAGAGAGAGAGAGAGAGAGAGAGAGAGAGAGAGAGAGAGAGAGAGAGAGAGAGAGAGAGAGAGAGAGAGAGAGACTGAGGTTAGGACCGCGATCGAAATAGAAAAAAAAGAAAAAGTAGAAATATTCCAATGAAACACACACACACACACACACACACGCACGCACGCACGCACGCACACACACACACACACACACACACACACACACACACACACACAACAACAACAACAACAACAACAACAACAACAACAACAACAACAACAACAACAACAACAACAAACAAAACAAACAAACAAACAAACAAACATACAGACATAACAAGAAGCAATCCCTACAGTTACAAGAAATAACAGAAACCACAGCTGGAAATGAATCCACAACGAACACCTATTTACCCGAGCCAGAAGAGAGAGAGAGAGAGAGAAAAAAAACATGTCAGGGAAATGCACTGTGAGGTCTTCGAAGTGACACTTGACGTGAATTGCTTTGGAGATGATTTCGCGAGTCTCTTTGGCTCTCTTTCGTCCATATTAAAAACAAAAATGAAAGCAGAAAGATGGAAGAAGAGAGGGGAGAAGATGTAAAAAAGGAAGAGAAGGAGGGGAAAAATGGATAAGAAGGAGTTGCTGAAAGGTAAGAAAAAGGTGTGTGGGGTAGTGTGTGTGTGTGGGGGGGGGGGGTACGAAACGGAAAAAAAGAGAAAGGAAAAGAAGATAATAATAAAAAACAAAACAAAGGAGGATGAGGAGGAATATTGAATATGAACAAAAAGATGAAGATGAAAAAGAAGTGCAAGCGGAAAATGAAGATAGGAATAAGAGATAGATAGATAGATAGATAGATAGATAGAGAGAAAGAGAGAGAAAAAAATCTTTTCTTAAAAATATTTTAAAGAAAAGTTTGTGTTGCAAGCAAGATTCTCAGATTGCAAACGCCAAACCATGAGTCAGCTTATGCAACATTTCAATATGTCTGAAAGCTTGATAGAAATTCTAACTTTGCATTGAATCAGGATGTAAGAAAAATATGATGAATATCATATTATCATTATCATTATTTCTTTTATATCATTCTGTTTATATACATTCAAGCACACACTTATACGCACATGAAAAACACAAAAACAAACACACACACATACATACACACACACATACATACATATATACATACATACATACATACATACATACATACATACATACATACATACATACATGTATACATACATGCATACATACATACATACATACATACATACATACATACATACATACATACATACATATGCATACACACACTCACGCAGGCACACACACACATACAGATGCAGACACAAACAAAGACTCACACACACACACACACACACACACACACACACACACACACACACACACACACACACACACCACGCACGCACACACACACACAGAATACACGCAAAACATGTAAACACAAACACAAAGATTTATACACACAAATACAAACACAGACTCAAACACACACACTTAGACTACAATCTAGTCTTTCTATTTATATTAAAAATGCTTATCTAATCATTAGTTTGCATTAATATTCATGTTTATATTTATATTTCATTTTCTGCATCACCTCATATCTCATTAAACATTTACATCAGAATTGGGTTTGTGTTTCATAGATCGTGAGAACGTGTTATTGTAAGAATCGCAAG
>NC_051420.1:10439273-10444273 GCF_015228065.2 Penaeus monodon
AATACCGAATAGTTGAAATTCAGTCGAAGGAGACACTCGAGATATAATATCAACATGAAATCCAGTCGAAGAAGACAATTAAGATATAATATTGATATCAAAATATACCGCCAGCTTCCTGCAAAATAAATGTGAAATTGATAAAAAGATAAATAGACACAGAACCTTTAGAACTCTGATTATCTCCAAAAGAGATTCAAAATAATATGTATTGTAACATTTGATATTCGGCAAGTGATCTGTGAGGAATTTTGATGAATGTCAATTAAAATCATGTATTAGAAGAAATAATATACGTAGATTGAATTAAAACTTTTGACAAGCTGTTTATATGTCTGACGTTCTTTTTATATATATTTGTATATATAACATATATAAATTGAATGAAAAGTTATATTTACGTTGAATTAAAAGTTTTCATATGCTGTGTAGGGAATGTTTTCAGTGGTAAAAGTGAGTAATTAGGTATTGGTGGCACGGTTAAATCTGCGTGAATTTCGAGTTATAAGATTTAGTTGGCAACTTCGCAGATTAGTAAGTTAATCAATGATCAACGTAATCATGTGCATAGTTACCACCTTTTTTGTCTTCTCTCTCTCTCTCTCTCTCTCTCTCTCTCTCTCTCTCTCTCTCTCTCTTTCCCTTTTAATTCCTTCGCCCCTCCATGTCCATCCTCCCATCCCTCTCACTTTTTTCTTTTTTTAAATTCCTTTTCTTTTTCTAGTTAGACAGACAGAAAGTCGGAGAAAATATTGACAAATAGACAGAGAGATGAATGTAACACACTCACACACGGATGACAAGAAGATATAAAGACAGATATTTCAAATATTTATATATATAATTATAGGTAGATAGAGACAGATAGATAGATAGATAGAGATAAATAGGTATGTAGTAACATAGAAACAGTGAAAATACGAGAGATAGAGGTGGATAAATAGAAAAAAAAATATATATATATATATATATATTTATATATACACATATGTATGTATGTATGTATGTATCCAGAGAGAGAGAGAGAGAGAGAGAGAGAGAGAGGAGAGAGAGAGAGAGAGAGAGAGAGAGAGAGAGAGAGAGAGAGAGACGGAATAAAGAAAGACGTAAATTAAAAGCTAAAAACTCGGCGAGGTGGCGAGGAGGGCAAACGCAAGAATCCAAACAGCGGCATCAGGTGCAGAAGACGTCCAGCTGGAAAGGGGGAAGGTGGTAGGGGAGGAGGGGGAGTAGAGGGGGAGGGAGGGGGATCCCTTACAGGGGTGTCTGAGTGGAGAAAGGGAGGGTGGAGGGAGGGGAGAGAGGGCGAGGGTGGAGAGTAGAAGGGTGGAGGGAGGGTGAGAGAGGGAGGATGAAAGGAGAGTGGAGAGAGGGAAGGTGAGAATAGAGTGGAAAGAGGGAGGATGAAGGAAGAGTGGGAAAATGGAGGGTAGAGAGAGAGGAGAGAGAGAGGGAGGGTAGTGGAAGAGTGGGGAGAAGATGGATGGGAGCAGAGGAATAGGGGAAAATGGGACAGAATGAAGAGAGAGAAAAGAGGGAGAGGGAGAAAGGGAGGGTGGAGGGGGAGTGGATAAAATGAAGATGGGAGCAGAATGGAGAGAGAGAAAAAAGAGGGAGAATGGAGAGAGGAAGGTTGTTGAAGGGGGAGTGGATAAAATGAAGGTGGGAGCAGTAAGGAGAGAGAGAGAGAGAAAAGAGGAAAAATGGAGAGAGGGAGGTTGGAGGCAGGCACTCGGGGGGTTCACCTGTATGTCATCTTTCTTCAGGTGATCATGATTACGTCTCAGGAGCTATATATCTCAGGACGAGGGACTTGGATGGAGGTTAACAATTAACTAATGGCACTTGTAAAGAGGCTTTTAAACTGATGAGCAAGAAGTAAGAGAGTCGAGTTTGGAGTAACTAGCTCGTTGTTAACAGAAAAAAAAGAAGTTTGTATGTTTACACACAGGATACATACGCGTGTATTTACACTTACGCATTACACAAACACAAACAATCACACACATTCAAGAAGGTACATATTAGCTACAGTGTATATAGACACATACACATATACACGCAAACATGTTAAAAAGCGCATAGATACACATCAAGATACAACACACTAAAGCTATTTGTCTAATCTCCCTGTTCTTACAACAATACACCAGAACAGACAAACTTGAAAATGCACACATATAACTAGCACATACTTGTATACATACAAATATACTTACATATATGCACACTATCTGTCTGTCCAAAGACACACACACACACACACACACACACACACACACACACACACACACACACACACACACACACACACACACACACACACACACACACACACACACACACACACACACACACACACCACACACACACACACACACACACACACACACACACACACACACACACACATACAAGCGAGAGTGTGTGCGTGTGTGTGTATATGTATCGTTAAAAAAAAAGACAGAATAACAGCTAGATAGCTTGAGCGAAAGTTAGAATAGGTGAGAAATAGATGAATAAATAGTTAGATATATAGACAGATATATAAACAGATAGACAAATTGTTCAAGAGACATACATAGATAGACACAAAGAGAGAGAGAGAGAGAGAGAGAGAGAGAGAGAGAGAGAGAGAGAGAGAGAGAGAGAGAGAGAGAGAGAGAGAGAGAGAAAGAGAGAGAGAGAGAGAGATTAATGAAGCGTAAAGGATCAACTCAGGAATAGAGTGCGTCTGTAAGTAATTGCTCTTGAGACTAGCTCATCCATCTCCGATATTCAGTAGCCAGAGGACAACAATAACCTGAATTATTATCATCTGCTCCTCGACCTGCTTACACCTCTTGTCGAGATGATCAGCTGGTGTTTCTTTTCTGTTGTTAGTGCCCCCTGTTTGCTTGTTTGTTTATTTTTTGTTAATGTTTATGTTGTTGTTGTTTTTATTTTATCATCGATGGTGTGGGTTTTGTTGTTATCATCATCTTCGTTGTTGTTGGTTTTATATTTTTTTTATTGGTTGTGGTCACATTTACTAATGTTATCTTTATATCACTGTTGTTATTATCTATATTTTCGTTTATCTACTATCGACTACTACTATTATTATTATCATTATTATTACTATTCTCCTCATTATTATCACCTTTATCAATGAGGCACCTTAGTTATCATTGTTATTATTATTATTATTATTAGTAGTAGTAGTAGCAGTACTAGTAATAGTGTAGTAGTAGTAGTAGTAATAGTCGCAATCCTACTGCTGCTGCTACCACTGCCACTACTATTGCTGCTACAATTGCAACTACTACCAGTATCACTTCTACTATTACTACGATAGCAGTATTACCATTTTGATTATAACCTGATTGCTATTTGACTCTGGAGGTTTTCCCTTGACAATAACTCAAATCAACAAGGTGCTAATTGCATAATTAAAAAGCGAAATTGTCTACATAGGTACCTTCTCATCATCATCACTATCTCTCTTTCTCTCTCTCTTTCTTTCTTTCTCTCTCTCTCTCTCTCTCTCTCTCTCTCTCTCTCTCTCTCTCTCTCTCTCTCTCTTTCTCTCTCTCTCTCTCTCTTTCTCTCTCGCCCTCTGGAAATTAGTGAGACTATTTGATGAAGAAATTATAGACATGAACTGTTAATTAGACGCTGGATCAAAATGTATCTTGTATACACATCACACACACACACACACACACACACACACACACACACACACACACACACACACACACACACACACACACACACACACACACACACACACACACACCCCACACTCACGCACGGAAATGACAACATTGTTAAGATAAACATTAATAACAACACTACCACCATCACACGAAAATGCCAGATGTAAGAAATACCTAACTACACCATTAACAACAACAGCAGCACCAATACCAGCAAAAATGCCATCATGCAAAGAAAGCCAGCAAGATCACTAACAACAACAAACAGCAAATAACAGTAACAACAACAACATTGGCAGCCACAACACTAGCAGTGACAAATACTAACTTTAACAACAGCAACAATACCATTTTCATACAAAAATGTTAACAACAACAATATTAGCAAGAACTTCAAGAAAATAAAATCAAATTATTAACAAAAACTTAAACAACAGCCACAATAACAACAACACCAACAGTAACACCAGCACCACAAATAACAATAATAGCAACAATAACAACAAAAAACAACAGCAACACCACCACCACTCCATCAACAACAGCAAGAACAACACCAACATCAACGATAATATCGACAATAACATTAACAACACCAAAAACAGCAACAACATCATCAACATCAACACCACCACCACCACCAACAGCAACAACATCAACACCACCATCGCCACTAACAACAACAACAACAATAACATCAGCAACACCACCACTGTCACCATCACCAACAACAATAACATCAACAACACCACCACTGTCACCACCACCAACAACAATAACACTACTACCACCATTACCACCACCAACAACAACAACAACGACATCAACAGTAACAACCCAGGAGCGGTGCAGAGAACAAGGGTTTAGCGAACGTCAATTCTCGACAATTACAAGATAAATGCTCAAAACCCTTTCGTTCCCGTGCGTATGAATGCGTAAATGTAGACATGTACGCATCGCCTGCTTCCCCTCCCCTCCATCACTTCCCCCCCCCCACGCCTCTCCATCACTTCCCACTCCCCCTCCCCCCTTTCTCCCCCTGTTGTGTGGGTTAATTTGTTTCAGTTTGTGGCCTTGTGATGACGTGTGATTTATTTGTTTGTTTTTGCTTTATTTATCATTTTGTTTGTGTTGTAATTCTTTGGATTGTTTGTCATTGTTTTTGTTTTTTTTTGTGATGGGGTATGAGGATTTCATTTTTTTTTTTTTTTGGTTTGTTTGTTTATATGATTGAAGAAGAAGGAGGAGGAGAAGAAAAAGAGAAAGAAAGAAAGAAAGAGAGATAACAACAACACGAAG
>NC_051420.1:10464273-10469273 GCF_015228065.2 Penaeus monodon
TTGCAAGAACCAGAGCAGCCTCGCAGTTTTCACCCTGACACTTACTTCTCATATACTTACCTAGTCACATACACATTCTCATTGCATTGCACTTATCACATACTTGCTACTTATTACATACTAGCTACAATCATCATATATTTCACTTGTAAGAACCAATTTTCAAACGGACAGAGCAGCCTCGCAATTTTCACCCTGACTCAGCACCCTTTCCCTCTTTCGTCAAGACCGGCAGAGCTTCCTTGATTATGTGCAAAAGTTACGTCGACTTGAATGTGTTGGAATTAATCAAATTTTCCAGAAGTTTCCAGAGAGTTACAAGTAATCTGACTGATCGAAAGGTGGGGGTATTTTTTTAATGTGTCTGTCTGTCTATTTATCTGTTTGTGACCTTGTCTCTTTCTGTTGGTTTATCTATTCTTTATTTTTTTTTTGTTCTCTCCCATTCTGTCTGACTGTCTTCTCTCTCTCTCTCTCTCTCTCTCTCTCTCTCTCTCTCTCTCTCTCTCTCTCTCTCTCTCTCTCTCTCTTCCTTTCCTCCCACCCTTCCTCTCTCCAAGCCTCCCTCCCTCCCTCTCCTATTCCTCTCTTTCCACCTTCCCTTCCCTCTTCTTCTCTCCTTCCCCAACCTCTTCCTCTTTCTCGTCTTCTTTCTCTATCTTGACCATCGCAGAGAAGACGGAAAAAGAAAGAAGGCAAAACTCATATCGAAGTTGCAAAAAAAGACATAAATGCTTCGAAGTTTAAACTCGTAAAATTGGAAAATTGTCCGAAAAGAGAAGACAAGAATGGGTTTATACAGCTCATGTGTGCCTGGGGTTTAACCCAGATTGTAGGGGGGAGGGGAGGGAAGGAGGAGGGAATCAGAACAAGAATCAGAATCAAAACAGAGAGCTAGAGAGATAGAAAGACAGACAGATAGCTAGCTAGCTAGCTAGCTAGATAGATAGATAGAGGGAGAGAGAGAGAAAGCGAGATAGATAGATAGATAGATAGATAGAAGAGAGAGAGAGAGAGAGAGAGAGAGAGAGAGAGAGAGAGAGCAGGCAGAAAGACATTGAGAGAGAGAGAGAGAGAGAGAGAGAGAGAGAGAGAGAGAGAGAGAGGAGAGAGAGAGAAAAGATATGAAGCGATGAAGAAGATAGAAAGCTGATATAAAGATATATTATATATTATATATAATTATATATATATATATATATATCTTATATATTATAAGAGAGAGAGAGAGAGAGAAGAGAGAGAGAGAAGAGAGAGCAAGCAAAAGACATTGAGAGAGAGAGAGAGAGAGAGAGAGAGATGAGAGGAGAGGAGAGAGAAGAAGAGATAGAGAGAGAAGAGAGGAGGAAGAGAAGAGACAGTAAGACACTGAGAAAGAGAGAGAAAGAAAGAAACAAACAAACAAAGAAAAAAAAAATACAGAAAGATCACGGAATCAGAAAAAGAGAGAATTAAAAAAAAGTGAACTGCAAAAGACCGATAATATAAAAGGAAGCTAGCGAGAGAAAGAGAGGGGCGAGCGAGCGGCTGCAGTCAAAGTTTTTTTTACGTCTAAGTCTCCCGATTCGGTAATAATGCAAAATTTAATATTCTGCTTCAGAGACTTCAGAAAACAGTCGTTGCTGAAGGGGGAACTGTTGCATACGCATCTCGCTGGTTTTGCTGTTGATGTTTCTGCTTGTTGTTGTTGTTGTTGGTTTTATCTCTTTCTATCTGTCTCTCTTTTCCTGATCCTCTACCTGCTTTCTCTTTTTCTCTCTCGCTTTCTGTTTCTCTTTTGCTTCTTTATCTGTTTGCTCTTTCTCTCTGTTCTACTTTCCCCCTCTCTCTCTTCTCTCTCTTCTCTCTCCCACTCTCTCTTTATCCTCTTCTCTCATCTCTTCTCTCTTCTCTCTCTTCTTCTCTCTCTCTCTCTCTGTCTCCCTCCCTCCTTCCCTCTTCTCTTCTTCCCCCCCCCCCCAACCACTCTCCCCCTTCCCCATTCCTTCCTTACTCCTATCTCTCTTTCTCCTCCTCTCTTTCTTTCTTTCCTTGTCTACTCCCATATCAGGCATTTGAATCTCATTGCCGTAATAAAGATCTTTGGATGCCATTAGTAGGTTGCCTTTGGAAGAGGTAAAGAGAGAGGGACTGAGGGCGGGAGGGAGGGAGTAGGAGAGGGGAGAGGTGGGAGGGAGGGAGAGAGGAGGAGAGGGAGATGTGGGAGGGAGGGAGAGAGGAGGAGAGGGAGATGTGGGAGGGAGAGAGGAGAAAGAGGGAGATGGAAGGGAGGGAGAGAGGAGAAAGAGGGAGATGGAAGGGAGGGAGAGAGGAGGAAAGGGAGATGTGGGAGGGAGAGAGAAAGGAAGAGAGGGAGAGGTGGGAGAAAGGGAGAGAGGAGGAGAGGGAGAGGTGGGAAAGAGAGAAGAAGGAGAAGAGTGAGATTTGGGAGAGAGGGAGAGAGGAGAAGAAGAGGTGAGAAGGGGGAAGGAGGAACACAGGGAGGTGAAGAGGAAAGGGATTAAGGGTAGGGAAAGGTGGGAGGGAGGGAGGGAGGAGGAGGAAAAGGAGGGACAGAGTGGAAGGAAGGAAGGCAAGAGGTAAGAAGTAAGGAAGGATGTAGAGGAGGGACGAAGAGAAGGAGGGAAATAAGAGAAGGGAAGGAGAAAGTGAAGGAAGGAGAAAGGGAAGAAGAGAGAGTATAACATAGGAATGAAAGATGGTAAAGGGTGGAGAAGGAAGGAAGAAAGGAAAGGAGAGATTGAGATAGAGAAAGGAGAATGGAGAGGTGGAAGGAAAGAGAGAGAAGGAGAGGAAAAAATGAAAGAGGGAGAAAGGAGAGAGAAAGAGAGAGAGAGAGAGAGAGAGAGAGAGAGAGAGAGAGAGAGAGAGAGAGAGAGAGAGAGAGACGTTATATTCTCTAGTATAAGCATTCCTAGAAAAAATATAATTATATTCACGTTTATTATTTTATTTTTTTCATTTTGCAGAATTGTGTTTTTTGTTTATTTTTTATCATCTCTTTTATCTGTGTACCTAAATGGTTGACATTATCTCTGTGTTTTATCTTTTTAACTGTGCTGCTGCCTTGAGTGCTCTGTGCTTTTCCTTACGTCTGTTCCTCCTTTTAACATTCCTTTTTGTAATTCATTTTGCTTTCATTTTTATCTTTATCATCTTTTTATAATCCTTTTATTATTATTTTCAATATTGCCTTTCTTTTATTTTTTTTATTTGTGTTATTTCCAAGATTTTTAGATTTTTTTCTTTTCTATTTTATTTGCTTTATGTAACTATTTTTTTTTATTCGTTTTTAGCCTGTAATTCGTGCTTGCTTGCTGACAGTAATTTCTTTTCCTTCTCTTTTATTCTTCTTATCTTCCATCCTTGTTTTTCTTATCTTCGTATCCTTTTCTCTCTCCTTCGTTATTCTTTTCCTCTTCTTCTCTCCTCTTGCGCTTCTTTTTTTCTTCTTCTTCTCTCTCTTTTCCTTCTTCTTTTATCTTATTTATCTTATGTCTTGTCTCTCTCTCTGATCCTTTTTTTTATCTCTTCTCTCTCTTTCCTATCATTCTTTTATTTCTTATTCATTTCTTCTTGTCCTCTCTCCCTTCTGTCAATCTTGTTCAGTTTCTCCTTCTTTTTTCTCTCTCATCCTTCTTACTCTCTCTCTCTCTTCTTCTGTTCTGTCTGTCTTTCTCTCTTCTCTCTCTATTTCCTCTTCTCTTCTTCTCTCTTTCTCTCCTCTCTCTCTCTTCTTTCTCTCTCTTTTCTATCTTCTTCTTCTCTCTCTTCTCGTCCCCTTTCTCCTCTCTCTCATCTCTCTCTCTCTCTGTCTCTCTCTCTCTCTCTCTCTCTTTCTCTCTCTCTCTGTCTGTCTGTCACTCTCTCCCTCCCTTTCTCTTTTCTTTCTTCCTAATCCTCCTCTTATCAACCCAGATCCCCCTAGCTACTATCTCTCCACCCTGATAATCCAGACCAACATCCACCCTTATCCACATCCACCTCCCTCTCCTCACCCTCACAATCCTCTCCTACCCCATCCACTCACTTCCACCCCCCCCCCCCCGTGCCCATATCCGCCTCTGCCCCCCCCCCTCCCCCGTGCCCACATTTCACCTATCCCTTCTCTCTTCATCCTCTTCATATCCCTCTTCCCGTGCCTATATCCACCTCTCCTCCTTCTCCCCCCCTCAATCTGTACCCATATCCACCCCCACCCCTTTCTCTTCATCCTCGTCACCCCCCCCCCCCCGTACCCTACCCATCCGCTCTATCCCGCTCAAAGGCTCGGCAGCTCCCTCCTCCGCCTAACGATTCAGGGAGACTAACGAGCCTGTAAACTCTCCTTCCTCCTTCCTCCTTCCTGCTTCTTCCTTCTTTCTCAAGTCCCTTTTCCATTTTGCTTTTTTTTCCCTTCGTTGGGTTCCCTCCTCTTTCGTACTTTTTTTTTTTTTTTTTTTTTTTTAGCTTTATTCTTCATCGGGTTCCTCCTCCTTCTTCCTTACATCTTTCTCGGCCTCCTTATCCTCCCCCTTCTTCTTCTTGTTTTCCTTTTTCTGTCCTCCTTAATCCTTTTCCTCTCCTATCTCTCCCTCCTACCACCTTATTTCCTCTCTCCGTCCCCTTCCTCACCTCCTGTTACTCTTCTTCCTCTTCCTCCTCCTTCTCATCCTACCCTTCTTCCTCATCCTCCTTCTCCTCTACACCTCCTCCTGCTCTTCTTTTTCCTCCCCTCCTCTGACTCTTCCGTCTCCTCTTTCTCCACTTCTCTTCCTCCTCCTCCTAACCCTCCCCCTTACCTCCTTCCTCCTCCTCCTCCTCCCCCTCCTCCTTCCTCCTTCCTCCTCCTCCTCCTCCTCCTCCTCCTCCTCCTCTTACCCCCTCCTCCTCCTCCTTACCTCCTTCCTCCTCCTCCTCCTCCTCCTCCTTTCCCCTCCTGTCAAATGATAGATGACCTGATCTGATCACTTAAGTTTTCCTCTGATGAATTATCACTGTATCGGATGCTATGCTGGGGT
>NC_051420.1:10481773-10486773 GCF_015228065.2 Penaeus monodon
TTGTCGTAAGGCTAGAAAGAAGTATATAAAGGTTATCGACATTTAAAGGAATAAACAGATAGACAAATAACTAGATAGATAGACAGGGATGAAAACAGACAAAAGAAACAATTATATAAACAAATACACATCAAAATAGACAGAGAGAAAAAGGAGCAAATTGAATTAACACTAAATCGAGAGATAGAAACAAATTAATTGATAAACGGAAAAACAGAGAAAATGCACAGAGATAGAGAAATAGATAGATAGGTAGATAAATAGATAGATAGATAGAAAGAGAGAGAAAGAGAGAAAGAGAGAGAGATAGAGAGCGAGAGACAAATAGAGACAGAGTGATAGAGACACAGACAGTAGCCAGACCAACTGACCGACCGGACGCCAGCCATTCAGACAGACAACCAAACAGACAGACAGACAACCAAACAGACAGACAACCAAACAGACAGACAGACAACCAAACAGACAGACAGACAACCAAACAGACAGACAGACAACCAAAACAGAAGACAGGGAACAACCAAACCAGACAGCCAGACAACCAAAAGAAGACAAGACAACAAACAGACAGACCAGACAGACAACCCAAACAGACATGACAGACAGACAACCCAAAACAGACAGACAGACACACCAACATACGGACAAGACAACCAAACAGACAGACACCAAACAGGAAAGACCGGAACAAGCAAACAGACAGACAGACAACCAAACAGAAGACAGACAACCAAACAGACAGACAGACAACCAAAAATACAGACAGACAACCAAACAGACAGACAGACAACCAAACAGACAGACAGACAACCAAACAGACAGACAGACAACCAAACAGACAGACAGACAACCAAACAGACAGACAGACAAACAAACAGACAGACAGACAACCAAACAGACAGACAGACAACCAAAGAGACAGACAGACAGACAACCAAACAGACAGACAGACAGACAACCAAACAGACAGACAGACAAACAAACAGACAGACAACCAAACAGACAGACAGACAACCAAACAGACAGACAACCAAACAGACAGACAGACAACCAAACAGGACCAGACAGAAACCAACAGACAGACAACGAAACAGAAGACAGGACAAACCAAACAGACAGACAGACAGGACAAACAAACAACAGACAGACAAACCAAACAGGACAGACAGACAACCAAACAGGACAGACAGACAGCACAACCAAACAGACAGACAGACAACCAAACAGACAGACAGACAACCAAACAGACAACCAAACAGACAGACAGACAACCAAACAGACAGACAGACA
The DNA here is from genome assembly GCF_015228065.2 of Penaeus monodon. NCBI lineage: Eukaryota > Metazoa > Arthropoda > Malacostraca > Decapoda > Penaeidae > Penaeus > Penaeus monodon. The sequence goes on from NC_051420.1 coordinate 10,483,064, forward strand.
ACCCTAAAACAGACAGACAGGGGGGGGGGGACAAACCAAAACAGACAGACCAGACAGACAGACAAACAAACAACAGAACAGACTAACCAAACAGGACAACCCAAAACGACAACCAAACAGACAACAGACAACACCCAAACAGACAGATAGGAAAGACAACCACCAAACAGACAACCAAACAGACAGACAGACAACCAAAACCAGACAGAAAGAACAGACAGACAAACAAACAGGACAGACAGACAACCAAACAGACCGACAGACAACCAAACAGACAGACAGACAACCAAACAGACAGATAGACAGACAACCAAACAGACAACCAAACAGACAGACAGACAACCAAACAGACAACCAAACAGACAGACAGACAACCAAACAGACAGACAGACAACCAAACAGACAGACAGACAGACAACCAAAACCAGACAACCAAACAACAAACCAAACAGGACAGAAAGACATACAACCAAACAGGCTCGCCAAGACAGACAACCAAACAGACAACCAAACAGACAGAAAGACAGAACAACCAAACAGACAGACAGACAACCAAACAGACAGACAACCAAACAGACAGACAGACAACCAAACAGACAGACAGACAACCAAACAGACAGACAAAACCAAACAGACAGACAACGAAACAGACAGACAGACAACCAAACAGACAGACAGACAGCCAAACAGACGGACAGATAACGAAACAGACCAGACAGCAACCCAAACAGACAGACCGACAACCAAATAAGAACAGACCAGACAACCAAATCAGACAGACAGACAACCAAACAGACAGACAGACCAACCAAACAGACAGACAGACAACAAACAAACAGACAGACAGACAACCAAACAGACAACCAAACAGACAGACAGACAACCAAACAGACAGACAACCAAACAGACAGACAGACAACCAAACAGACAGACAGACAACCAAACAGACAGACAGACAACCAAACAGACATACAACCAAACAGACAGACAAAGCAAACAGACAGACAGACAACCAAACAGACAGACAGACAACAAAACAGACATACAACCAAACAGACAGACAAAGCAAACAGACAGACAGACAACCAAACAGACAGACAGACAACCAAACAGACAGACAGACAAACCAAACAGACAGACAGACAACCAAACAGACGGACAGACAAAGCAAACCAAGAAATAAAAGCGTCAGGGAAAAGGAAGTTAAGGGGAATCAGAGACCAGCACCATCTGGAACGTTCTACGGAACTTTTATTTACTCCATTTGACCTCCTTAACAAAGGCGTAATTCTTTTTTTTAATGGAAAAAAGAACGTCCCGCGGTGGACCGCGTTAGTAAACTGTCGCGGCGGCGCTTCTTCCCCGGGAGTGCGGGACTGCTCTAGGGCCGTCCCTGATTCTGCTTGGCGGTGATCTCGCTCTCTCGCTCGCGCGGTCTAGGCGCTCTCGCTCGCGTCTCGCGCACTCACTCTCTCTCGCTCTCTCTCGTCTCGTGCACCTCCTCGTCTCGTGCTCTACGTGCCGCGCTCTGTCGTTCTCCTCTGCTCGTTGTCTCGCGCTCTCATGGTTTCGTGTATGGGCGGTGCTCCTGGAGCTATCGCGTGTTTGTGGGCTGTCGCGGAAAAGCGCGCCTGCGTTTCACACAGTCTCACTTCTACTCTGATCTCTCTATTCTCCGGCTCCTCCTTCCTCCCCCGCCCCACTCTGTATCCCTCCGTCCCTCTACTCTACTCATCTGTACTCAATCTCTCTACCTATCTCTCCTTGCTCCACCCCTCCGAGCCTCTTCCTTCCCCCCCTCCACTTCTCGTCCCTCTCCCCTCCCCCCCTCTCTCTTTGGCCTCTTTTCTGCCTTTTACTTGCCTCCGTTTCTTCCCCATCTCTCCCTCTCCTCCCCTCCCTGCCCCCCGCTCTCCTCCCCTGCTCCTCTCTCTCCCTCCCTCTCTCTCTCTCTCTCCCTCCCTCCCTCTCTCTCTCCTCCTCTTCTCTCATCTCTCCTCTCTACTCCCTCTCTCTCTCTCCCTCTCTCTCTCCCTCTCTCCTCCTCTACTCTCTCCCTCGTCGCCCTCTCTCTCTTCCCCTCTCTCTCTCTCTCTCTCTCTCTCTCTCTCTCTCTCTTCTCTATCTCCCTCTCTCTCTCTTTCTCCCTCTTCATCTCTATCTCTTTTGTTCACTTTCGCAATAATTTTGACCTCGAGGGAAACGACTGACGTGACGAGACCTCTTTGTGCAGTCTTTTTTTTCTTCTTCTTCTTCTTTCTTTTTATCTCGTTAGAAAGCGAAATTTGGCTGGATAGATGGAGAAAGAGAGAGAGAGAGAGAGAGAGAGAGAGAGAGAGAGAGAGAGAGGGAGAGAGAGAGAGAGAGAGAGAGAGAGAGAGTAGATTGTAGAGAGAGAGAGAGAGAAAGAGAAAGAAGAGAGAGAGACTGAGGTTAGGACCTCGATCGAAATAAAAAAAAAAAAAAATATATAATCAAACACACAAACACACACACACACCACACACACACACACACACACACACAACACAACATAGAGGGAGAGAGACGAGGAGAGGAGAGAGACGAGAGAGAGGAGAGAGAGAGAGAAACCGAGAGAGAGAGAGAGAGAGAGAGAGAGAGAGAGAGAGAGGCTCTCCCCCCACCTCGCTAACTTTACCCACTGGCCACCAAACTCTGTGTAACAAGTTTGCGGAAAAGTCTTAAAATCTTGTATAGCGGCTGCTGTTACAGGGTTCTACGCCAAGTCCCTCGCACGCACACACGCGCACGCACGCACACACACACACACACACACACACACACACACACACACACACACACACACAGACACACACACCCACAAACACACACACACACACATACACACACAAACACACACACACACACATACACACACACACACACACACACACACACACACACTTATACACGCGCGCTCGCGCATGTGTAGATGTACATTCATATGCAGCCACACTAAGAGAAAGTTATATTCTGCCTGTTTTTTTTTTTCTCTCTTTCTCACTTCTTTTCTATCCCCAAACCCTCTCTCCCTCCTTCACAACCCTCCTCCCTCCTTCCCTCCCCCTCCACTCTTCCTCCCTCCCTCTCTCCCTCCCCCTCCACCCTTTCTCCCTTCCTCCCTCCCTGCCCCTCCACCCTCCCTCCCCTCCCCCTTCCTATCCCCCTCCTCCCCTTCCTTCCCTCCCTCCACCTCCCCCTTCCTCCCGCGAATTTACTTCATCCGCTAACTGTTCTCACTAAGTGTTATTTTCCTCCGACAGCTTTCACTGCTCTGTATTTTTCCCGCGTGCGTGTGTGGGAGGGAATTGAGATGAGAGGAGGCAGGATAGAAAGGAGGAAGGTGAATGGGGGAAGAGAGAGGAAAGATAGGAGGAACGTACACACGTATACATGCATACATACATGCTATAATCACATAAACACACAGACACATATATATACATACTAACACACACACACACGCAAAAGAAACACACACACACACACATACCCCCCATACCACCCAAACACACAGAAACGTACATCCCACCCATACGCACATCTGACATGAACGCGAATAAACCAGACATTAGAAAAAAAAAACAGAGATAATAATGGGAGGGGAAACTGCTCTCCAGCGACGCCATTTTATTCAAGCTTAATTGAATCTGTTCCTTCAGCCTAACACTCTCCCTCTGTGTCCCTTA
>NC_051420.1:10504273-10514273 GCF_015228065.2 Penaeus monodon
CGAAGCGTAGGGCGCGGCGACTCGGGGATGTACCAGTGCTTCGTCAGTGGCTCCAAGGAAACGGTGCAGGATGCCTCGGAACTTCGGCTTGGCGGTGAGTAGTCGGAGATTTGTTTCGATTAGCGGGTGCTTGGGTGCGTTTGTGATTGTTTGTGTGTAAAGAGAGAGAACAGTAAGTGAATAACTAATTGGGTAAAATAATGAGTAAATGAATAAACGAACAAACGAGTTAAATGAAGGGGTGAATGCACACCCATATATTTTGTTTGTACGTGCTTGTACATTACTGTACTCTGTTAGATACGTGGATGCTTATATTGTAAAGCGGTAATTTTACTGCTGTAATAGTAACTAAATAAACTCTTTATTGCTATATACATAGGCAAACACACACACACACATACATGCACACACACGCACACACACACACACACACACAAACACACAGACACACACACACACAAAAACACCAACACACACACAAACACACACACAAACACACAAAAAAACACACAAACACGGGCCCCACACCAGACACACGAAAACCCCAAAACACAAACCCCACAAAAACACACACACACACACACACAAACTTCGACTACACCGACCGTCACATGTGCTTATATAGAGGCTACGTGCACAGCACACACACTGCGCATTAGCAACGAGAGGCATTAAAAGGAGGTCCGGATAAAGGGCGCACAAGGGAGAGCTTCCTCTATGTCATCCGAGTAAATTGTTTGACTAAATGTGTGAAACTGTTTCCCGACGTGTAGCAGCAGCACTTTTGTTTTGGGTGCCCGGTTGTTTATCACGGGTCTTTCAAACCAAACACAAATTTTTTATAACCTGTCCCATCAAGTGTCTCTTTATCTCTCCCCTCTCCCTTTTCTCTCCCCCTCTCTCTCTCGTTTCTCGCTCTCCTCCCCTCTCCCCTTTCTCTTTTGGTTTGGGGCTTTTCTTTCGCTTTTCCCCCCCTTTCCCTTTTACAAATGTCTCTCTTTCTGCTTCTCTCTCTCTCTTCTCTTTTTCACTCCCCTCTCTCTCCTCGTCTCTCTCTCTCTTCTCCCCTCTCTCTTTCTCTTTCTCTCTCTCTCTCCTCCTCTCTCCCCTCTCTGTCTCTCCTCTCTCTCCTTCATTTTTCCTTCCTCTTTTCTTTTTCCTCGTCCTCTCTCCTCTATTCTCTCTCTCTCTCTCCTCTCTCTCTCTCTTCTCTCTCTCTCTCCATCTCTCTCTCCTCTCTCTCTCTCTCTCTCTCTCTCTCTCTCTCTCTGCTTCTCTCGCTTTCTCGATTTGTCTAACTGTCTCTCTTTTTTCTCCCCACTTTATGTCTCTATTCTATATATTTAATTCTTGTTATTCGCTTAATCCATTTTGAGTATATACACCCTACTTGTACTTTCTCTCTCTCTCTCTCTCTCCCTCTCTCTCTCCTTTTTTCTCCCATCTATTTCTCATTTAGCTTTTCCTTTCTCTATCCACCATATCTATTCCTCCCTCCCCCCTTCATTCCTCTCCCTGCTATCCTCCTTCCTCCCTCACCCTCCCTCTCCTACCCCTCCATTCCTCTTCTTGATCTCCTCCTTCTCTCCCTTCCTCCCTCACCCTCCTTCCCTCCCTTCCTCCCTCACCCTCCTCCCTCCCTTCCTCCCTCACCCTCCTCCCCTCCCTTCCTCCCTCACCCTCCATCCCTCCCTTCCTCCCTCACCTTCCTCCCTCCCTTCCCCCCTCCCCTCCTCCCTCCCTCCCTCCCTCATCCTCCCTCCCTCCCTTCCTCCCTCACCCTCCTCCCCTCCCTTCCTTTATTGGTCCCAACGGCGCAGAGGAAAAGAACCCTTCTTTACAAAGTCAATATTTCTTGCTCTTGAACCAGCGTCTTGATCAACTGACAAGATCAGAACGTTGCTCCTTCGGTAGGGTAGGGATAGGGAAGTGGATAGAGAGATGGGGAGGTGGATAGGAGATGGAAGGATAGGAAGAGGAAAGGGAGGGGAGACGAGGAGGTGGATAGAGGATAGGAAGAGGAAAGGGGGTAGATAGAGAATGGGGAGGTGGATAGAGAGATGGGGAGGTGGATAGGAGAATAGGAAGAGAAAGGGAGGGGAGACGAGGAGGTGATAGGAGAAGGAAGGATAGGAAGAGAAAGGGAGGGGAGACGAGGAGGTGGATAGGAGAAGGAAGGATAGGAAGAGGAAAGGGAGACGAGGAGGTGGATAGAAGAAGAACGGATAGGAAGAGAGGGATATGAAGTGGAGGGCAGAAGAAAGGGAACAGGGTATAGAATTGATGGATAGGGAAGGAGCGGAGGAGCAGGTCAAGGGGATAGAAAAGAGTGAGGAAGTGGGGATAGATAGAGGAATGGGGTAGGAAAGAGGGAGAAGGGTAGTCGAGAGAAAAGGGAGAAGTAGACCAACGAAGATAATGGATAAGGAAAGAATAAAAGCAGTGGGGTTGGGAGATTAGGAAGGCCGGGAGGGTTGGTAAGCATATCAAAGGGATAGAAAAGAGAGGTGAAAGGGATAGGAAAGGGGATGGGGTACAGCTAAGGGGATAGAAAGAGGAAGGGGAGGGGTGTATATATATATAGAAAGGGGAGATAGGCAAAGAGAATGGGAAGGAGAGGGGATGCGAAAGGGGATGGGGGAAGCAACTATGGGGATATGAGAGGAAAGAGGAGAGAGGATAAGGGAACAGCTAATTGGATAGAAAAGAGGGAGAGAGAGAGGGAAGGGCAAAGGGAAAGCAGCTAAGAGAAATGGAACGAGGGAGATTGAAGGTAGGGAATAGTAGGGGAGAGGGAGAAGAGGGGTGGGGGAGAGAGATAGGGAAGAAAGCTAAGGGGATATCAGAGAGAAAATAAGAAGGGATGGAGAAGACAGCTAATAGGATAGGAAAGCAGGAAGGGGAGGGGAGGGAAGGGAAGGGGAGGGGCAGCCGAGGGGACAGAAAAGAGAGGGACAGGGAGGGGAAGGGGATAGGGGGTAAAGGGAAGCAGCTACTCGTGCTCAACACTAACCGGATTTCCGATGTCAAGTAATGACAGGGAGGGAACAAGAAAGAGCAGACGGCCCCCTGGGTACACGCTCGCTACCTGCCCGGTTACCTTAGGTTTACATAACTTTATTATCCCGGTTTTAAGACGCATACGTAGAGAAGGTCTGTTTGCGTTTAGTTTTTGAGGGAGGAGCTCAAGGGGGCGAGGAAAATGAAAGGGTAGTGTAAAAACGAGGAAGATGAAAATTGCATTTTCAATATACATATGGTTTCCTCGTTTTGATAAACTCATATCATCATTTCTTTTGTGGTCTTAGTATAATAACGTTGAAAGAGAGGGTGGAATAGGTTCAAGAAGTTGTATGAATTTTTGGAATTAATGATGCTGGTATTATTTTCCGTACATAATAGTGTTGTTTTTTATAGTATTCGATTCATGATATCAGTACCTATATTCATACCCAGCTGATAACTGTTAGATCTGTACTATTTCTAATTAGGCACTGTACTATGTTCCTGCATAATACAAGGCCTTTCATTTATTATAATATGCTGTCCTTTGTTTATTGTGTAACTTATCAGTTCAAAATATTGTTATCTACGCTCCACTGGGATAAATGATATGATTACGTAGTATCAAAGATAATCTTTCTCTTCGCATAGAACAACGCTGTGTCATCTATATATTTTCCCCTTTTCGTTTCTCTCCTTTCACTTCTTATTTTCTCTTTTTTCTCTCGCGAACAAGCAACAGCGAAGCCAAAGTTGCTACCCACTTAAAGTTCTGCCGAGAGAAGATTGGGGGAAAATTTTTAACCATTATCCAGGTAATGCCTTTAGACAAGGCTCTTGAAGGAAGAAAAGGTCGCAGGAAGAGAGGGAAGAAAGACAGATGAGGAGAGATTATTTCCAGAGTTTTTTTTTTCTTTCTTTTTTTTTCGTTAGTATGAAAACAGGATTATGATGTCGAGCTAATATGAAATCCTGACGGGAGAAAGAGTGAGTGTCTAAGGAAAGGGGAAAGGGAAGGGTTGCATTATAAAGGTAATATTTGAAGATTGTTGCATATGTTGATGGGGATTGCAAGGTTCTAAGAGGCGGTAGTTAATGATATATTAGATTTTTCACTGAATGATATCAAGGAGCTGTTTGTATTCTTATGTTGATCGATTTTGAATATGGGAGCGTCTGTGTTCTATGCTGAGATGTAAATCTTCGTGATTCTCTCATTCTGTCTGTCTCTCTGTTAGCTTGTCTGTCTGTCTGTCTCTTTGTCTGTCTCCTTCTCTGTCTGTCTGTATGTCTGAGTTTAAAACAGTAATCATGGCTGAAAAAATAAACTCAAACAATATAGACAAAGGTTCAAAGTCAGGCATGTATGAAGGGTCACACACACACGCAAACACACACACGCAAACACACACACACACACACACACACACAGTCACGAACCCCTTCATGATTGCAATATCAGACTATTAGCGGTCCATGTTATTGTCTGTTCTAATGGCTATTAGTTCTAAATAAAAACTTATCCGATGGGGATTGCAGTCAGGTTTATAAGGGTCATGTAAGAAGACAAAAAAAACAATATATATGGTGAAGAATCTTTGAGATATCTTCTTTCCTTTTATACCAAAAGAGAAATATATATATATATATATATATATATATATATATATATATATATATATATATATATATATATATATATATATATATATATATATATATATATATATATATATATATATATATATATATATATATAATATATACACACACACACGCCTATCTATCTCTTGCTTTCTCTCTCTCGTTCTTTGCCTTTATGTCTCTTTCTGTTTATTTGTCCGTCTTATTGCCTGCTTGTCTGCCCGCCTCTCTCTCTCTCTCTCTCTCTCTCTCTCTCTCTCTCTCTCTCTCTCTCTCTCTCTCTCTCTCTCTCTCTCTCTCTCTCTCTCTCTCTCTTCTCTTCTCTCGTCTGTCTGTCTGTCTCTCTCTCCATTCTCTTCTTTCTCTTTTGGTATAAAAGAGAAAGAACATATCTCAAAGATTCTTCACCATATATATTGCTTCCCTTTACCCCCCCCCCTCTCTCTCTCTCTCTCCTCTCTCTCTCTCTCTCTCTCTCTCTATATATATAATAATATATATTAATATATATATATATATATATATATATGTTATTATACTATATTATATATTCTATATATTATATATATATATATATATATATATATATATATATATATATATATATATATATATATATATATATATATGCACACACACACAGAATGAAAGAGATAAAAAAAAAGAAAGAGAGACAGAAAAACAGACACACAGGCAAACAGACAGAGACAGAGAAAGAGCGACAGGGAAAAAAATAATGGAACACTGAGAAGCATCTGTGTAAGACAAGTCTGAGTCAGATCCCTCCACTTACGCCAAGATGGATTTTTCAGAGAGGAAACAAAAGCGAAAGTCACAGAGACAAGGAATGGAAGTCAGAGGATTGCAGTCTGAGTCGTAATTTGTTCCATATTCTAACAAAAATGCTTTAGGGGTCTACATGAAACCCACAACTACAAGGGGTAGATGTCGTTACGAGCTTAAGATTATAGTCTGAAAATGGAGAACATAACCAATGAAAGGATGATAAGACAACAGGAGGAAATGATGAAGGGGTGAATATGGTTACACTCTTAATATTCAAATATATTACCAGATAAATAAATAACATGAAAATAAAGTGCACAATTCGAGAAGTTTATGCAGACAAGCAGGGAAAATAAGGCTAATATATTTTCTCCCTATGGCTTTGAGAATATAAACAATAACAGCAAAACTCACAACTTGATACGCAGTGCATCCATAAGAATGCAAACCTTTGAAGACAAAATCGTACAATTTACATACAGCTCAAGGACAAGAAGGCAGCGAGAGAGGGGTTCAAAGTGGCTACCCCCCCCCCCCCCCCTTTTGGGATGGACTCGGAACAAAGGATCTTTCTAGGAAACAGGGCAAAGTTTTGAAGTAGAGGGAGCCAACGACGAAGCTAAGACCGAGGCAAGTTCAGCAACACGTTCTTTGAGTACGGCTCGACCCAAGAACGTTTGAAGTGGCAGGAGGTTTAAGTGCTTTCTCGACCAGCTTATGGGGGCGAGGAACGGGTAAAGGAATGCATGTGTAATGGCGTTAGTGTTGTTCTAGAGTCGAGTTAGTTTAAGTGGACGTGAGATATTGGCTTTGTTAGAGAGAGGAGAGTCAGCTATGGATTCATCAAAGATGTCTAAGTGATATGGGAGATTGACATTTATTGTAGAAGGACATAAGGGATGTTCTTCTGTTTGCTTTTCAACATGATGACGCTGCTGCTTCAACTTTCAGCAGGACTTTGCAGGAAACATCAACATCAAGTTTACAATCATCCTTTTCTCCAAAATTGAGAATAGAATGGATTAGAATTTTCAGAAAAAAGTCATTATCACTAATTCAATTATCATTGTTATTGTGATTATCACTATGTTGTTATAATTATCAATATTACTCTTATTAATGTTATTATTACTATCATTATTATTATGATCATTATCATAACTATCATTGTTATTATCATTATTATTATTATCATTATTATTATTAGTATTATCGTCATTACTACAGCTATTGTTTTTACTATTAATATTATTACCATTACTATTATCATCTTAGTCATCATCATGAATACTATGACTATTGTTATCAATATTAATATCATTATTATATCATTATTATTGTTACTAATATTATCATTATTATTGTTATTATTATTATCATTGTTATTATCATTATTATCATCCTTATCATTATCATTGTTGCTGTTGTTGTTATTGTTATCCTAATGTTTATTATTAGTATCATTATCACTATCATTATTATCATCATCAATATCATTTCTTTTATTATAATTAATATCGTTATCATCATTATTATCATCATATAATCATTGTCAGCATATAATTATTATCATTATTTTAATGGTATTAAGATCACTATGATTTTGCTGTTGCCGTTATTATTTTTTATATTACCACGACCTTATCATCATCACAGCCTTATTATCATGATATTCCCTACTTTTACACTTGTCACTTAAAATAATGGATATCTTATCCTGTCATGTAACTGAAACGTGGCTCAGTGAGACCGCAGAGTTATAAAATTGATTTTTTTTTTTTTTACGTAATGTAAAAGCTAATTACATCCAACGAATCAAATAACACTTCTTGAGAAAAAAGCCACGGACAAGCAAAAAGTTTTAAAGAAATACGTTATGTAAAATAATAATAATAATAATAATAATAATAATAATAATAATAATAATAATAATAATAATAATACATGAACGTGTGTGTAAGTTCAAGCGTAAGTATGAGGCAAGAAAACGAAACCCATAATCTACAGAGAAATGATGAACGAAGCTCCTGTAAGAAGAAGAGCAGCTAAAATATAGGTTGGAATAAATTTTAAGAGGGAGGAAGGCCGCCCCCAGACACGCAAGCAGGCCAGATAACCTGCACAGGATTCTTAACATTTCCCACCAAGATGAGATCGCTGGAAACTTTCCCGTCCGTCTGGGCTTTAAGAGAGACATTTTCTTCTTTTTTTTCTTTTTTTTTTGTTATAGCAAACAGTGATATTATTTCGCTGATATATTTTTTTTTTATTATTTTATTTGATATAGCTTTTATTTTTAATATTTTATTTTTTGTAATTTTTATATCTATTATCTTATTTCATATAGCCTTTATTTTTTATCATTTTATTTAATATAGCTTTAATTTTTCAATTATATTATTTGATACAGTTTTGATTTTTTTAAATTTTATTTGATATGTTTAATTTTTTATTATATTAATTGATATAGTCTTCTTTTTATTTATCTTATTTCATATATATTTTTTATTCTTATTTACCTTATTTGACATAGTTTTAAATCTCATTTATCTTTTATTCTCTTTATTCTTATAGTTATCACTACTTACCCATAAGTGTAAAGACAGTTAAGTACACAAATGATGAATCCTTTAAGAGGATTTTATTAGGGGAAATTTTATAGAGAAAAATACGGTATCATATAGAAAGGAAATGATTTTATTTGGATAAAAGCTCGTATAAAACAGGAAATCATTTGGATATTAGATCATATTTATTCTCCTTTCCAATTGATACTGCTGCTCTTGCTACTTTCTGAGAATGAAATGTTGCCAAAACTATCAGAAAAGGATAAAATCATAATGATGATGATAATATTGATCATAAAAATAATGTAAATAATGATAATAATAAAGATAATGATAATAATAAAATAATGATGATAATAACAATAATAATAATGGTGATAATATTAATGATAATGATAATAATAATAATAATAATGATAATAATAATAATGATAATAATAATGGTAATAATAATAAAATAATAATAATAATAATGATAATAATAATAATGATAATAATATATAGTAATAATGTCAGTAAAGAAAAAACTTTAGATTTCACCTCACTCACTCTCCAACCTTCTTCCTTACCTTCTCCCTGTCTTTCTCTCTCCCTTACACACACAAACATTCTCTCTATATACCCGTCCTTTTTTATCCCTCCCTCTCTCCTTCATCCTCTCTCTCTCTCATTCCCTCTATCTCTGTCTCTTTCCCATTCTGGCTGTCTGTCTGTCTGTCTCTCTCTCTGTCTGTCTCCTCTCTCTCTCTTCTCTCTCTTCCTTCTCTTCTCTCCTCTCATTCTCTCTCTCCTCTCTCTCTCTCTCCTCTCTCTTCTCCTCTCCTCTCTCTCTCTTTGTCTTTTCTCCTCTCTTCTCTCTACCTCTTCTCTCTTCTCTCTCCTCCCCCTCTCCTCATTCTCTCTCGTCTCTCTCTCTCATTCCTCATCTGCTCTTCTCCCCCCTCATTCTCTTCTCTCTCTCTCTCTCTCTCTCTCTCTCTCTCTCTCTCTCTCTCTCTCTCTCTGTCCTTCAGTCAATCAATCTACCTACAGCGCTCTTTCCTGCTTCCCTTATCTCTCTCGATTTCCCCAGATTTTCCATTCTGTGTCTCTCCTCTTCGATCCTCCTCCCTTCCTCCTCTCTCACCCTGATCTCCACCTCCTCCCCGACTCTCTCTTACAGTTACAAGCTTCTCTCTTACCCCCCCCCCCCATTCTCCCCCCACCCTTACCTCCTTCCCCTCGTTCCTCTATCTGTCCTTCTCTCTTCCCATCCCTCCATCTTTCCTTCCGCCATCCACACCCTTATTACCTCTTCCTCCACTTTCCTCCTTCACCTCCCCTCCATTTTCCTTCTTTTCTCCGATCTCTCTCACTCCCCCCCCCCCCATATCCCCACCCCTCCTCTCACTGTTCGATCCACACCCCTCCTTCCACTATTTCCCACTCCCACTTTACTCCTCTTTCTCCTCTTCCCCCAATCACCTCCTATCCACACATCACCCATCCCCATTCATTCCCCCCTCCCTTCCCCCATCTCTATATCTCCTTCTCCCTTTCCCCCACCCACCCACTCCCCTCTCCTACCCCTCCTATCCACCCTTGTTCCCCCTTTCCTACCCCTCCTCTATATCTCTTGCTCCTTTCCCCCACCCACCCACTTCCCCTTTCCTATCCCTCCTCCCTCATCCCCCACCTCCACCCTTCCCATCCACACCCATCCCCCTCCCTCTCCCCCTCCCACCCCCCTCCTTCTCCCCCTCCCATTCCCCCTCCCTCTCCGCCTCTCTCCCCCCTCCCTCTCCCCCTCCCATCCCTCCCATCCGTACCCCTCTACACCATGTCGAACACGAACGTCGAACTCAACAAGGCTGACATGTGCAATACTCCACTATTTTTTTTCTTTTTTTTTAGGACGAGGAATGAAACTTTTAGACGTTGCTGAATGAAATGACAGGGAAGTGGTAGGTGGAATGTTGAATCTGTGGAGTGGCGAGGGTGGAATTTGTGGGAGTGGA
>NC_051420.1:10561773-10569273 GCF_015228065.2 Penaeus monodon
ATCCCCCCTCCTCCTTCTCCCTCCTCTTCCTCCTCCCCTTCTTATTCTCCCTTCTTATTACCTCCATCTCCTCCTGAAAAGAGAAAGACATATCAGCAGAAGGAGATTAATTTTCTTGCTTCAGAAATGCTCCCGGACGCAATGCACGTGAACAGTGATAAAGAGGGATTATTATCGTTGTGTGTTTTGTTTGCTTCTGGCCATCCACCCCCCTCTCTCTCTTTTTTTTTCAAAGATTTTTTTTTTTTTTTTTTTTTTCTTCAGAATTGGTATTATGTTGTTTTCGTTTTTTTATATTCGTTTTTTTTTTTTTTTTTTTTTTTTGGGGGGGGGCTTTGAAGAAAAACTATGTTGCTTTATTTTATTAAACAGTATTGTGTACGTATGATGAAAATACGAGAAGGATAACACACACACGCACACAAACACACGGCACGAAACAGATAAACAAATAAATAATAAAGACAATTAGCAAATATATAAAAGCAAATTAATAGCAAAAACATCATGATTAAACAAAACAGAACAGAAAACATAAACCTGCCACAGTGGTAAATAGAATTCTAAAAAAAAAAAAAAAAAAAAAATAATAATAATAATAATAATAATGATAGTCACATCAAACGAAGAATACAATTAAGTAAAAAATAACAACAATTGAGCGAACAAGCAAGTAAACAGCCAACAAAACAAGGAGATTCGATCTAAGCAAATAGACATATAAGCAAACAAGCAGAGAAGAAATAAATAATCAGATTTATATGAAGGGAAAAAATGAGAAAGAATTTGATAAAATAATAATAATAATAATAATAATAATAATAATAATAATAATAATGATAATAATGATAATAATAATAATAATAATAATAATAATAATAATAATAATAATAATTATAATAATAATATAATAATAATAATAATAATAATAATAATAATAATAATAATAATAATAATAACAATATAATAAAAATCGAAATATGAATAATAGTAAAAATTATTACTAAAATGATATAAGTTATCATATCTAGTTGCAATCTCATTTTTTTTTATATTCTTTATATATTTTTTAGTATACGAGTTGATTTCTTGAATTTTTACATTTTGTAATCCCACGCCTTGCAATGCTTTTGTTTTGTTTCTGCGACTTTGTTTTACCTGTTTGTTTTGTTGTTTTTTGTTTTTATTTGTATTCATCATCTGAATGATAATTCTGACGTCATATACTGCTATACATACACAACACTCATAAACTACACACACACACACAACACACAACACACACACCCATAAAATATATATATATATATATATATATATATATATATATATATATATATATATATATATATATATAAATAGAGAGAAGTAGAGAGAGAGAGAGAGAGAGAGAGAGAAGAGAGAGAGAGAGAGACACACAGAGACACAGAGAGAGAGACAGAGAGAGGAGAGAGAGAGAGAGAGGACAGAAGCAGACAGAGAGAGAGAGAGAGAGAGAGAGAGAGAGAGAGAGAGAGAGAGAGAGAGAGAGAGAGAGAGAGAGAGCGAGAGAGAGAGAGATTCACAGATGCAGCACACACAAATATTTACAATGATATATCACCTATAACCAGTAGAGTTATACAAACTTCAACCAACGATTCCGCACTCTGAAAACAAACCAATTTACGCGTAAAACTGGATTTTCATTTAATAAAATTCTCTTTATTGCCGTAGACCTATTATCGACCTTGAACCATTATCTGTTTCATTAATGAGCGAAATTAATTTAATTGCTTAGGCAAAAGGCTAAAAGGGTAACACTGACTAATTTGCATAACTTTGATTTCACTTGTTAATTATGTTAAATTGCTTAGTTATCACGTGATTGGGACGGTGCGATGAAAAGTAAATATTTCATATTATCTACGAGTGAAATATTGTTATTGTTATTGATATTAACTTTATTGTTGCATATTATTGAAGGATCATTTGTGTTGTTTTAGTATCACAATAAACGATATTCTCATTATTATTTATTATTGATGTTATAGTCTCCGTTACCGATGTTTTATTTTATTTTTTTTTTTCGTTATTATCATTGTTGTTGCTTTATCTAAATCATCTCTATCATTATTTTTTGGTTATGATTAATATTTTTGTTTTATTTTTATTAATCTTTTTTATGTCTTTATTATGTATTATTATCTATTTTTTATCCTTATTTTGATATTTCCCTTATCATCATTATTCTTGCCATTATCACTATCATTTTCATCAATATCATTATCGCCTTTAGTGTAATCATTATGCCGAATGAATGAAATATTAATTTGAAAAGGAATCATAAATTCTACAGAAACTTTTTTTTCTGTTTCGCTTTCAAAATGTTACTTTTTTCCGGAGTAATTTAAAGGTTTAGAAGTTTTGTCTAAATTCCTTTCCTAATCAGGCTAATTACGTCTATGCACACCCTGCCACGGCGTAGCACAACACACTAGACACCACACACCACACCACACACACACACACACACACACACACACACACACACACACACACACAAACACACACACACACACACACATCACTATGTATATATTACAAAAACATACGTACACATGTATGTAAATCTGAAAGTTTATGAATATAATATTATGCCTAAAAAGAAGAAAAAAAGAGAGAGAGAGAGAAAAAAAAAGAGATGATAATAAAAATCATCTCCAATTCATCACATACATATCACTATTTCCAATGAAGTATATCTATGCCTCGATATATATCATACTTTGTTATATAATCTAGATCAAAATAATTATATACCGTTGATAATTTGAGAAAAGCGATATGTACCATAAAACAAGGAAAAAAAAAAATTATATCCCAAACTGAAATATTCTAATTTCAGGAAAACGTGTTAACTTTTTTGAGTGTCGAAAATAAGATAAATGTTGCTTTTTATGCGTGTGCCTTTTTTCCGAGTACAACTCTTTTTTTTTTTTTGTAGAATAAATGAGAGAATGGTGAAAATAACAATTACGATATTTCGAGTAATGATTATAATGATAACAGTGGTAATGGTAATAAAGATAACGCCAAAGGTGAGGACGAAGATAATAATAATGATAATAATGATAATGATGATAGGGATAATAATGATCGCTATAGCAACAAGTACAACAACAATAATAATGATTGTAGTAATAATAATGATGATAAGAGTAACAATTATAACAAAACTAATTGTTATTATCATGTAAACAACTATAATAATAATAATGATAATAATATTATAATAATAATAATAATAATAATAATAATAATAACAAAATAATAATAATGATGATGATGACAACAACAATAACAATGATTATAACAATAATAATAAAAATGAGAATAAAAAACATTAAAATGATAATGATACAGAAGATGATAATAACGACAGTAATGAATAATAATGAAGATGATAATAACGACAGCACTTTCATTCTGCTGTAGATTTCACTCTATCCTCTTAGTCTTGCTTTCTCTTCCTTTCTTTTCTTTTTTCTTGCTCCTTCTCCCTTTGCTTTCCCTGCACTCCCCAGCGTTCTCCTCTTCCTTGTTTTTTCTTCATTTCATCCTTGTTTAGCTTTTTATCACGTTTTTTCTAAGTATTTCCCTTTCCTTTCCTCCCTTCCTCTAGCTCCCCTTTCTTATTTACTTTCACTCCTTGCCCTGTTTCCCTTCCCCTCCCTTCTTGTCCAATCGTCTATTCTCCCTTATCCCCGTTCCATCTTCCCCCTTCCTTCCTTTTCCCTTCTTCTCCTTTTCTTCCCGTCCTCTTCTCTTCCCTCTTTCCCTCCACTTTTCGTTCCTCTCCTATCCAGCCTCTCTCGCTTCCTCCTATTCCCTCCCCCTCGCTTTCTCCTCTCCGTCACCTCCCTCTCCTCTTTCTTCTTTCCGTGATCCTCTCTCCCTTCCTTTCTCCCCTTTTCTCTTCCCTCCTTCCCTTCCGTTCCCTCTCTTCCTTTCTCATCTCCATCTCCTTCTTTCTCCTCCCCTTTCCCTCTCCTCCTTTTTCCTTCTCACTTTCCCCTAACCCCCTCCTTTTCCCTTCCATTCCTCTCTAATCCCTTCTTTTCCTTCCCCTCCCTTTCCTCCCTCCGTCTTCCTTTCCCTCACCTCCTTTCCCATCCCCCTCTCTCCTTTCCTCTCCATTTCGTCTCCCTCCCTCTCCTCCTTATCCTCCATTTCGCCTCCTCACCTCCTCCATTCCACCCCCCTCCCCCTCCCCCTCCACACCCTCCTTCTTCCTTTCCCCTCCTTCCCCTCCCCCCGTCTTCTCCTCACCTCCCTCTTCTTCCCGTTTCCTCCCCTCCCCCCCTCCTCCTTCCCGTCACTGACACGCACAATCTAGCGCTGAACGAGAGACCACAATATAGCGCATGTATATCATCGTAGATTATATCGGTCTCCGTTCACTTCGCCTTGCTTGTTGCAGGGTTCTTGGGGGGGGTGGGGGTGGGGGGCACAAGAGGGCAAGGAAAGGGAAGGGTAAGAAGGGGCTAAGTCAGCTAAGAGTTTATATTGCGGGGTGGATCATGGGAGCATCGACCTAAGTGCGTTTCGAAGATGGGGCATCGCTTTATTCCTCTCTTTTCAGGCATCTTATTTCTCCTCCTTCTTTTTTACTTTCTTTCTCCAGCTTAGGCACATTCTCTCTCTTCTTTTTCTGTCTCTCTTTTCCTTCTCTGCCATGTAAAATCTTTTTTCTTCAATTTCCTCATTCAATTCCACCATCTTCCTCTTGTCTCTTACTCCTCTGCTCTTTCTTTTCTCTTCCCTCTTCCGCCTTTCTCCTCCTCCTCCACTAATGCTATTTCTTCCTTCAACCTCCTCCACCACATCCCCTCTCCATCCTCCAACACCCTCTCCTCCATCAATTTTTTTTTTCCATTTCGCCCTCCTACTCCACACCTCGATCTCTTCCACCTCCACCACTCCCCCCTCTTCCTCCTCCACCACTCCCTCCTTTTCCTCCTCCACCCCACCCCTCTCTTCCTCCACCACCACCCCCTCCTTCTCCTCCACCCAACTCTTGACTGCCGTTCTTCGCAAAACTTGTTATGAAATATCACCCAGAAAATGGCCTATGTCGGTAAGGTGATGCATAGGGGGTGGAGGGGAGGGGGGGAGGGAAAGGGGAGGAAGGGAGGAGGAGGGAAGGGGAGGAGGGGAGGGGGAGGGAAAGGGAGGCGGGAGGGAAAGGAAGGGGGAAGAGGGAGGGGGAGGGAAGGGGAGGAGGGGAGGGAAAGGGTTCAGGGGAGTAAAGGGGAGGAGGGGAGATGGTTAGGGGTAGTGAAAGGAGAGCAAGGGAGAGGTAAGGAAGGAAAAGGGGAGGGAGGGGGGGGAGGGAAAGGATAGGAATGGGAAGAGATTAAAGGAGGGAAAAGGGAGGGAGAACTTAAAAAAGGGAGTTTAAGGAGAAGGAGAGGATCGGGTGGGATAAGGAATGGAGGAGGGGAGGGAAAAGAGAGGGAGAGGGGGAGAGGGGAGGAAGACGGGGTGAGAGGGAGAAGGAGTAAGGGGGAGAGGGTTGAGAGAGAGTGCGAGGGAGAGGGGAGTGAGAGGGAGAGGGGAGGAAGAGGGGGTGAGGAGGAGACGGAGAGAGAGTGTGCGAGAGAGAGAGAGAGGAGAGGGAGAGGGGGTGAATGGAGGCTGAGAGGGGTGGTATCAGGGAGGCTTCATCATCACGCCCTCTCCATAACACAGCATCAGTGATTCATACTGACAGTGCGTTTACCAGTCGAGATTTACGCTGCATAACGAAAGTGAGATGTAGTGGAGTGTGGTGTAAAAGTTTCCTCGAGTCGAATATCCTGCGAAATAAATGGCTATCTATTTTATTCTCTTCTCGTCTTCTCTTTTTTTCTTCTTCTTTTTGTTTTGTAGGGTGTAGATATATTTTTTTTTTTCTCTTTCTTTCTCACTTCTTCTTTCTTGTGATTTATCTCATTCCTCGTTTTCTTTACCTGCATACATTCTAATTTTGTTTGTCTGTTTTCTTTTTTTATTGTTCTATTTATTTTTTCATATCATTATTCATATATTTATTTATTCCTCTTACTTCTGCGGATCCTTCTTCCTTTTTTCAACCTCCTCCTCCTTGTTCTTCTTTACCTCATCTTCCTCCTTCTATTTCTTCCTCTCCTCCTTCTCCTCCTACTGTTCTTATCCAATCTCTTCTTCGTAATCCTCCTCTGCCTCCTTCTCCTTCTTTTTCTCGTCTTTACCCATTCTTCTTTTCTTCACTTTTCTCCCTTTTCCGTGCTACATTATATTCTTTATCCCCATCATCATCATCATTTTCTAACAATAACAGGCTGATAAGGCTGATTGCAGTGAAAACTCGAAATCGCTTTGCGAATAACTTTTAATTGGATTTTTATATCTTATAGATAATTTTCAAAGCTCTTGACGAAAGGATCACATCAGATCATAAAATAATGCCAATGATGCTAATGATATTGATGATAATGATAGTAATAATAATAATGATAATATAATAATGATGACAATATTAATGACAATAATGATAATAATAATATAACAACAATGATGACATCATTAATTATGATCTACTACTATAACTAATAATACAATAACGACAACAACAAAATAACAATATTAATAATAATAATGATAATAATGATAATAATAAAATAATAATAATAATAATAATAATAACTATAACAATTGAAATAAAAACAACGATAACAACAGTAACAACAACAATAATAGTAATAACAGTAGCAACAAAACAACAATAACAATAACAACAACAACAATAATAATGATAACAACAGCATTTTAACAATAATGATAACAAAAAAATCTAACAGTCATGATAATAACTATTTAACAAAAATTATAACAATTAAACAGTAATGGTAACAACAAAAAATAAACAATAATGTTAAGAACAACAGTTTAACAATAATAACAAAAATAATAATGATACCAACAACAATTTAACAACAATGACAACAACAACATCTAACAATAATAAAAGCAACAACAAAATAGCAATAATAATAATAACACACACAAAACAAATAATGATAACCATAACAATTCTACAATCATGATAACAACAACAATGTAACAATAATAACAACAACAATCTATCAATAATGATAACAACAACAAACGAACAACAAAGACACAACGATAACAACAGCAAAAGAAAAGTTAACACAGTAATTTTTCCGATAATCATTAATTTCTCTCTTTCTTCTGCTGAGTCGAAGACACGACAGAATTAGGAAAATTCTCCTTCAGTTCACGCGTCTGCCCTTACCCATAAGGAAAGAGAGGTTGATAGATGGCTTGATAGATAGGTAAGTAGGTGGATAGATGGGTTGATAGATAGATAAGTAGGTGGATAGATGGGTTGATAGATAGGTAAGTAGGTAGATAGATAGGTAGGTAGGATTGATAGATAGATAAGTTGGTTGATAGATGGGTTGAGAGATAGGT
>NC_051420.1:10571773-10576773 GCF_015228065.2 Penaeus monodon
ATTTGTCTTCACTGGGAACCTAGCGGGCGGGTGTGTTGGGGGGGATACGAAGGTGATAGTGGCTATCATCGTGTCTGTGCTGTTCGTGTGTGGGGGGTTGGGGAAAGGGGGGACGGTAGGGGGGATACGAAGGTGACAGTGGCTATCATGGTGTCTGTGGTGTGTGTGTGTGTGGGGCGGGGAGGGGGAGGGTGGGTCGGTTATTTGTTATTTGTATTTGGGTTGGTGTGGTTGTGTGGGTGTAACCTCTCTCTCTCTCTCTCTCTCTCTCTCTCTCTCTCTCTCTCTCTCTCTCTCTCTCTCTCTCTCTCCTCTTCCTCTCCTCTCTCCTCTCCTCCTCTCTCTCTCTCTCTCTCTCTCTCTCTCTCTCTCTCGCTCTCTCCCTCTCTTCTCTCTCCTCTCTCTCTCCTCTCTCTCCTCCTCCTCTCTCTCTCTCTCTCTCTCCTCTCTCTCTCTCTCTCTCTCTCACTCTCTCTCTCTCTCTCTCTCTCTCTCTCTCTCTTTGTATATGAACTGTTAAAAACGATCAGATAGATTATGTAATAGATAAATCGATAGACAGATAGATAAATAGAAAGCTATATAGATAAACAGATATACAGACAGATAGATAAACAAATAGACAAAAAGTAGATAAAAAGGGAGATAAACAAACCGACAGTTATATGTACAAGAAAGAAAAAGAAAAAAAATAAAGGGAGGGAAAAAGCAAAAGGAGAATAAAAAACGAATAATAAAAAAAAAAAAACGCGTACGGCAGGGGGAACAGACGCCCAAAAATAAAGCCCGCAAGCATAAAAAGGGGGGAAAGGGAAAATACTACACAGATCGAACGCAGCAAGAAAGACAAGCGTGGATAAAACAGGAATAAGCAAACGGAAAGAGAGGAAGGAGAAACGGGAGGAAAGGTAGATGAGAGAAGAATAAATGAAACGGAGGGAGAGAGAAATTGAAAAAGAAAAGAGAAAGGAAAGACAATCATAGACAAAAGATGAATATGCAAATCGAAAAAAAGGAGAAATAAAACAAATATACGTCAATGAATGAGGAATAAGCAAATGAAAAGAGAACAAAGGAGAAACAAACGGAAAGAGAGAAATGGAGAAAACACGACAGGCAAAAAAAAAAAAAAAAAAAATAAAAATAAAACGAAAAGGAGAGGCAAGACATACAAACGTTGATGAAAGAGGAATAAGCAAATGGAAAGACAGAAAAGGAGAAACAAACGGAAAGAGAAAAATGGATAAAACAAGACAGACGAACGTCGACAAAAGAAGCAGAAACAAACGGGAAGAGAGAAACGGAGAAATAAAAGCGAAGAGGGGGAGGGGGGGAGGAGGAGACAGCCCCGCCGTTCGAGCGAAGGACAATTTTCAATTTCTCTCTCGGATGGGAGCCTTCGCCATCAAGAATTCCCCTAAATACGAGAGGAAAATTTCCCTGTTGGGGGAAAAAGGGGAGATGGATGATGGGGGAAGAGGAAGGAGGGGAAGGGAGGAAGGGGGGTGGAGAGGAGAGGGAGAGTGGAGGGGAAGGGAGGAAGGGGGGTGGAGAGGAGAGGGAGAGTGGAGGGTTGAGGGTAGAGGGAGAAGGGGAGGAGGGAGAGGAGGAAAGGAATGGATGGTGAAGGAAAAGGGGGAGGAGGGAGAGGGAGAAGGGGAGGAAGGTGGAAGGGAGAAGGATGAGGCGGAGGAAGAAGAAGGAGATGAAGGAGGAGAGGAAGGGAGAAGGGGAAAAGGAGGCTGAGAGATAGTGGAAGGGAGAGAGGAGGAAAGATGGAGAAGAGTGATAAAGGAGAGGGGGGGGGGAGGAGGAGAAAGGAGAGACGGAGGAGGGAAAAGGAGAAGTGAGAGGGAAAGGAAAAAGAGGCGGGAAGGAAACAAAGAATTGGGAAGTTCGAGAAAGAGCAAATGCAAAGAAACGGAAAGAGAGAAGAAAGAAGAAGAAAGAAAAGTGAAAGACAGCAAGCATAAAGAAAAATTAAACGTAAAGTTTGATAAATGAGGAGACACGCGACACACGAAAAGCGGTGGATTTGAGAGAAAGAGAGAGAGACAGAGAGAGAGAGAGAGAGAGAGAGAGAGAGAGAGAGAGAGAGAGAGAGAGAGGAGAGAGAGAGAGAGAGAGGGAAGAGAGAGGAGGGGGAGAGAGAGAGGGGGGAGAGAGAGAGAGAGAGAGAGAGAGAGAATGAGAGAATCCTTGTCAGTTTAATGCGAATTATTTGGGATCATTTTGGAATAGTGATATCCTGAAAAAAGATGACTCAGTATTTAGGAACATTTTGCCTTTCCATTTCTCTTTTTAATCTCTCTCTCTCTCTCTCTCTCTGTAGCTCCCTCATTTTGTCTCCCCCCTCCTCTTCTCTTTCTTCGCCCTCTCTTTCCCATTCCCCTCTCCTCCTCTTTTCCTCCTCTCCTCTCTCCTGTCTCTCTGTATATCCCTTTCTCTTTTCTATCTCCCCCTTCTTTCTCCTCTCTTCCTGGCCCCTGTCTTATCCCCCCCTCTTCTTCGCTTTATTTTTCCCCCCCGTCAAACCCCCCGTCCTTCTTTTCATTTTTTTACGTCTTCCGCTCTCCCCCCCCTTTTCCCCCCCTTCCCACCCCCCCCATCTTCCTCTTTATTATCATATTTTTTTTTATATCCCCAATTTTCAATACGAGAAGAAGTGGGAGGGTCATCATGGAGCAGAATTTTTTATGTCTTCAATAAGATAAGCGGTTTAAGACGAAGAAAGGAAGGTCACGTCCTATTGGAAACGGTGGGGAGAGAGAGAGAGAGGATAAATGAGGGGAGAAGGGGGAAAGAGGAGAGAAAGAAGGATGTTTAGAAGCTCGAATACGTACATCGGGACACGCACTCACCAGCAGACTCTCTTTCTCTTTCTCTTTCTCTTTCTCTGTCTGGTTGGCTGCCTGTTCTTCCTCTCTCTCTCTCTCTCTCTTTTCTCTTCTCTTCTCTATTTCTTCTCCTCTTCTCTTTTCTCTTTCCTTCTCTCTCTCCTTCCTTCCTCTCTTCTCTCTTTTATTTTCCTTTCCTTCTTTTCTCTTCTCTCTCACTTTTTTCTTTTCTTTTTTTCTCTTTCTCTCTCACCCCCCCTCTTCTTCTTTTCTCTCTCTTCTCTCCCTCTCTCCCTTTTTTTCTCTTTTTTTTCTCCCCTCTTCTCCTCTTCTTTTCTCCCCTCCCCCACTTTCTTTTCTCTCCCTCTCCCCTCCCCTCTCTCCTCTCTCTCTTCCCCCCTTTTTTTCTAATTCTCTTCTCTTCTCCCCTCTCTCTTCTCTCTCTATCCCTTTTCTTCTCTCTCTTCTTTCTCCCTCCCCTTTCTTTTCTCTCTCTCTCTTCTTTTCTCCTCTCTCTCTCTCTCTCTCTCTCTCTCTCTCTCTGGGTTTCTCTCTCTCTCTCTCTCTCTCTCTCTGTCTCCCTCTCCTCTCTCTCTGGACATGCGTAAGTGGTTTAGGGAAGAAAATAAAGTACATTAAGTCCATTACTGTTTCACAAGGAAGAGAGTCAGAAAAATTCTCGCATACACAACAACGACATGAATAATCATGCAAGAAACAACAGCAGCAGCAATAACAGCAACAATGATAACAACAACAACAACAACAACAATAACAACAGCAACAACACAAACAATAACAACTACAATGTCAACAGCAATAACAGAAACAACAACATGGACACCAACGCCCATAGTATACTCTGTTAACAACTAACTACACACTTTATCACCACCAACAACAAGAACATCCGCCCATAACACTCCAAAATAAACAACAACCACTCCCTCCTTCACGAAAAAACAACAACCAATCAACCAAAAAATAAACAAATAAACAAAACAACCCGCTCATCGCTACCTCCTCCGTTTCCTCCTCAAAAAAAAAAAGTTTTCTTTCACCATGCAAGCGAGCCGTGGTTCCGTAGCTTAAGCGCTCCTTCCCGTTCAGCTTTCCTAGCGGTGCAGTCGAGCGCAAAACCGCTTAAAAGGAGCGCCAGACAGCTGTTCCTGAAGGAGTGAAGTCCGAGAAAGCGAGATGGGTTTCCTCTGCCGTTTCTTCTTCCTTCCGAGAAGATTTCACGAAACCGAAATGAGTGGCTGGGGGAGCGGGTGGTTCTTGCGTTATAGAAAACGGGAAAGTAGGGAGAGTAGGGAGAGTAGTACCTTTTTATTTTCACTTTTCCTTTTTTTTCCCTTTTTTTTTTAGGGGAAGGGGAAAGGGAGGGAAGGAGGATGCTTCCGGGCTTTTAAGGGAGCTGCGGTATGTAGGGTAATGGGAAAGGGTAGCTAGGGGGATAGAGGGAGTGGCCATGCTGACAGAGATCGACTGCGTAGATCTCATGTGTATATGTGTATTTTTTCTGTGTATGTATTTGTGTGTGTGTGTGTGTGTGTGTGTGTGTGTGTGTGTGTGTGTGTGTGAATGTGTGTGTGTGTGAGTGTGTTTGTGTCTGTGTGTGTGTTTTAATTATAAAAGTACATCTGTTATTCTTTTCGTAGCAACGTTTTTGTGAAGTAAATGAAGAAGTGTCAAATTATGTTTTTTATTGTTGATATTAGTTCTCATTACTTTTAAAGCTATCATTGTCATAATGTGGTTTATTTTTATCGTTATTATTATTATTACCATTATTATTATTATTATTATTATTATTATTATTATCATTATTATTAAATATTTTTTATATTATTATTTATTTAATTTTTATTTTTTTATTATTATTTATATTATTATATATTAGTTATTATATACTACTACTATTATCATTATTATCATTATTATCATCATCATCACTGTTATTATTACTATTATTATCATTATTTTCACTATTACTATAATCATCAATTTCTTCTTATTTTTGTCTTTGTAATCTGTATCATCGCCATGATCATCATCATTTTTGTTACTATCATCTTTTATCCTTCTTCCTTTCATCATTGTATGTATGCGAGTCACTTTCATGTGAACGAACGTGAGCATGTGCGTACATCCATGTGCGTA
>NC_051420.1:10581773-10584273 GCF_015228065.2 Penaeus monodon
GGCCTTTCGACTTTTCAAGTTTTAATCTAAACATACACATATATCTACATCTACATCTGTACCTAAATCTTGCTTATATTTCCATCTATCTATCAATTTATCTTTCTATCGATCTATCTATTTACCCACTAATTTATCTCCGTCTGTTCGTATGCGTGTGTGTGTGTGTGTATGTGTGTGGTGTGTGTGTGTGTGTGTGTGGGGGTGTGTTGGTGTGTGTGTGTGTGTGTGTGTGTGTGTGTGTGTGTGTGTGTGTGTGTGTGTGTGTGTGTGTCCGTGTTGTGTACTGATATGAAGATTTTGTGTGTATGTGTATGTATGTATGCAAGTATGTCTGCATGTGTTATGTATACGCAATATTTACGAAGATTAGTATACAAGTGTGTATGTTTATATATATATTAATATATATTATAAATATATATATCATATATAATATACTATATTATATATATATTTTATATATAATATATATATACATATATTATAAGTATATATATATATATATATATAATTTTAATTTTTTTTTAATAATATAAATATATATATTTTATATATCTATATTTTATAAAATATATTATATATGCGGTGTGGTGTGTGTGTGTGTTGTGTGTGTGTGTTGTGGGATATATATATAATATATATATATATATATATATTATATATATATATATATATATAGATATATATATATATATAATTATATATATATAATATATATATACATATATTTTTATGGGTTTTTTTTTTATGCATGTTTTTCATGTAAACAATGTCGTATGTAATGTGTGGTAATTGCAGCCACGCCCACTTTGACAAGATCGGGTAGTGGTAGTTAGTTTTTTTTTTTTTTTTTTTGCCTTATCGCCTGCATTGCAATTGTTTTTTCAGGTAAGTAGGCAGAATACCTTTTTAAAATTATTTTCTCCTGAAAATCTGTTTCTATAATTTCTGAATAGAGGTATCTGTCATTTATCATTCATATATATAGTATTAAAATATATATATATATATAATATAAAATATATATATATATATATATATATAAAATTTATATATACAAAATCTATATAATAGATTCTAATTATATATATTTATATAAATATATAGATATTTATTATACATATATATATTATCTATATATATATATATATATATATATATATATATATATTATATATATATATATATATATATGTATATACGTTTTTCCCTCTCAACCCTCCTCTCCCCTACTTCTTCTCTGCTTCCCTTAATTTACCTTTCTTTCTAATCTTCTCTTCTCTCCCATCTCTCTTTCCTTGCCTCTTTCCCCTATTTCTTTACACTCCCTCCTTTCTCTCTTCCCTTTTCTCTCTCCCCCTTTTCGTCCCCCCTTCTCCTACTTCTCTTTCCCCCTTGCTGTCTATCCTCTCCCTTCCTCATTCCTTTTCTGTCTCCCAGTATGTCCCTTTTCTCTTCCTCCCCCTTCGTCACCCTTCCCCTCCCCCCCTCCTTTCCCCTCGCTTCCTCGATCGTCTTCCATTTTCTCTCCCTATTCATTCCCTCTCCCCTGCTCTTCCACCTCCTCTTCCCTCCTTTCCAACCTTCCTCTCTCTCTCTCTCTCTCTCTCTCTCTCTCTCTCTCTCTCTCTCTCTCTCTCTCTCTCTCTCTCTCTCTCTCTCTCTCACTTTCTCTCTCTCTCTCTCTCTCTCTCTCTCTCTCTCTCTCTCTCTCTCTCTCTCTCTCTCTCTCTCTCCTCTCTCTCTCTCTCTCTCTCTCTCTCCTTCTTTTCTCTCTCCTTTCCACCTTTCCTTCTATCCTGTGTCTCCTCCTCCTATCCCCTCCCCCTCTCACATCCCCTCTCTCTCCCTCCTACCCTCCTTCCCCTTTACTCTCTCTCCTCGTCCCTCTCCCTCCTCTCTTCCTCTCTGTCTGCGTGCGATTATTCTGTTGCCATAACTCAGGGATTCGGACAGCTCCATCAGCAGTCTCTAGCTGCAATATTTATCACCTTATCGCTTCTCCCTCTCGTTCCATCAACCTTTTGCCAACCCCTTCCCTCCCTCACTCCCTCCCTCTTATCGGTTCGGTTCCCTCCTCTCTTTCTTTTACCTCCCTTGTCCTTCGTTCTCTAACTCCGCTTTCCCTTCTTCCATCTATATTGCTTCCTTTCTCTCTGTCCTTCCTCTAACTCCGTCGCTTCCTCTCTCCCACCAGAGCTTCATTTCTCTTGTCTCCCCCCTCCCTCCTTCCCTCCTCCCCTCCCTCCCTCCTCATCTCCCTCCCTCCTTCCCTCCTCCCCTCCTTCCCTCCTTCCCTCCCTCCCTCCTCCCCTCCCTCTATCTGTTCAGTCTTCTCCTCTCCTTCTCTCTATCCATCTCCATTATCCTTTTCCTTCTTCCCTGTCTCATATCCTCTGGTTTTTAACTTTCTTCCCTTCCTTGCTTTTCCTCCTTCCGCTTTGCCGCTTTCCCTTTGCCTTTCCTTTGCTTTATCTATCTCCCTCTCTTCATTTCA
>NC_051420.1:10613961-10628961 GCF_015228065.2 Penaeus monodon
AGTAGGGAGGAGGTGGAAGAAGGAGGGAGGAGGAGAAGGAGGAGCGAAGATTTAGAGAAGAGGGGATAGATTAGAAGGAAGTGGAAGAGAAGTGGAGAGGAGGGAAAGGAAGGAGGGAAAAGAAGAGGAAGGTGACGAAGAGAGGATAAGGAAAGGAAAGAGGAAGAAGAACTATAGAGAAAATGCGGAAGGGAGGGGAAAGGGTGAAGGAGAAATGTGGAGGAGTAGGAGAAGAAGGAAGAAGAAGAAGAGTGAAGTAGGGAGACGTGGAAGAAGGAGGAAGTAACGTAAGAGATATGTAGAAGAAAAGAAGAGGCATGGAAATGTATAGGAGAGATAGAGATAGATAGATAGATAGATAGATAGAGAGAGAGAGATAGAGATAGATAGATAGATAGATAGATAGATAGATAGATAGAAGAGAGAGAGAGAGAGAGAGAGAGAGAGAGAGAGAGAGAGAGAGAGAGAGAGAGAGAGAGAAAGAACAGACAGACGTAGAGTGAAAACGAAGGAGAAAGACCAAGTGAGAGAGAACATAGAAGAGAATTTAGGAGAGTAGGTGACGGAATCAGGGAAGGAGGAAAGAAGGGAAGGAAACATTAAAGAAGAATAAGTAAAGGAGAGGGAGGAACAGGAGGAAATGATGGAAGGTGTAAGTGGAGGTAAAAGGAATGATAAGGGATGAGGGGAAAAACGAGAGAAAAGGAGACAAATTAGGCGTTTAGACATGGGATTATATGAGCGAGTGAGGGGAGATGTATGATATGTATACTGTATATCCTAGAGGGAGAAAGGGACACACAGAGAGGAGGAGGAGGAGAGAGAGAAAGAAAGAGAGAGAGAGAGAGAGAGAGAGAGAGAGAGGGGGGGGGGGGAGAAAGAAGAAAGAAAGAGAGAGAAGAGAAAGAGAAGGGGAGAGAGGAGGGGAGAGAGAAGAGAGAGAGAGGAGAGAGAAAAGAGGACAGAAGGAGAGGAAAAGAGGAAAAGAGAAGGGGAGAGAGAGAGAGAGACGGGGACGAGAAAGGGAGAAAAAGGAAAGAAAGGGATAATAATTAAGTATCTAAAATTTTAAACTATCTATACGGATTTCACTACGTTTCAAAGGGAAAAGCATACAGTAAACACACATAATTTTTAAACAAACTCCATCCCGCTGTCTTCCCCCCACCCCCCCTCCTCGACATCTTTTTTTCCCCTTTTTAAAATCCCCCCCAATTCCCTTTTTCTCCACTTACTTAAACACCCCCCTTTTCCATCCTCACCATTTCCTTTTTCCTCCACCCCTTGTTATCTTGCCTCCCCCCATTTTTATCCCATCATCTTCTTTCCCCCCTTTACTATCTCCCCATTTCCCCTTCCTCACTCACAATCCCCCCCATTTCCTTCCTTTTCCCCCCTTATTTTCCTCATCATCTTCTTCCCCCCCCTCCCCTTCTCCCTTTTTTCCCACCAAATCCTCCCCCTTTTCCCCCCCTCTTCCCCACCCTTTTTTTTATTATCTTTTTTTCCCCTTTTTTACTATCCTCCTTTTCCCCTTTCCCCCCCTCACATTTCCCCCCATTCTGTGGCATTTCCCCCTAGTCATCATTGGGAACCCTTTCGCCCAGCATTTTTCCCCCTCAGCATTTTTTGTCAAACACCCTTCCCCCAAAACCGCCTTTCTCTCCCTATTGTCAAGTTTTTTTCCAGGGTAGCAATTTCCCGGCGCTCTAAAACTTTTATCGGGCTTGTGTTTTCTTTTTTTTTATCTATTTTTTTTTTTATCCTTTTTTTTTTTTTTTTTTTTTTTGGCCCCTCTTCCCTTTTGGGGTTTTGGCTTTTTTAAGTGAGTGGGGGGGGGGGGGGGAGGAAGGAGGGGGGGGACGGAGGGGAGGGGGGGGGAAAGGGGGGGGGGAAAAAAAGCGGGGCGGGAAAAAGGAGGGGGGAAAAAAGGGGGGGGAGGGAGAAGGGGGAAAAAAAATAAAAAACAAAAAGAAAAATAAAAAAAAAACACATAAAACAAAGAAAAAAAAACAAAAAAAGAAAAAGATAAAAGAAAAGAAAATAAACAAAATTTTAAAAAAAAGAATAAAAAAAAACAACACCACACACACACACACACACCCCAAAACACAAAAAACCCCACAACACACACACACACACCCCACAAAACAAAAAAAAAAATAAAAAAAAAAAATAAAAATATTTTTTAAAATAATAAAATAGAGAATAAAAAAGAAAAAAAAAAAAATTTTTAGCCAAAAATATATAGAATATAAAAATAAAAAAAAATTTTAAAAATAAAATAGGGAAAGATTAATAGAATAAAATAAAAGGTTTTTAGAGAGATAATAAAATAAAAATAAAAAAAGATAAAATATGATATAAGGAATTTTAAAAGATTAAAGAAAATACCACACACCCCACACACACACCCACCCACACCACACACACACACACACAAAACATAATAAAAAATTTTAAATATAAAATAAAGATTATATATGATATATATAATACAAAATACATTAAAAAATATATATAATAATATTAGAAATATATAATATATAATAGATATAATATTTATTATATATTAATATAATAAAAGATATATATATATTATATATATAGATATATATATATATATTATATTATATATATGTATTTTTTAAAATTTTATAAAATATATATACCCCACACACACAAAAATAAAATAAAAATATATAATTTTAATATATATATTTTTATAAAAAGAAAAATATATATATATATATATATATTATATTAAAATTATTTTAAAAAATATATATATAAATATTTTAAAATATATATAATTTTAAAATATAATAAATATAATATATAATTAAATAAGATTATTAATATAAAATAAATATAGAAAATATATATATAATTTTATATAATATATTAAAATATATAAGAGATGATAGATAAAAGAATACTAGATTTAGAAAATAAAAAAATAATTAAATAATATCTATATATATATATATATAAATATTATTATTAAGAAATATTATTATATAATAGATAAAGAAAGATAATAAAAAATATAAAAAAAAAAAGGTGATAATAAGAAAATAAATAAATAAAAAAATAAATATATTTTATATATAAAAAAAATATATAATTTTATATTTTAGATAAATATAATATAATATATAGATTAAAAGTAATATAAAATAAAAAAATAAAAAATGGGATATTAATAAATAAATAAATAAATAAAAAATAGATATAGATTATAAATATATATATAGGGGAAAATGAAGATATATAAAAGATATATATTAAAATAAAATAGGGGAAAAGAGAATATGATAGTAAAAGAATAGGCTAGAAAAAGAGGAGAAAAATTTTTAATGTAATTTTAAGGGGGTATAAGAGAATATATAAATTTTTATATTTAGAAATATAAGGGGAAAAATATAGGATATGGTATAAAAATAGATATATAGGATATATTTTAATATATAAAATATATATATATAAAATTTAAAAAATATATATATATATTTTATAAACATATATATTTAATATTGATATATATATAAAAAAAAAATGAATAAAGATATATAGAGATATAAATAATGATATATATTTTATATTTTTTAAGAAAATATATATATATAATTAAAATAGGTTTGTTTGTGTGTTTTTTGGGGGGGGTGGTTTTTGGGGGGTGGGATATAATACAAAATATATATTTATATATATATTATAGATTTTATATATAATATATAATATAATTAAAAAAATAAAAAGAAAAAAAACCAAAAAAAAATTTTTTTTTGTGTGGTGTTTTGTTTGTTGGGGTTTATATTATAGTATATAATATTATAATATAAGATATTAAAAGATATGAGGAAAAATATAACACCCCACACACCCCCACACACCACACACACACACAAACACCACCCACACCCCACACACACACATTATATTATATTTATAATAGATTAAATTATATATATATATATATATATATAATATATATATATATATATAGGATATATAAAAAACACACACCCCACAAAAACCACACAAAAACACACACACACCAACCCCACACACCCCACACCCACACAACCCACAAAAAAAAAAAAATAGAAAAAAAAAAAAATAATAGATACAAAATATTTTATGGGATATATAAAAATACAAATAAAACAAACAAAAAAAAAAAAAAAAAAAAAACAAAAAAAAAAAAAAAACCCAAAAAATAAAACCAAAACAAAAACTTTCAATGTAAGGTTTGGTTTGTTTTGGTTTTGGGGTTTTTTTGGGTTTTCGGTTTTTTTTTTTTTTTTTTTTTTTTTTTTTTTAAAATATATATATATATTTATAAGATATATTATATTTATATTTATATATTTAATATATGTGGTGGGTGTTGTGTTTTGGGGTTTTGTGGGTGTGTGTGGTTTTTGTGTGTGTGTTGTTTTGTGTTGTGTTGTTTTTTTTTTTTTTGGTATAAAATATATATAAAATTATATATTTTAATATATATTTTTAATTTTAAAATATAATCTTGTGTGGGTGTGTGTGTTGGGGTGTGTGTGGGGTTTTTGTGGTGTGTGTGGGGGTGTGTGTGTGTGTTGGGGGTTTTCCCTTTTTTAAAATATATTTTATTAAAAAAATAAAAAATTAAAAAAAAAAAAAATTTAAAATATATTTTTCTATAAAAAAAAAAAATAAAATTTTGGGGTTGGGTTTTGAGGGTGGGTTGTGGGGTTTTTTGGGGGGGGGCGTTTTGTTTTGGGTGGTGGTGGGGGTGGTTGTTGTTGGTCTCTTAATTGATGAACCCAAATAAAACTTAACCCAAAAAAGGGGGAAAAATTTTAAAGGGGGCGGGAAAAAAAAGCCCTGGAATTTCTAAAAGGGGGAAAAAAGGGGGAAAAAAAAAAAAGGAAGGAAAGAAAGGAGGAGGGGAAAAAGGGGGAAAAAACCGGGAAGGGGAGGGAGGAGGGGGGGGGGGAAGGTTAAAAGGGGGTGGGAAGGGGGGTGGGGGGGGGGAGGGGGAGGAGGAAAAGGGGGAGGAGGGGGGTGGAGGGAGGGAAGGGGGAGGAGGTAAAAGGGGGAGGGGGAAAAGGAGGAGGAGAGGGGGAAAGGAAAAAACTGGGGGGGGGGAAGGGAAAAAAAGGAGGAGGGAGGAGGGATGGGGGGAAAAAAGGGGGGTTGGGGGAGGGGGAAAAGGGGGGGGTGGAAGGAAAAAAAGAGGGGGAAAAGGGGGAGGGGGGGGGGAGGGGGGTGGGAGGAGAAAAAAAGGAGGGGAAGGGGGAAACAAAAAATAGAATAAGGGAGAGGGGGGAAGGGAAAAGCGATTTTAAAGGGGTTTTTCAGAGAGAAAGTGTAGGGGTGTGAAATGAAAAAAGAAAAAAAACAGGGCACATATGTCATTTGATATTAAATTTATATTTAAAAAAAACGGGGGAAAAAGAAAAAAAGAAGAGAGAGAAGAGATCGAGAGCGATATATAATATAAATATATATATATATAAATATATAAAATATTTTATATATATATATATATAATATTTTATTATATATTATATATATATATATATATATATAATTTTAAATTTAAAAAAAAATATATAGATATATATATATATATATTATTATAAAATTATAAAATCAAAAATATATATATATATTTTATATATATTATATAAAAATATAGGAAAAGAGAGAGAGGGGAAGAGATTGGGGGAGAAAATGAGAGAAAGGGAGAGGAAGGGGGAGAGAGAGGGGGGAGAGGAGAGAGGGAAAAGGGGGAGAGAGATGAGAGAGAGAAAAAGAGGAGAGGGGAGACAGAGGGAGACAGAAAAGAGACAGAGAGGGCGGGGAGAGAGAGAGAGAGAGAAGGGGGGAGCGAAAGAGATACAAAACCTACAGCAAAAAATATAAAAGGGATACATTTCAAACATACAAAGAGAGAGAGAGAGAGAGAAAAAGAGAAAAGGGGGAGAGAGAGAGAGAGAGAAAAGAGAGAGAGAGGAGGGAGAAAGGAGGGGGAGAAGAGAGAGGTTATTAAAAAAAATTATTAGAAAAATCACACACACACACACGCACACACACAAAAAAAGCCCATATATCTACCAACAACTTTTGTCGCTCGAGAGAAAAATGGCCGTCGATATAAATAAACCCCCAGGCACTTAAAAAAAATTTATAGTAAAATGGTAAAAAAAAACAAATAATAAAAAAAAGGTAATAAAAAAAGAAACAGAAGAAAGTTTTTTATTTCTCCTTTTCTTCCTTCTCATTTTAACATCCGAGTTATTTTTAAAAAAAAAAAGAGAAAGGAAAAAAAAAAGAAAAAAAAAAAAATTGGATTCTTGGATTTTGATAAAAAAAATTTATAATGAGTTTTTACCGGGGTGGCAGCTGCTCCCGGGCGGTTTGTTTTATTTCTTTTTTTTTTATTTTATAATAACCGGTTCTTTCCCGAAATTTAAATGATAA
Source organism: Penaeus monodon (assembly GCF_015228065.2). Taxonomy (NCBI): domain Eukaryota; kingdom Metazoa; phylum Arthropoda; class Malacostraca; order Decapoda; family Penaeidae; genus Penaeus; species Penaeus monodon. The sequence goes on from NC_051420.1 coordinate 10,620,430, forward strand.
TTTTATGAAAAAATTTTTCACACACACACACACACATTCAAGCGCGCAGCATACACACAAACAAAGGGCACAAAAAAACACACCCGATTTCAATTTATTTAAAATATAAATATATATATTATATTAATATTTATATATATATATATAATATATATAAAATAATAAACAAAAATATATTATATTATAATAGTATATATATAATATATATTATATATAATAAATAATATATAAATAGTATAAGAATTATATATTATTTTTATATATATATAAATATTTATATATATATAATATATTATATAATTATATTTTAATTAATGTGTGTGGGTGGTGGTGTTGTGTGTGTGGGTGTGGGTGTGTTTGTGTGTGTGTCGTATGTAACATGTAATACATACATAAGTACATGCATGCACACATACTAACACACAGACACACACCACTAAAACACTACACAAACATATATATATGTGTGTGTGTGTGTGTTGTGTGTGTGTGTGTGTGTGTGTGTGTGTGTGTGTGTGTGTGTCTGTGTGCACGTATGTATGTATGTATGTATGCATATATATACACATATATGTATTATTAGATATATGTGTATATCTATCTATAATATCTATCTATCCACCTACGTATCGATCGATCGATCTACCCATCGATTTATCTATCTATATGTTTGTATGTATATGTATATATATATGTATATCTATCTACATCTTTATCTATTTACTTATTTATGTCAATATCGATATCTGTCTATCAGTCAATCTGTCAGTCTCTCTCTCTATCTGTCTATCCATCTTCATACAAACACACACAGACACACAGTATATAGTATAATCCTTTCCCCCAGATCGTCCATACACAGCACACTCAGAGACTCGACCAAACGGTTTATGTCCCCCGCATGACGGAACTCCATGGCGTGAGGTAACAAAGGCCTTTCATCACGTTAACGACACAACACCCTAGTAATTACCTTGTTAAACGTGAGGCCAAATGATCAGAGTGTGTAGTCAGGATTTGGGGAGGAGGGGAGAAGGAGGGAAGGGAGAGGGAAGGAAGGAGGGAGGGAGGGAGAGGAAAGGAGAAGAGGGAAGGTGGGAGGGAGAGAGAGGAAAAGAAAGAGGGAGAGAGTGGGGGGAAGGTGGGATAGGGAAACGAAAGGAGGATGAGGGAGGGAGTGGTAGGTAGGTAGGGAGGAAGAGAGAGGTAAGGGAGAAGGAGAGAAGGAGAGGGAGAAAGAGAAGGAGGGAGGGAATGAACGGGAATGGTAGGAAGATAGGAAGGATAGGGTGATGGAGAAAAAAATGAAAACAAGAAAAATAAGGAGAGAGAGAGAGATTACTAAACATCGTGAACATTATTATTATTATTATTATTATTATTATTATTATTATTATTATTATTATTATTATTATTATTATTACTATTATTTTATTTATTTATTTATTTTTTATTATTATTCGTTATTGTGACTTTTTCTGTAGCAACATGGTTATTATAATCATTTTTATCATTTTTACCATCATTACCATTATCAGTACCACTAAAATCACTAGCATTATTAATTATTTCATGAGCAGCAGTTTCATTAGCATTATCGCAATAACAATAATAGTTAATCAAACTGAAGAGAGAGAGAGAGAAAGAAAGAAAGATGAAACACGAAAATGAGAGAAAAAAACAAACAAATAAATATCAGCAAGAGGGAGTTATCAATGTCCATTTTTTTTCTTTTTTTTTCCGTAAACTTAAATAGCAACAAAAGAACAGATTTTAACGAGTGACAGACAGACAGACGCACAGAGAAAGAAACAGACAGATAGACAGACAGAGAAAGGGAGGAAGGCATGGCGGGGGATATTAAACCAAAAAGCACTTAGGTTAATAGACTGCAGAACAAAGTGTTATATAAATTGTGGTTTCTCAGTCCTGGGTTTGTTACCAGCAAACACTATCTCCCCTTCCTCTTATTCTCTCCTTTCTCCTTCTCTCTCTCTATTCTGCGTTTCTCCTCTCGTGGATTTTTTTCCCCTTCGTATTCTTTTCTTTCTCTTTCTCTATCTTGTCATTTCTTCTCTTTCTATCCTTTTCTCTTTCCTTCATCCGTATTTCTCTCTATCTGTCACTTCTCTCTCTCTCTCTCTCTCTCTCTCTCTCTCTCTCTCTCTCTCTCTCTCTCTCTCTCTCTCTCTCTCTCTCTCTCTCTCTCTCTCTCTCTCTCACTCACTCTCTCTCTCTCTAACCCCTATCCCCACCTCCACCTCTCTCCCATCCCTTGTCTCTTCCTCCGTTCTGTGTGTATAATGAAGAATGTGTTTTGTCTTGCCATGTATAAATCACAGGTTCCTTTTTCCACTGTTCGCTGGCACCGCTTACTGGGTCTCTCGCTCTTCCGTTCTTTATTGCATTCTCTCTCATCCTTTCGCTTTCTCGCTCTGTTCTCCTTGCTTTCTCTCGCTTTCTCGTTTTCTCGTTCTTTCGTTCTTTTGCATTTTCGGTCTGTATTTCTCTCTTTTTTTAAGAGAGAGAGAGAAAAAAAAAAGAGTGAGAGAATGAGAGAAGGAAAAGAGAGAGAAAAAATAGAAAATCAAGAGAGGAAAGATATTTAAGAGGCAATCCTCCCCCCCCCCACCTCACACAACCCCTATCCATACCCCCCCCACCCCTACCCTTACCCCGATACGAAGTTTCGAGATGAAAAATGGGGGAAAAAAGGGTCAAAGAGACGAAAATAAAAGCGAAATCAAATATCGTATTCTCTGACGCAAGGGATCCTCCAGGGCCAGCCAAATTGTGTTCGACGGGCGTTAAAGAGAGCTCTCACAACTTGTGTTCCTTGAGAAGTTCGGAGCATGTAGAGAGCCGCCCACGCTGCTTGCGGGCGTTGCGATGCATATGGATGTGTGTGCGTTTGTGTAGATGTGTGTAGACGCGTGTGTAGGTAGGGGGGGGACGTCGTATGAATGTGTTTTTATATATATATGTATATACATATATATACATACATTGTATAATATATATATATAATATATATACATACATATACACATATATCCATATATATATCCATATATATATACATATATATATATATATATATATATATATATATATTATATCATCATCATCTCATCAAGGGGCTAACACCGACGGGGGCGCATGGCCGCATCCACCCTTCGCTTCCAGCCACGAGGATCCCTCGAGGCGAGTCTCCAGGCAGGCACACGGCCCATCTCTAATTCCTCGCGACAGGTCTCGTCGAGCTGCCCAAGCCATGATCTCCTGGGACGTCCCACAGGTCTCCTCCACCCAGGGTTGTCTCGCAGAGAGACAACCTGATGGGCAGGTTCGTCCATAGGGAGGCGAGCTAGGTGGCCATATAGACTGAGTTGGCGATCCCGGATTATGCAAGGAACAGGTCCCATGCCAGTCTCACGGTGTAACCGCCGGTTGGACACGTGGTCTTGCCAACTGTACCCCATGATCCGACGAAGGGACTTGTTACAAAAGGCATCAAGGCGAGACTCAAGGCACTGGATAGCGTCCAGGTTTCGCTTCCATAGAGCAAAACTGGAAGTATCAAGGCCTTGAAGACACGCAGCTTGGTCCTTCTGCATAGGTACCGACTCTCCAAACGCTCTTGTTGATCGAGTTCATGGCTCCTGTTGCCAGACCAATCCGTCTACTGACTTCCTGGTCTGACAACCCAGAGATATGGACTACGCTACCAAGGTATGTAAAACTTTCTGTGACTTCAAAGTCCTCGCCGCAAGCATGGATCGACTGAATGGGTTCCCCTAACAGGCCCCCAAAGTCCTGAATCTTGGTCTTGGTCCAGGAGACCTCTAGGCCTAGGGGCTTCGCCTCATTGCTAAATGCATCAAGAGCCGCCACAAGTGACTCCAAGGACTCAGATAGGATGGCAACATCGTCGGCAAAGTCAAGGTCCGAGACCTTAATATTGCCTAGTGTTGCTCCGCACTGACTTTGGCTAGTAGCTCTGCCCATTATCCAGTCCATACAAGTGTTGAAAAGTGTGGGTGCAAGGACACAGCCTTGCCTTCTACATACCCCCACCACACATTACAGCACTTTCAGTACCAGTATAGAGGCTTGCTATCAGGCCAATAATCTGTGTCGGAATTCCTCTGAGCCTCAGGATCTCCCATAGCGATTCCCGATGCACCGGGGTCAAAAGCCTTCTTGAGGTCGATGTAGGCTGCGAGCAACCCACGACCAAACTCACGACGGCGTTCCACAATTACTCGAAGCGCTAGTATACGGTCTATTGTGGACTTGCCAGGAGTAAATCCAGACTGCTCCGGTCTCTGGTGCCTCAGTAGGTGGTTGCGGATTCGTTTCAGAAGAATGGTTTGGGCGAGAAACCTTGCCTGGTTGCTGAGCAGTGTAATGCACGGTAGTTGCTACAGTCCCATCGATCCCCTTTCCCCCTTTCCCGAGGGGATGACCACGCCCCTCAGCAGGTCAGGGGAAATGGTACCAGACTGCCAAATGGCAGTCAGGACTGTATGCAGGCCCCGAGCCATAGGTTCACCCCCAGCCTTTAGCAGTTCAGCAGGGATATCACATATGCCTGCAGCTTTCCCACTCTTCAGCTTGGAAATCGCCAGCCTAACCTCTGTTAGGGTAGGAGGTTCCTCGCTGATGGGTGGGTCCGGCACAGGCACTGCGACATCGCTTGCATCCAAGCTAAACTGTTGGAGGGTCCACCTGGTACAAACTGTTCAAAATACTCAGCCAACGTTCACGAACCCCAACATGATCTGAGATGATCCGTCCATCCGCTGATCGGACTGCAGTCATCTGTGAGGAGGGCTTAGGGTTCAGTTTTCTCAGGGCTTGGTAGGCAGGGCGAAGGTCATTTACCAAGAAATGGCCTTCGACCTCCTCAGCAAGATTCCTGATAGAATGTTCCTTGTCCCTATTCAGCAGTGTCCGAGCCCTACGCACCATGGAACGACGCAAGACTTGATTCCCATTCAGCCAAGCCTTGCGACACGCTTCAGTGGCCTCTAATGTCTCCAGGGAGATGGTATTCTGCCTTCGAGTGTTCGCAATGGACTCCTGAAAATTCTGCCTTCGAGTGTTACGCGCTTGAAGGACTCCCACAGAGCAACTGGGTCCGTCAGGTTGCTGGTTTCTGTGAATCGGTCAGAGACTGCCGTGGCGAACCCACGGGCACACTCCTCCTCCCTTAGTCTGTCCAAAGTGATTGAAACACCTTAGGGTGGCCACTGGAGGGACGGGAGAGTTTTGAAGTGGACCCGGCAGGGTAGCCACAAGCAGCCTATGGTCGGTTGCCACAGAAACTCAGCACTATATATATATTACATATCATATATTATATATATATAAGATATATATATATATATATATATATATATATTATATATATATATAATATATATATATAGCGTATGTAATACACCCACCCACACACACGCACACTCACACACACACACACACATACACACAACACACACACACACACACACACACACACACACACACACACACACACACACACACACACATATTATATTTATAATATATATATATATATATATATATATATATATATATATATATATATATATATATATATATATATATATATATATATTAAATATGTATGGGTGATCGATCGCTTCATATTATAATACGATAGATATTTCTGTATCCAACTATAATTCTATCTCCTCACCTATGTAACTATATATCTATCTACAAATGTTTGTACCACAAATCACATCTGTAGTACGCTCAATTAGTCCCTTTAAACAGATATTACTATAATGCAGAACAAAACATACCAAACAAGAGAACGTAAGGAGTGCGCATTTTGTGTATGCAATGATGAAGTGAACACGCAATACCTCTGGAAGGAATTGCAATTGCACACGTCTTTTGCAAGTTGTATTACAGTGACACACGTAAGGTACTGTAATTATCTTAATGGAAGTGGCGTAGAGCTGGATACAGTGGAATAAGTAAAAAAGAAGAGAAAATGAGAGAAGGAGAGAAATAAGATATAAAGATATAGGAAAGAAAATAAATATGAAAGAAAAAGAAATAGAAACAGAAAAGAAAAAGATACAGAAAATAATAGAAAAAAAAGGAAATAGAAAAGAAAAGAAAATTAAAAGAAAAAGAAATAGAAAAGAAGAATAGAAGGAAAATAAAAGAAGAGGATAAATAAAATAAAAGAAAATTAAATGGAATTTTGTCACTCGACGAAAACGTGGAAAGAGAGAAAGAAAGAAAGAAAAAAAAAAGAAAGAAAGAAAAAAATGGAAATGTCACTTAGCGAAAGCTTGAAAGAGAAACAAAAAGAGAGAGAGAGAGGAAGATAGATAGATAGATAGATAGATAGATAGAGAGAGAGAGAGAGAGAGAGGAGGGAAGGAGGAGGGAGGAAGGAGGGAGGGAGAGGGAGGGAGAGAGAGAAGAGAGGAGGAGGGAGGAGAGAGAGAGAGAGAGAGATGGCAGAGAGAGAGAGGAGAGATGAGAGGAGAGACTCGAGAGAGAGTGAGGAGAGAGAGAGAGAGAGAAGAGAAATACACGTAGAAACTTTTTTTTTTTTTTTTTATTCCTTCCCCTGTTTCTCTCCCCCCCCCCTGCTTGTCCCATCTTCTTTCCGAGCTGGAAATTTCGAATACCTAATTTTGATTACCATTTCTTTATAATATATTTCGTCCCTCTGAATTGAGTCAACACCAAGAAACACCAAAGCTTGAATTGTCCCAGAGGCTCTAAATGTAACTGACGCGGCGTTCGCATATGAATACGGATACCGTTTGCATGCACGCGGATTGCAATCATATATTACGCTCCGTTTTCTGTGCTCGTAGAGGAGAGCCGAAAGTATAAAGCTGGCATGATAGCATATGAGAATCTTCACTCCCTAAATGCTCTTTTCATTTCTTCAATTCATTATTCACTATTCCCTAATCCTCCTCCTCCCTTGTTCCATATCTCTCTCTCCTCCTCCCTTCCCCCCTTCCTCCCTCCCAACTCCTCCCTTCCTCTTACCCTCCCTTCCCTCCTCCTTCTCTCTCCTTCATTCCCTCTCCCCCTCCTCCCTTCCTCCTAACCCTCTCCTTCTTCTCCTCCCTTCCCTTCCTCTCGCCCCTCTCCCTTCTTCCTCCCTCCCTTCCTTCCTCGCCCTCTCCCTCTCTCCCTCCCTTCCTTCCTCGCCCTCTCCCTCTCTCCCTCCTACCCTCCCCCCCTCCATCCATTTAGACTTTTAAAGGGAAGCAGATGTGATCACAATATACAGCGGTGTAAGTAAGATAGCATACGTACACAAGGCCATGTAGTAAGTAAGAGAACACGTACATGATCATGTATGCACTGAGTAGTCACACACACACGTGCAAATATTGGTAAACAAACAATGACACACAAACGGACGCAAACACTCAGATAAATACACACACATCTATTTCGGACAATGTGTTATTGAACGCATACACATGGCCATATAAAAGCACACACACACACACACACACACACACACACACACACACACACACGCACACACACACACGCACACGCACACGCACACACACACACACACACACACACACACACACACACACACACACGCACACATACACACAAACAAAAGCAAACACACACAATCGCACACACTAACACAAAACAAACAGATGCAGACAAACGCACAGTGGGCTAAATTCCATAACCGAGTCACCTCTGTCTCTCCCCTTCTACCTCCTTCACCCTCCCTCCTTCCCTCCCTCCTTCGTTGCCTTCCTCTCTCTCTCTACCTCCTTTTTTCCTCCCTTTCCTTCTTCCTCCCTTCCTCCCTCTCTGCAAATTCCTTCCAGTCTTCCCTCGCCTCGTCCATCCCTTTTTTTTACCCTCTCTTTCTCCCTCCTTCCCTCCATTTTCTTTCCTATCCCCTTTCCTTACTACACACTCCCTCCATCCCATCCTCCCACCCTCATTCCCTTCCTCCCTTTCTACTTCCTCTCTCCCTCCCTCCCATCCTAGCTCACTTCATCTCCTTTCCCCCCCTCACCCTTTCCTCCCTCTTTCCTTTTCTTTCCTTTCCTCCCCTCCTCCCTTCCTCCCTCACTTCGTCCCTTTCTCCCTTCCTCACTCCCTCCCTTCCTCCCTCACTCCTTCCCTTTCTCCCTCCCTCACTCCCTCCCTTTCTCTCTCCCTCTTTCTCTTTCTCCCCACGTCTTCTCCTCTTTATATAATAATAGTGAAGCATCTCAGTACCACGACGCAACCTCTCGTCCACTTCTCGTTACGAATTAAGCCGTGATCGACGATAAAATATGAGGAACTTACGAGACGCAAGAGCGAGGGTGGGGATGGGGGGGATGGGAGGGGGAAGGGGAGAGGGTTCGGAGGAAGGAAAGAAGGGAGGGAGGGAGGGAGGGAGGAAGGGGGGAAGGAGGGAGACAGAGAAAGAGGCAGAGATAGAGAGACATAGACGCAGAGAGAGTGTGAGAGAGAGAGAGAGGTAGAGAGATATAT
>NC_051420.1:10648961-10651461 GCF_015228065.2 Penaeus monodon
TTAATGATATAGATATAACAGATATAAGTATATAGTATGCAGTATATCGTTGATGTGATTATATAATGAGTAAGATAGATATATAGGATGAGGATACATATAGGTGAGATAGGTGGTGAGTATCATAATAGGAAAATAAATAAATAAATTTAAGCAAACATATAAATATAGGTATTTCATTGCATATACATGTATTCATAAAAAATGCAATTTCTAAAAATAATAATAATGATAAATTACAAGGACGTACACAGACTCACAAAGATATATTTTCACATACACACGGTACCTATGTATGCACACAAATATACTTAACACAAACGCATCCAAAAACATCTACAAATGAAAATACACATGTATACGAACATGCACGACTATAATCCGATCAATAAATAATCACAAACGTAGTAACACACACAAAAATATTTATCAAAACAAATACAAATAACCCCGTATAAAAGGAATAAGTCGTCTATCAACCACACATAGACAAACAAATATTTATTTACCCATACACACTTAAAGGCAATATCTCAATTTCAAGCACGCACAAGCACTCACCAGCCACAGATAGCCGAGCAAACATCCATCTATCCACCGATCCATCGCCACTCACTTGCATAAAAAAATCACTTGTACACACACACATACAGACACACACGTCCACACACACACTTACACGTCCATGCACACACACAAACATCCATCCACCCAACCTTACACACACACACACACACACAAACACACACACACACAGATATCCACCCAGCCACCTTCACACACACACACACACACACACACACACACACACACACGCACACACACAGCCTCTTCATCATCGCTTAAAAACCTTTTGACGTGTTCCATAAAGGATTTCCTCCCTCGAGCACAACATCGCAAACACTCGTTCTCCATTCCTCCCTTCTATCTTTCCGTTCTTCTTCCCTTTCTATGTCTTGTTTTCCCTCTCTGCTTTCTCTTTTTTATTCTCTTTCTGTTTCTAGTTCGTTGGTTCGCCTTTTTTTCTTCTTCTTTCACTCTATCTTTCCACCTTTTTTCGCTTGCTATCTTAGTCTTTTTCTTTGTTTTAATTTTTTCTTTCTTTTATCTCTCTCCTTCTCTCTCTCTCTCTCTCTCTCTCTCTCTCTCTCTCTCTCTCTCTCTCTCTCTCTCTCTCTCGGTCTATCTCTTTTCTAATTTATTTTCCCTCTCTCCTCTCTTTCGTTTCTATTACAGTTGCTGAAGCATGCACAGAGTGACTGATTTATTTATATTTATTTACCTCATACGACAAGAAATATCTGGAGAAAATCTATCCCTTAATGTATCTATCAATAGTTTATATTTACGGTATATCAATATGCATCCATATATATAATATATATATATATATATATATAAAATATATATATATAAAATAATATAAAATTTTAATAATATATGCATATATATATATATATATATATATATATATATTATATATATTATATATATATATTTTATATTAAAATACACACACATACACGCACACGCGCACACGCACACACACACACAAACACACACACACACACACACACACACACACACACCACACACACACACACACACACACACACACACATATACACACACATACGCACGCACACACACACACGTACAGACAGTCATTACGCACAAATCCAAATACCGCCTCTCGCCTCCTCATCCCCATCCCCCTCCCTCCTCCCCATCTCCCTTCCCTCCTCCCCCTCCCCTTCCCTCTTCATTTCTCTCCTTCCTCCTCTTTCCTTCCCCTCTTCCCAATAGCCCCTCGCCCCGGGGCTATTTAACATGCTCAATCACAGAACCGGTTCCTTCATGGCACACCGAGTCGACACGAATGGACCTTTCAAACGGTTCTCCCAGACGTTCGAGACTCGGGTCGATTCCGGAGCGAAGTGATGGTCCGTTGGCGATCCCTGTTTCGGACTCCTTGGGTTATGAGTCCTCTGCCAACGTGTATTGTTCTGCGGGAATCATCTTGCCCTTCGATCCAAGGGAAGGGCTTGTCTGAGCGTGCGGCCTTTAACTATATATATGCGTGTGTGTGTGTGCACACACACACACACACACACTTTTTTTTTTTCTTTCTTTCTTTTTTTTTTTTTCTTTTTCTTTTTTTTCTTTTTTTCTACGGTATAGGCTCATGTTTGAGAGGCCATGGTCACAGCATGATACTAAAATTGCTCTTGGAGTAAGTCGGGTTTGGGGCCCCGTTCCTTTTACGGAGCGTGCCGGGGGTTTCTTTTTTTGGTAAATTTTTTTTCTTCTCTCTCTCTCCCCCTCTCCCCTCCCCCTGGTTTTTTTCCCCTTTTATAAAATAAAAATATATATAAAATTTAATTTTATATATATATATATATTTATATTAAAATTTTTTAATTATAAATAAATTAAAAATAAGGAAAATATATAGATTTATTAATAAATAAAAATAAAAATTATAATATATAATATATAT
>NC_051420.1:10661461-10663961 GCF_015228065.2 Penaeus monodon
ATATATATAATATATATATATTATATATATATATATATATATATATATATATATATATATATATATATATATATATATATATATATATAAAACACACACACACACACACACACACACACACACACACACACACACACACACACACGCTTTCACTGATAGAGTCAGCCAGCCAGCCACACATACAGAGAGAGGAGCGAGAGACATCAAATGAAAAAAATGAAGACTAATAAAAGTTTGTAATGGCATCCCTCATGCTAGTTAATGAAAAAGCACTTTTAAAATTGAGTTGTAATTTAAGCAAACACTTTTATAAAACACATTTGGTAGCTGGGACCCCAAAAAAGGCATGAGAAAAACTGCTTTAATGTCAACAAGCAGAAGTTATATTTAAAAGTATCGTCTGAATATTTTGTGTCTTCTCTATTTGCATTTCTGTCTATTTGTGTCTGCGTCTGTCTGTCTGCCATGCGTACTTCGAGATCGAGATCCACCTATATGTCTGTTTAACTGTTTATTCTTCTATTTGTTTGTCATTTTGTCCGTCACACTCTCTCTCTCTCTTTTTCTCTCTCTTTCTATATCTCTTTTCTCTCTCTCTCTCTCTCTCTCTCTCTCTTTTTCTCCTTCTAGATTAAATTTCCTTATTTCTCTTTGCCTTTCTCTCAATTCTTCCATATTCTTTCATGACCAGTATCAATTTCCTGCGTGTGTGTGTGTCTACTCATCTACCGGAGTGTCAGTCTATTCATCTACTGTTTTCTCTATTTCTCTCTCTTCCATTTTCTCTTCTCTATTCTTCTGCTCCTTTTCTATTTCATTTTACTTTATCCTTCTTCTACTATTTTATATTTGTTTTCTTCCATCTCGTCTTCACCAGCATTGCCTCTTCCCTATTTGCCTCCACTTTTACCTCCTTCTCCTCTTCCTCTTCCTGCTCTTTCATCACTTCTCCTTCCTCCTCTTTGTCTTTTTCTTCTTCCTTTTTCTCTCTCCTTCTCCTGTCCCTAGTCCTCCACTTCTTCTTCCTCCTCCTCTTTGTCTATCTCTCCCTCTTCCTTCTCCTCTATCTCTTATCCTTCCTCCTCTTTGTCAATTTCTCTCTCCTCCTTCTCCTCCTCCTGTCCCTAATCCACCTCTTCTCCTCCGTCCTCCTTGACTCCTTCTTCCTCCCTCAAAATCTGATCACCCTCACCCCCCGCCCCCCCTCCCTCCTACTTATCCTCCTTTGCCACAAATCGGTCTCCTCCCCCCCCCCCTCGACTTTGTACTCATAATAAGCCTTTTGCTCTCCCTTTTTCCCCTCTTCCTCTTCTTTTATTCCATAATCTTGTCCTCTTCCTCCACCGCCTCTTTTTCCTCGTTCTTTTTCCGTCCTATCCCATCTTCCTCTTCCGTCTCCTCCTCCTCCTCCACCCCATCTTCTTCTTCTTTCTCCCCCTTCTCGTCGATTTCCGCCTCCCATCCCTTCATCTTTTATCCCTTCTCCTCCTCCTCTTCTCCCCCCTTCTACTCATCCTCACCCCATTTCCTCCTCCTCCCCATGCCCGTCCCCTATTCCTCCCCCATGCTCTCCCTCCTCCATCTCCTACTCCTCCTCTCCCTCAATTTCCTCCTCTCTATATCCGTCACCTCTTCCTCACCCCTCCTCTCCCTCCTCCTCGTCCTCTCCCTCCTCCTCCTCCCATATCCGTTCCCTCTTCCTCACCCCTCCTCCTCTTCCTCCTCCTCCTCCTCCTCTACCCCCCCATATCCATCCCCTCTTCCTCACCCCTCCTCTCTCTTCTCCTCTCCTTCCCTCTCCTCCTCCTCCTCCTCTCCCTCCTCAGTATATTTCTCCGTTCATTTAATTCTGCCTAATCTCCCGCTCCCCGAGTTTCTCACCAAGTTCTCTCTGAAGTCGTTAAAAAGTTATAGGTCGATACGCAGCGGGTGAGGGCGGGTGGTGGGGGAGAGAGGAGGGAAGATGGAGGGGGGGAGGAGGGTAGGGAGGAGGGGGTTCAAAGCGGGGGGGTTTCAAAGGGGGAGGGGGTTTTGGGAGGAGGCAAGGGGAGGAAGAGGAAAGAGGAGGGAGGGGGTCAAAGCGAGAGGAGGAAGAGAGGAGGGAGTTGGGAGAAAGGGGAAGGAGGGAGGGGGATAGAGGGGATGAGGAAGATAGGAGAGGGTTGGGGAGAAAGGAGGGGTTGAAGAAGGGTGGGGAGAAATAGAGGGGGAAGAAGGGGACATGTAGGGTTTAGAGGAGGAAAGTTGGGGAGGAAGGGTGGTCAGGTGACTGAGAAAGGAGGATCGGGGAGAAAGGAGGAAAATGAGAGAAAAGAGAGGAAAGAGGGAAGAAAATTAGGAAAGAAATTAGTGGGGGGGTGAACAGGAGGGGAAGAAGAAAAGGAAAGATAGTATGAGAAAGAAATTGGTGGGGACACAAAGGTGGGAACAAAAGCAAAGTTAGGAAAATGAGAATGTGGGGAGGAAATGGAAAGACGAAAGGAAGGAAGACGAGAGAAAG
>NC_051420.1:10668961-10671461 GCF_015228065.2 Penaeus monodon
GTTGAAGAAAATCACTGATAAAATGGGGAAAGAGGGAGATGCGTAGGAGGGGAGTGAGGAAGTGCAGTGGAGGGGGAGGGGGGGGGTGATTGAGAAATGTCTGAAGATGAAGTAGGAAGAGAAGATGATGATAAAGGGGGTGAGGAAGATATGATGAAAGAAGTGATGGAGTATCGAGTATGAAATGGGGTAAGAAAATAATATAGAAGGAGGTGAAAGGCAAACAAATGAAATAAAAAACAAAGACAAAAAACAACGACAAAGAACCAACAATGAATCAAGTGTGTTTATGGCCCACCGTTAATAAAAGCATGTATCCTAACCTCGGCGAAAAACTGACACCGGACAAAATTGCAAAAAGGTTCATAACTTTCTGCTTTTTATTTTTTACCTTTTTCTTTTTTTTTTCACTTTTTTTTTCTCTGTCTCTCTCTCTCTCTCTCTCTCTCTCTTTCTCTCTCCCTCCCTCCCCCTCTCTATCTCTTTCTCTCTCTCCTCTCTCTCTCTCTCTCTCTCTCTCTCTCTCTCCCTCCCTCCCTCCCTCCCTCCCTCCCTCTCTCTCTCTCTTTTTCCTCTCAATACTGCAATATGTTTTCTTCGGGTACATTTGTTGTGTAACCAATTTCCGGTGCCCTTTTTTGGGGTGGTGGGAGGAGGGGAGGGGGGGGGGGAGATGGCGGAGGACGAATAGAGAAAGGAGGGGAGAGAGGAGGGGAAGTGAAGAGGAGGAGAGTGGGGGGGGGGGGTACAGTACGTCACTTGTTATCAGAGTTTTGTGTCCTTTAAAAGCTAGACGTCTTGTTTTAAATCGGAAGGTGGGGAGGAGGGGGAAATAGGGGAGATAGAGAAGTTGGGGAAGGGGAGATAGGAGAGGTGGGAGGGGAGGGGGTTGGGGAAGATGAAGATGAAAAGACGAGGAGAAGAGAAGGATATGGGGAACGTGGTGAGGAGTAAATGGGGAAGGTGGGGAGGAGGAGGTGGGGAGAGGAGGATTTGGAAAGTAGGGAAGGGAGATGGGGTAGAGGGGAAGAAAGGGAGGGAGATATAAACGGCGAAAAATTAAGGGGATGCAAGTCTTATAAGATTACTAACACAATGACTCTCCCCTTTTCTTTCTCTCTGTCTCTGTCTATCTCTCTCCCTCTCTCTCTTTGTCTCTGTCTCTATCTATGCTTCTCTCTGTCTCTATCTTTTTCTCTTTTTCTGTCTCTCGCTCATCTCTATCTCTGACTTTGCCTCTATCTCCCTTATTCTGTCTATTTTTTCCATATCTATCTCTGATAGTGTTTGTCTGTCTCTTTCTCTGCATTTACATTATTTTAAACCTAACGCTTCGATGCAACTCTTCCATTTCGGCTAACAAATGTTATTTTCTTTTTTCATTGTTGCTGTCAAAACTTCCAAAATGTATATCCTGTATCGGCGGAATACCCATTAATAAAACTGCAAATCTCGTGGATTCACATTTCTGTAAGTATTTTGACGCTACCTGTCTCGGTGGTGATTAGATGAGCGTGTGAGATTTAATTTATTATAAATGGTCTTTTTGTGTAACTCCTTCCTTAATATAGTAGTTATTGCTATAAATGTTATACTCTTAATAGCTATTGCCTTCACTTTCACAGCTGATAAAGATGATATTTCAAATACATTAAAAGTATACAAATAGTAACATCTGTAAAATCAGATTAACAGACTGCCAATAGTACTTTTGTCAAGGATTACCTATTTATTATTAAGGTAACCATATATGGGTATATAATTTAATAAACTTAAAATTAACTTTTTACTATCAGTAACATTCCATCAGCCGCTCTTATCTCTGCCGACTGCTGACATGCCGCCATGCTCCGAAAAACCTTCAAGCATTAATGTTGAGAATATTTTTCCCGCTTGTCTCTCACCTTTTGCCGTCGCGAGATAAAATGTGTAAAAGAGAGGCTATGCGGCCGCGGGGAGAACTCTTTCACGAGGTGTTTCTTAACATTAAACGAAATGTAACTGGGTATCATGGCGGTTGAGAGATACTTGAGACGATGTTTTACGAGTCTTTGGGTTACGCCGAGAATTTCTTTTGTTTTTTTTTTGTTTTTGTTTTTGGTCATTTTTTTTCATCTCTTTGAAGTGTGTGTGTGTAGGAAGGAGAGGTGAACAGTGTCTAGAGGAGGTACGGTGTTCAGCGCTATCAAATGGAACTTCTCGTGAACGATTTTGAAATTTAAATCTTATCCCCCCCCTCTCTCTCTCTCTCTCTCTCTCTCTCTCTCTCTCTCTCTCTCTCTCTCTCTCTCTCTCTCTGGTGTTGTATAGTAATTAGCAAATCATTCTATCTGTAAATCTTAGAGTGCACGCCCTCTCGCTGACTATATGGAACGACAATATCTGAAACTCTGACACAATGAATTTGAAACAAGCGTCCCTCACACGAAGAAGGCCTTTGCCCCCAGACGTCGACTCCAACCAAGCTGAACAGGGAGAACTGGAGGCCGAGAAGGAGCTC
>NC_051420.1:10703961-10711461 GCF_015228065.2 Penaeus monodon
AGATTAGTGTGTGACGACTAACAGGCTTAGTATGATACTGAATAGGGACTTTTAAGGTGATTACTGGTGGATTTAGTGTGATAATGGGTAGGGGTTTGTGTGATTGTATTTTTAATTCAGAAGGACCGCTGTTTCTCGAGTTGTAATTAAGATATTCATTATATAGATATGTCTGTCCATAAAGTGAAGAATGAAGGTATCGATCATCAGGACAGATCTAGGGAAATATTATGAGAAAACGATGAAGGAAAATACGAATAGAATCCGATTAGCAAAACAGAATATGAGGAGGTGGAAGAAAGAATAATGGAAAAGGGGAAGAAAGGGATAAAAAAAAACATAAGCACAAGGAAGCCGGCTTAAAGTTGGAATATAGGAAAGAAGTTAGAAGTGGGGATAAAGAAAAGAGAGAAATAAAAGGGAAGAATAAATGCGAGAGAGGTAAAATCAGAAGAAGAGGAGATAACGATAAAACCTCGAGAGGAAACAACACGAAAAAGTTCAAGAACACATGTAAATGTACACAGGAAACGAGCAATAAATGGGAGGGAGGAAGAACAGTTGGAGAAAGAAGGAGAAGGCAAGAAAGAACAAGAACAAGAGAAGAGAGAAGAATGAAGGAACGAGGAAAAGCAGGATTGAATGAAGAAGCTGAATGTAAAGCTGAAAACAAAGAATGGGAAGATAAATATATGGATATGAGAAACTGAAGATTAATAGAACAGGAAAGAAGAGAATGGATAGAAAAAAAAGTGAAACGTAGATGGATAAGATGGAAATAAAGGAGGAAATAAGCAAGTGCATGTGGTATTAGAGGAGGGAGGAATAACAAAAGAAAGAAAACAAGGGATGGAAGGAAAATCAATAATTAGTTATATCAGAGAATACATAAGTAAAGAGAGAGTGAGTGAGTGAGAGAGAGAGAGGGAGAGAGAGAGACAGACAGACAGACAGACAGATAGATAGATAGAGAAAGAGAGAGGGAGGGAGAGGCAGTTAGATAGATATATGAAAAGAGAGAGAAAGAAAGAGATAGACAAACGGACAGATAGACTGATATATATATATATATATATATATATATATATATATATATATATATATATATATATATAGAGAGAGAGAGAGAGAGAGAGAGAGAGAGAGAGAGAGAGAGAGAGAGAGAGAGAGAGAGAGAGAGAGGCACATGTGGGCACAGGCAAAAAGGTAAATTAGACACAGAGAAAAAAAATCGAAGAAGAAGGAAACTCATGTGTTTTAAACATTGGATGATGGAATTAACTTTGCGAAGAAAAAGTGATGAGAAGGAAGAGTAACGAGAGAGTGAGAGAGAGAGAGAGAGAGACAGAGAGAGAGAGAGAGAGAGAGAGAGAGAGAAGAGAGAGAGAGAGAGACAGAGACAGAGACAGAGACAAACAGACATACAGACAGAACAAGGAGAGAGAATGAGAAAGAGAATCAGAAAGAGAGGCAGAGAGAGAGAGAGAGAGAGAGAGAGAGAGAGAGAGAGAGAGAGAGAGAGAGAGAGAGAGGGCATGGGAGAAGAGAGAGAGAAAAAAAAAAGAGAAAGAAAGAGAGAAGATAAGGGAGAAACAGAGAAAAATATAAGAAAAGAAAGAGAAAAGAGACCGAAAGAGAAAGAGAGAGAGGGAAAAAATGAATAAAGAGATCAACGGAAAACGAATAAAAAAAAAACGAAAACGAACGAAAGACAGAAAAACACACATACAAAGAAGAAGAAGAAGAAGAAGAAGAAGAAAAAAGAAGGTATAGGAGGAAGTATGAAAGATGAAGAACTGGATTTCACTTCCGGCACAACATGACCCAAGGAGTCATAGGAGAGAGGAAGAGGGAGGAGGGGATGGGAGTTTAAGAGAAGGGAGGGGAGGGGATGGGAGGGGAAGGGAAGGGAGGGGAGGGGAAGAAAGGGGAAGGGAGGGGAGGGGAGGGGAGGAGAGGGGAGGGGAAGGAAGGGGAGGGGGGGAGGGATGAGGGGAAAGGAGGGGAAGGTAAGGCTATAAAGAGGAGGAAAGAAGGTGGGGGAGGGGGAGAGAGGAAAGTAAAGATATTAAAGGAGAAGAGGCAGGGAGTAGGGGAAGGGGGGGAAAGGATATAAAAGAAGAGAGAAAAGGAGAGGGGGAAAGGGAAGAGGAGAGTAAGAACATAAACGAAGAGAAACAGGGAGTTGGGAAAGGAATAGAAGGTGAGAGAATGGTAAGCCTATAAAGAGGAGGGAGGAGAGGAATAAGGAAAAGAGAAGGGAAAGAAATTATAAAAAAGGAAGAGAGAGGCAGGTAGAGGAAGGAAAGAAGAGGAAAGTAAGCTGATAAAAGACCAGAAGCAAAGAATGGGGAAGGAGAGAGGGGAGAGGAAGTTTCGGATAAAATGAAGAAAAAAATCACAGGTAGTGGGGGTAATGGGGGGGGGAGGGAGAAGGCAAGGATATAAAAGGAGAAAGAGGAGACGGGGAAAGGAAAAGGGGGGGAGAGTAGTATATTACGGAGAAAACGAGGAAGGAAGATGATCCTGGTGATAAAGTCTAGATGTATGTTAGGATATGTTTGTATAAAAAGTCGAGGTCAATATTCTCTTCAATATGTGTATAGTAGTAATAACAGTAATATAAATGAATAATATCTGATAAATAAATAATGTTAGTGATATTACCTCAGCGATAAAGTGGTGATGATTGCAACACGATTAAGAGGGTAATTCTAATGATACTAATAATTGCAATGATGGTTTGATGTTTTGCCTTTGACTTCAAAGGAAAGTGGAATAACAAATATTTTCTGGGGTATTTCTCTGTGTAAAGCTTAAGATTAATTCTGATATCTGAGGGTTTTTTTTATATGTCTTTTATCTTTTTGGTTCTAAGGATTTACTGCGATTTGTTTGTCGTTTCGTTTGTGCTATGTATTTTTTTTTTTTTTTTTAATCTCTTGTCACTCTTTGTCTCTTTGTTTCTTTTTCTTTCGGTTTCTGTTTCTTTCTCACTGTTTTTTTTTTCTTGTCTCCTCTCTTTCTTGCTCGCTCTCTCTCTCTCTCTCTCTCTCTCTCTCTCTCTCTCTCTCTCTCTCTCTCTCTCTCTCTCTCATTACTTCTCCCTCTCTTTGTATCTTTCTACTTATCTATTTATCCACCTATCTACCTGTTTTTGAGTAATCTCAATATATCTTTCCTTATTTTTCTTTGTCTATATTGTTTCTCCTTTATTCCTTCTTTTCTTCTTCTTCTTCTTCTGTTTCTGTCCTCTCTTGCACAACATCAAATTTAGAACCTATGACTCGCTATTCATTGAATTTATGTTGTAGAATACAGTATTCCACGGACAAAGAAATAGCAGTAGCAATAGTCTCTGTTCTACTTACGAAGTCCTACAGGTTGTTCATAAGTCAATAACGCCCAGACAATAAGATACGCAACCATGATCTCCGTGTTCCTTCCCACGCACGCACACAGCATCGCGAAGGAGTCAGTAGGATACGTAAACAATAAGAATAACCCAGATCATTCCTCCTACAGGCTCCTAGAGACAGACAGAGAGAGAGAGAGAGAGAGAGAGAGAGAGAGAGAGAGAGAGAGAGAGAGAGAGAGAGAGAGAGAATGGAAAGGAGGGAGGGGGGGAGTTGTGTAAAACAACAGAAATGACCAGCCTCTCTTCCACAGAAATTCAAAGTATCACAAAAAGGAATAGCATACAGCAACAGGTATACCAAATTTCATTTTTCATTCTCGTAGTAACGTTTGAAAAGAATTATGCACACTCCCAGAGATGTCACAGAGAAATATATATTTATAAAAATCTAATACTCCCCTTCCTCCACAGAATCGAACATGACACCATGGAAATAGTCGGTTATATACCCATCCCACATTACCCCCATCTTTATCCCCACCAGCTCCCATACCCTCCCCTCCTCTCACAGACAAACCACAGATCATCACAGAAAATCAGATATACACAGCGGTATAAATAACCCATATTCTCTCTCCTCCACAGACTAGTCATGGGTCAGTACGTGAGTGTTCACGGTGAAGTCATCAGTCACGTGAATATATCAGGCGTTCGAGTAGAAGACGGTGGATCTTACTCCTGTTCTGCTGCAAACAGTGCGGCTTCTGTTGTCCACGCAGCTCCCTTGCACGTCTATGGTATGGGTGGCATGATAAAAATAAATGCTATTATTGGATTGCGTTATAGAAATAGAGGTTTTGATTGGATAGTAATGTAAAAATAAATGTTCTTATTGGATTGCGATATAGAAATAGAGGTTTTGATTGGATAGTAATGTAGAAATAAAGTTTTTTTTTTCTCAGATAGTTTAATTGATGTAGAGTTTTTTTCTTGGATAGTAATGTAGAAATAGTTTTTTTTTTTCTTAGATAGTTTAATAGAAGTAGAGAATTTTATTGGATAGCGATATGTAGTTTGTTTTTTCTCGGCAGTGTATAATATGTAGTCCATATTTTTTCCCCCTCTTTCTCGTCTTATTTATCTCTAAAGTTTAAATGTTTATCTATTCTCATTTTACGAAACTACAGTAAATAATTTTTTGCATGTTAAAGGGTTTATCCATATATTTTATTATTATTATCACTGATACTATTAATACTATTATTGATATTATCCACACCATGATGATGATGATGATGATGATGATGATGATAATAATGATGATGATGATGATGATGATGATGATGATGATGATGATGATGATGATGATGATGATGATGATGATGATGATGATGATGATGATGATCATCATCATCATCATCATCATCATCATCATCATCATCATCATCATCATCATCATCATCATCAGAAACATCATCATCATCATCATCATCATCATCATCATTTTACGAAACTACGCCCACCAACTCACAGGCGAAACCCATGCTTTGACCTCTGATACGCCCTGCCTCTCTTTATCCCAGGAACGCCCCACGTCCGCCCCATGGGACCAATGTCAGCTGTTGCCGGGGAAACCTTCAGGATTAAGTGTCCTGTGGCAGGATATCCCATCAACTCCATCACATGGGCGAAAGGTGAGTGAGTTTCTGTGTATGTGTGAGTGGAATTGGGTACACGTAAGTAAGATGAGTTGAATGAATAAGGTAACAGGGAACACATTTACGCACACACACACACACACATACACACACACACACACACATACACACACACACACACACACACACACACACACACACACACACACACACAAACACACACGCACATACACGCAATTTCCCTTTCACAATAGGTTCGTGCAACATCATGGGCTGCAATTGCAAGGAAGTGGATTTATGTAATAGGGCTTAATTAGATCACAGACTTGAAGGATTACGGGGATTGCGCCTGATTACTTATGATGTTGGTCATATTACCTTTCCTGAAATCTGATTACGGCTGCCACGCTAATTAACTTTAGATCTTATCGCTCTCTCTCTCTCTCTCTCTGTATTTATGTATGTCTGCCTCTGCCTCTGTCTCTATCTCCGTCTCTGTCTCTGTCTCTCTCTTTCTCTATCTGTCTGTCTACGTCCCTCTCTCTCTTTCTAATCTTTCTCTCTCTCTGACTTTGTTTCTAGCTCCGCCTGTCTCCCCTAGCTTTCTATTTCTCCATCTTTTTCTCTTTTTATTGTTATTGTCGTCATCCCTTATCTTTTATTTTCCCCCTTTTCCTATTTCGCTTTTATTTTGTCTTGTTCTGCTTCTTTATGTCTCTGTTTCTCTCATTCTCTCCCTCTTATGTTCCCCTTTATACTACACTGCTACTGTATCACTCCCCTATTACTCTCTCTCTCTCTCTCTCTCTCTCTCTCTCTCTCTCTCTCTCTCTCTCTCTCTCTCTCTCTCTCTCTCTCTCTCTCTCTCTCTCTCTCTCTCTCTCTTTCCAAAACAAATCGACTAAATCCTCGTATTTTCTCTCCCCATCTCTCACCCCCCCCCCTCCTCTTCGCCAACACTGTTTGTCGTATTCCATCCTTTCCTCCCCCCACCCCCCAACCATCCTTCCTCAACCCTTGTTTTTAACACCTTCCCATCCTCCTCTCACCTCCTTTCCCTTCCCTTTACTCTCCTCCTTTCCCCTTCCGCTTCCCCTATCCTTTCCTCCCTTCATTATCTCTTATCTCCCCATTTCTCCCCACCCTTTCCTTACCTTTTCCTCCCCTGTTTCTCAACTATCCTCTCCTGCCTTTCTCAATTCGTTCAAATTCCTCTCCTCTACCCCCTCCATTCCCCAACTCTCCCTCCAACCATCTTCCCGAACCTCTCTTCCCTCCATCTCAATTCCCCCTCTTTCCCTCCCCTTCCCTTTACCTCACCCCCCCTTCCCTCCCCTTCCCTTACCTCAACCCCTCCTTCCTCCCTCTCCCCAACCTTCCCTTACCTCCCTCCCCCTTCTCTCACCCCCCTCACCCTCCCCAACCCTCCTTCCCCTTCCCCTAATCACCTCCCCCTACCCTCCCCCAGGCGGCAGGACCCTCCCGATCAACAGGCGCCAGAGAGTGACTCCTGAAGGCGAGCTTATCATCAACCACGTCAGCAGGAGTGCGGATCAGGGCGACTACACGTGCACAGCCTCCAACAAACAAGGACATACATCCTCGCAGTCCTTGCCTCTCAGGGTCGTTGGTGAGTAGATGGGTGGATGGGTGGATAGGTGGATGGATGGATGGGTGGGTGGATAGGTGGATGGATGGATGGGTGGGTGGATAGGTGGATGGATGGATGGGTGGGTGGATAGGTGGATTGATGGGTGGGTGGATAAAAGGATGGGTAGATGTGTAGATGGGTGGGTGGATAGGTGGATGGATGGATAGGTTAATTGATGGATGGGTGGGAGAATAAGTGGATGGAAGGGCGGGTGGGTAGATGAGTAGATGGGTGGGTGGGTGGATAAGGATAAGTGGATGGAAGGGCGGGTGGGTAGATGAGTAGATGGGTGGGTGGATAGATGGATAGCTGATTGGTTGACTGATCGAGTGACAGGTGTGTGGAGGTCGTGTTCGGTCCAAATGGAAGAATGAAGAGATGGATAGATAAATAGAAGATAAGAGATGGATAGATAAATATACGTACGTAAATGAAGAGATGGATAGATAAATATACGTACAGGTACATAGATCATGAAGCAAAATAATCGATAGATAAAAAATGGATAGATATATGTAGTTAAGTAAGTCATTACAGATTTCTCGTATCATTATTAATTCTGATGATGTATTAATTTAGCTATAAGAATATATTGTAAGGTCTTTCATGCATTTTTTTTCCTCTTTTGAATATAACGATCATATGATTTAATTAATTACATATCCCTTAAAATTTTCTTTTTTTTTCACTATCTCCGTTTTAATGTTTTTTTCTTACAGGATCCAAGACAGATTTGACGAAATGAATAATTTGTTTACATATAAACAGATATATGTAAAAAATAATAATAAATTGAGAGATAAATGAATGAGAAATATACAAATAAATTAATG
>NC_051420.1:10751461-10756461 GCF_015228065.2 Penaeus monodon
TAATCTTGTTGCATGCATGTTGCTGTGCACTCTTCCGATCCCTTCTGTCTCCCTCTTCACTCTCTCAATCCTTCTCTTTCTCACTTTCCGTTTCGCTCTTTCCCTCTATGCCTTTCTCACCTCAACCCTTTCCGTCCTTACTCTTCTCTATTTTCTTCTCTTTCTCTCCCTCTTCCTCATCCTCTTGCTCTCGTTCTCTCCCTCTCGCCTATCACCTTCGCTATTCCTCTCACATCATTTTTTTTTCTGTCTATCTTGCCTCTTCTCCCTCTCTCCCCCTTCTCGCTCCCTTTTCCAGTCTTTTCCTCCTCTCTCACCTTCTTTTCCTCTCCCTCCCTCTCCCCCTGTCGCTCCCTCTCTTCCTCTCCATCCCTCCCTTCCTCTCCCTCCCTTTCTCCTTCTCTCTCTCCCTCTCCTTCCTTCCCTTTCCCCTGCCTTCCTTTCCTCTTCTCCCTCTCTTTTGTTCTTTCCCTCCCTGTTCTCCTCTCCCTCCCTCTCCTTCCCTCCCTGTCTCCCCCCTTTTCTTTCCCTCTTTCTCCTCTCTCTCTCTCTCTCTCTCTCTCTCTCTCCTCTCGTCTCTCTCTCTCTCTCTCTCTCGTCTCTCTCTCTCTCCTACTCTCCCTCTCTCTCTCTCTCTCGCTCGCTCGCTCTCTTCCTCTCTCATGACGTCTCTCTCCTCCCCCTTTCATCCCTCCCCTCCCTGCCCCTTCCTCTCCCTCCGTATTTTTCCCTCCTCTCCCTCTCCTCCTTCCTCGCCCTCGCTTTCTTTGTTTTTTTTTTTTTTTTTTTTTTTTCCCCCCCCCCCCCCCCTCGTCGGTCGGTGGGCGGTCGACGTTGGTGGGCGGATCAGCAAAGCGGGTCTGTTGGAGTGGCAAATCTTTTCCCGTTGCGAAAGGAGGGGAAGGTGGGGGTGAGGGGAGAGTGGGGGTGAGGGAGAGTGGGGGTGAGGGGAAGATGGGTGGGGGTGGTGGAGGTGGGTGGGGGAGGTGGAGGTGGGTAGGGGAGGGGGAGAAGTGTGAGGGGAAGGTGGGTGGGGGTGGGGAAGGTGGGTAGGGGAGGTGGAGATTAGTGGGTGGGGGGGTAGAGGTGGATGGGGGAGGGGAGGGAGAGGGGTAGGTGGGTGGGTGAGGGGAGAGGTGAGGGGAAGGCGGGTGGGTGAGGGGAGAAGGAATGGATGAGAGAAGATGGGTGAAAAGAGACGAGGCATTGCGTAAAAAAGGCGATCGTAGAGAAAGGAGAGAATGGAATAAAAAGCGGGGATAAACAAGTGGGGATAAATGGTGTGAGGGAGGAGAAGGGGATGAGAGACAAGGCGAAAGAGGAGATAGGATAAAAATTGGAGAAGAGGGGGTAGGAGAGGGGAAGAGGAGATGGGGAATAGGATAAGAAAAGAAGAGGGAGGAGGGAGGGAGGGAGAGAAGGGAAAAGGAAGGGAAGGACGGATGAGAAAAAAAAAGTAATAACAACAAAATGAAACATGAAGAGAGTAAGACAAGAAAGAAATAAAGAAGGAAAGAAAAAAGAAAAAAGAAAGAAAGAAAGAAAGAAAAAGAAAAAGAAAAAAGAAAAGAAAAAAAGAAAAAAGAAAGAAAGAAGAAAAAAAAATAAAATATATATACATATATATATATATATATATATATATATATATATATATATATATATATATATAAAAAGGGAAAGAAAATCCACACAAAAAAAAGAAAAAAAGAAAAGAAGAGAGAAGGAGGAGGTTAGGAGAAGACAGACGAAGATGAGGGGGGGGAGAGGAGGAGGGGGTAAAGGGAGGGAAGATTTGGGGTAGAGGAGGAGGGAGGAGGGGGGGGGATAATACCTCCACGTCTCTCGCATTTTTCTGAAGTATTTAGCTGTCTTGGGTAGGGGAGGGGGTTAAGGGAGGAGGGAGAGGGGAGGAAGGGATGAAAAGGGGAAGAGGGGGAGGGAAAAAGATAGAGGAATTAGAGGAAAAGGGAGGGAGAGGGATAATGCAGAAGATTGGGAAGGTGGAGCAAAAAGACGGAGGTGGGACGAAAGAATGGAGAAAGAGGAGAATTGAAAAGAAAGAAAGAGGAGCAGGAGTAGGAGGAATAAAGGAGAAGAAGAAGATAAGAAGAGGTTAGACGATACTAGACAAAGAATGTACAGGGATGAGTAAGAGGAGAAGAAAATGTCGAAGAGGAAGTAAGAGAGAGGAGGAGAGGGATGGAGAGAGAAATTACAGAGAGGAGGAGGAGGAGGAAAAAATGAAGAAGAAGACGAAGGAAAAGAAGAAGAAGAAGAAGGAGAAGGAATATGAAGAAGAAGAGGAAAAAGGAGAAGAAGAAGAAGAAGAAGAAGAAGAAAAAAAAAGAAAAAGAAAAAGAAGAAGAAGAAGAAGGAAGGAGAGAGAGTAGAAAAAGAATGAAGAAGGAAAGGATGGACATAGAAGCAAGAAGAAGAATGAGGAGGAGGAAGAGGAGGAAGGGGGTAAGGGGGTGGGGATAAGACAGGAAAGGTGGAAAAGCCAAAGATCTTATGAGATTTTCACGGAATGGAATTTGACTATTTCCCTCCCCTCTCCCTCCCTTCCTCCCTCCCTCCAACCTCCCTCCCTCTCCAACCTCCCTCCCTCTCCGCTCTCCCTCCCTCTCCCCTCTCCCTCCCTCTCCCCTTTCCCTCCCTCTCCCCTCTCCCTCCCTCTCCCCCTTTCCCTCCCCCTCTCCCTCCCCCTCTCCCCCCTCCCTCCCTCTCCCCTCCCCCCCCTGCCTCCCTCAGTCGTCTGTATTCTCTCTGATAAACAGAATTCAGAGAGGGAGATGTTGATAAGAAGCAGGCTCAGACGCGTAAAATGTTTTGCTTATGTGCGGTGAATCTTCTTGCAAATTTCGTCAAGAGTTGCAATTTTCAATACCCTTTCTAACAAAGAGGAAAAAGGGTCATAAAATAATTTATAGATGCAATATATACATATATACGGATGTGTGTCTGTGTGTGTCTGTGTGTGCGTGTGTGTGTGTGTGTGTGTGTTGTGTGTGTGTGTGTGTGTGTGTGTGTGTGTGTGTGTGTGTGTGCGTGAAGAATGTATACGTTTATTTTTTTGTGTTAAAACTATTGCAGAAAAAGTCTGAAAGCAATAGTATGATAATAATATAATTCGTTTCTTTGTTTTCATTTCATTAGTGTTAGTATAGTTCCTATAGTTATCATTATAAGTTAGTATCATTACTTTATCATTATGCTTATTATTATTACTACTGCTATTATCTTCATTATTATTATTATTATTATTATTATTATTATTATTATCCTTGTCATTATTATCATTATTAATATCATTGTTATTATTATCATTATAATAATTCTTATTATTATTATCATTATTATTATTATTATTATTACTGATTATTTTAGCATTATCACTATTATTACAAAAACCACTACTATTATCATTATCCAAACTCTCTCTCTCTCTCTCTCTCTCTCTCTCTCTCTCTCTCTCTCTCTCTCTCTCTCTCTCTCTCTCTCTCTCTCTCTCTCCGTTTACCTTTGTACTTTGACTTGGTTTTATCCAGTATATCGTATACATTTTTTCCGTCATGGCGATGGTTCCTGGATTTACAAGCTACAAAGGCTGGAGCGTTTGAATTTTAACATCGAATTCGCCCGCTGGGAATGATGAATGCATAGACAGTGTAATATGGATGAGAGGATATGCAGTTTCAGAGGCACTGCTGTATAACTTACGTATTCGTATATATACACACATGCACGTGGATATCGATATAGACGCATAAGCAGTCACAAACAAACGTAACAAGTATTGATACAAAACATAATAATAATCATCATAATAATAATTATTATCATCATTTCTATTATCATTATCATTATCATTTTTATTTTGTTCTTATTGTTATCATTCTCATTATTATTGTTGTTATTATTGATAACATCATTATCATTACTGCTGTTATTATTTTTGTTGTTGTTGTTGCTGTTGTTATCATTATTTTCATTATTATTGTTGTTATTATCATTATCACCATCCTTATCGTAGATATCCTTATTATCATCAACATACCTTTATCACCATTATTATCATCATCATCATTACTACTCTTACTATTAAAATCATTATCATCATGACTATCATTACTGTAATTGTAACCATTGTTATTATTATTATTATCAATATTATTATTATTATTACTTTTATTATTATTATTATTATTATTATTATTATTATTATTATTACCCTTATCATCATTATTGTCATCATTATTATTATTGTTATCCTTATCATTATTATTATTATCATCCTCATTATTATTATTGTAATAATAATCATCCTCTTTATTTTTATTATCATTATTATTATTATTATTATTATTATTAGTATAGTAGTAGTAGTAGTAGTAGTAGTAGTAGTAGTAGTAGTAGTAGTAGTATCATTATTATTACTGTTATTATTATTATTATTTCTATTAATACTGTTATTATCACCATTATTAATATTACTGTTATTATTATTAACATTATTATCGTTGTTGTTCTTGTTATTTTTATATAACCGTTAATGTATTATTGATATAATTATTATTAGCACTATTATTATTAATATTATTATTATTTTATTATTATTATCATTTTAATCATTGTTATTATCATTTATTTATTTATTTATTATTATTGTTATTATCATCATTATTATTATTATTACTATAATTATTATCATCATTATTGTTATCTTATCTTTATCATCACTGTTACTATCATCATTATTATGATATAATTAGCCCTCATATTATTACTACTATTCTTTTCTATCTTTCATATGATCATCTTTATATCATCATTATCATTATCTTAATCTTCATCAATATGTTATTCTTATTATCCTTATCGTTATCAATTCAATAACAATTATTTTCACCTATTTTTGCCTTTAGTTGTATTTATTTGTGTTTCAATATATTGGCCCTTTTTCAGCCAAGTGAAAATGTAATTCCTCTGTCAGGAAA
>NC_051420.1:10786461-10788961 GCF_015228065.2 Penaeus monodon
TTCCACTTTTTTTTAGAATATGCTGAGGACATATACCCGTACGCTACTTTCCAAATCCAGCGGCAGGAAGACACACTCTCGACGCACTTCCAGACTTTTGTCTACCAGGATCCCCGTCGGGCCACTGTCGAGACTCTTGCCTACAGGAAGGTAAGTCAGAGGAAGGAGGGGAGGAGGGAAGAAGGAAGGAAGTTGAAGGAGGGAGGGACTAGACGGGAATGAGGAGGGGAGGGAGGGAGAAAGAAAGGGGAAAGGAGGTAGAGAAAGGGAAAGAGGGGAATGAGGAGGAGGGAAGAATGAGTTGGGAGGGAAAGAAAAGGGAAGGAGGGAGAGAAAAAGAAAGAGGGAAGGAAATAGAAAGGAGTGGAGGGAGGGAAGGCGGGGCAGAGGGAAGAGGGAGCAAGTGGAGAGAAAGGGATAGAAGGAGGGAGGAAGAACTGGAAGGGGAGGAGTAGAAAGAGGGAGGACAGGGATAGGAGGCAAAGGAAAAGAGAGAAGCAGAGGAAGCAGGGGAATGAGAAAGAAGGGGAAAGAGGGAAGGAGGATTGTGAGAAGAAGAACGGAATAAACAGAGAGAGGCAGACGAATACCTGACAATCAGATTGAGGCATAGAGGAGAGACGTAGAAATGTGAAGAAAGAGTGGGTGTAGAGAGACTGAAAGGGGGAGGGGGAATAAAGACAAGCAAACAGAGGCAAAGAAAAAGAGAGGTGTGCATAGCCTGACTGACAGGAAGGGACAAGTAAATAGACAGCCAAACAACCAACGTATAAACACACACGCATATACATGTCTCCCGACAAATTAAGACATAATAGAGATATGGATGAACCATATTTATGTTGACAAATTTAGAAATGGTATGAATGAAAATTAAATATTTTCGCAATACGAGAGATATCTTTAACCGGTTTCTATTATATCGGAAATCTGCATTTCTGACGAAGATATAATCGAATCCAATTAAATACATCTCTTATATTGTGAAGATATTCATTCTCATTTATACCTTTTCTAAAAATATATAGACAGACAGACAGAGAGGAAAACGAGAAAGAGTGTTCGTGACATGACCAAGAGATAGACAGAACTAGAGACAGACAGACAGATAGACAGATAGATAGATAGATAGATAGATAGATAGATAGACAGACAAGCAGACAGAATGGCAGATAAACAGAAACAGAGACATAATGAAAGATAAACAGATACCAAAACATAAAGGCAGATAAACACAGACAGAAACACAATGTTAATTAACAGAGACAGACACATAATGGCAGATAAACAGAGACAGAAACACAATGGCATATAAACAGAGACAGAAACATAATGACAGATAAACAGAGACAGAGACATAATGGCAGATAAACAGACACAGAGATATAATGACAGATAAACAGACACAGACAGATTGACGGAAAAGGAGATACAGAGAGATGATAATCCGATAACTTCAGCTCACACCTATATTTATCAATTTTTTTTTTTTCTCTTTCCATGAAGAGTGGAAGCGGGAACAACGGTGACGGAAGGGAAGGAAGAAACGGCGGAGGAGGCGAGAACCGAGGAGTAGGAGGTGGAGGCGATAACCGAGGAGGAGGAGGAGGAGGCGAGAACCGAGTTGGAGGAGGAGGAGTAGGAGGACTAGAGCGAGACAGCGATGACTACGGACGAGTGAAGCGGTGTCGTCTCAAGTACGGCGGCGAGAGCGAGGACTACGACGATTCCCTGAACAGTGACACGGACACGGACCACGCTGCCTCGTCACGTACCGAGAGTTCCTCCCACCTGGACGACACCCACCACTCGGCCCTCTCGTCTCGCAACCACCACCATAGTAAGTCTTACAGCCGCCCTAGGCCGTTTGTGAGGTCAGTGACCCCCACTGACCTGCCGGGGGCTGGACCCGTAAGTTTAGATCCCTTTTTAACAATGCATGAGTCATATTAATGTGCTTATATGTGTGTGTGTCTGTATATACATATATATTATAATACATATATATATATATATATATATATATATATTATAATATTATATATATATTATATATATTTTATATATATATATATATGTATTATGTATGTATATATATATATATATATATATATATATATAATATATATAATATAGTATATATTATTATATAATAGAAATGTTTATATAAGTTATATAAGTGTATTTATTTCGATATCAATGCGGCATTGCATTATTCCATCTTTCATAAGTGTATTTATGTATGTTTACGCATAAACCTTTTTTTCTACGAGGCCTACAACATTCGCAACGCTGTTTTTTTATATACATTGCCCAAAGAAATGTTAATACATATAAACATAAACCTATTTATGATTACAGTGATAATCACGATAATAGCAGCAGTAGTAAATTCTAAATCATTGATAATAGTGATAATGGTAAATGGCTATGTCACAAACTATTTACATTAATATTTATTTTAATTCGGTTGCTCCTTTTATCATTATTATTATTATTA
>NC_051420.1:10808961-10811461 GCF_015228065.2 Penaeus monodon
GTGAGGGGTGAAAGGGATGAGAGTGAGGGGTGAAGATCATGGGGGAGGGGGTGAATGGTGTGTATGTGTGGATGGGGGGGGGTGTGATGGGCGAAGTATGTGTGGGTGGGTCGGGGTGGGTGTATGGGTGCGTGGGTGTGGATGTGGAGCGACGTGTGTAGGTGTGCGGGTTGTGGGTGTGTTCGGATGCGTGGAATGAGAGAGTTGGGTTGTGCTTAATATGTGCGTGTGAATATGTGTGAACATGTGCTTAATATGTGGGTTGCATGTGGGCGGCTATGGGCGTAGGGATGAGTGAGGAATGACTGGGCGTTGTGTTAGATGTATGGTTTCCTAGTTTCAACCTTATTCATGTTGACAAGTGTAGAAAAGATATAAA
Source organism: Penaeus monodon (assembly GCF_015228065.2). Classification (NCBI taxonomy): domain Eukaryota; kingdom Metazoa; phylum Arthropoda; class Malacostraca; order Decapoda; family Penaeidae; genus Penaeus; species Penaeus monodon. Next base: position 10,809,341 of record NC_051420.1, read on the forward strand.
TGAATATGTATATCTCCACAATAGAAAGAGGTGTATTTAACCGGTTTCGAGTATATCTTCATAACAAATACACGAATTTCTGACACAGATATATTCGAAACTGGTTAAATACATATCTCGTACTGTGAAAATATTGATTCCTATGTTAAGGGTACAATCGGGTACAGTTATGGGTGTGTAGTTGGGATTTATATGGAATGAGGGATTGCGTGTGTGTGTGTGTGTGTGTGTGTGTGTGTGTGTGTGTGTGTGTGTGTGTGTGTGTGTGTGTTGTGTGTGTGTGTGTGTGTGTGTGTGTGTGTGTGTGTTTGATGGTGTATGTGTTGCGGGGAGGGGGGGGGATTGTGTGATATATGTGGCAATGTGATTCTGTATGTTTGTAAGTGTTGGATGGAGGGATTGTATAAATGTTCTTCGTGTGTGTGTGTGATTGTGTTGTGTTGTGTGTGTGTGTGTGTGTGTGTGTGTGTGTGTGTGTGTGTGTGTGTGTGTGTGTGTGTGTGTGTGGTGGTGAGAGAGAGAGAGAGAGAGAGAAAGAGAGAGGAGAGAGAGAGAGAGAGAGAGAGAGAGAGAGAGAGAGAGAGAGAGAGAGAGAGAGAGAAAGTGTGTGTGACTGTGCTGTGTGTGTGTGTGTGTGTGTGTGTTGTGTGTGTGTGTGTGTGTGTGTGTGTGTGTGTTGTATGACCGTAATTATGTGTGTGTAACTACACGTCTGACTTTGTATGTGTCACCATGCTTATGTGTGCAAATTAATGTGTGTATGAGCGCTTTTGTATAATTATAATTATGCTGATAATGATAATAATAATCATAGTGATTCTGGTAATGCAATTGACAATACTAAAAATAACAATAACGATAGTAATAGTAAAAATAAAGATGATACTAATTGATAAATGGGATAATAATAGTAATACAATGGAAGAGGGAGGAAAAGACGAAGAAACGGGATAATAAAAACATTCAAAACAAGGAAGACAAAGAAAGTGATAATCGGTCATAAGGTCATGACGACAATAACGGAGATAACAATAATGATAACAATAAAGATAACAACATAAGCTCGAACAGAGACTACAACAACAAAGATAATTATGATGATAATAATCCTAATAATATAATGACCTTAATGATACATTTCACGAATGATATCGATTATAATTACAACTACAACAACAACAACAAAAGTAAACATATCAATGATAATGATATTTCTGATGAAGGTAGCAATAATAACATTAATGAAAACTGTGAGAAGAATTGTGGCAATAATAGCGATAATAATAACGGTACCAAATTTGACAAGATGATAATGATGATAATGATAGTAATAATGATAACAGTAATAATGATAATGATAATAAAAGCAAATAACAATAATTATAATAGTGACTAACTGATAATGACAATACATATAAAATGAAAATGAAAATAGTATACTAATAACAGTATCAGTAGTGGTAATGATGATAATGATATAACAATTATGATCGTGATAATAAAAATTATAATATTAATGATGATACTATTGACAATAACTATAATAATATTAATATTAGTAATAATGATGATAGCAAAATTAATAATAATGATGTAATAGTAACGACAATAATAATAATATTAACAATAATAATGATAATAATAATAATAATAATAATGATAAAAATGATAATAATAGTAATGATAATATTAATAATAATATTATTATTAATAATAATAATAATGATAATAATAATGAAAATAATAATAGAAATAAAAATGATAATAATAACAATAATAATAATAATAATAATAATAATAATAATAACAACAATAACAATAAAAACAATTAATAACAATAATTATTATTATCATCATAATAAAGATAATAATAACAATAATGATAATGATAATAGTAATGACCACAATAATGAATATAACAATAATTATAGTAATAATAATAATATTTAAAAGTCAATTATAACAAAAGCAATACAATCTATAATACTAATACTAAGATAATACTAATACTAAGAGTGCTAAAAATACTGATGATAATGATACTAATGGTATTGCAAAAAAAAGGATGTTGATTACGATGAGAATGTCATAAAGCTAAAGATAATAATAATAATTATGACG
>NC_051420.1:10818961-10826461 GCF_015228065.2 Penaeus monodon
CAAGGTCATCAACTAGAATTGAAATAACCTTAAAAAGAAGAAAGAAGAAGAAGAAGAAGAAGAAGAAGAAGAAGAAGAAGAAGAAGAAGGAGAAGAAGGAGAAGAAGAAGAAGAAGAAGAAGAAGAAGAAAAGACATAGACAATAGAATTTATAAAAATAAAAAAAACGTAAACAACAGAATAGAAAAAAAAAACATTGACAATAGAATAACAACAAATAATAATAATAATAATGAAAACGCACAATAAAACAAAGGCTTTTTCTTAATGACTCCTGACTACACAGAACCGTATGAAGATCTATGCAAGTTGGGGGTGAAAAAAAAACAAACAACTTTAAAACGAACGGACAAATATTTTTGCAACGGAATGGTCGGTTCAAAATTGGGTTTACTTTGTTAGCGAAACGCAGATATTCGTTGTAAACTATTTACAGTACCCGGCATCACACATGAAAAAAAGAGGTTAAAAAAAAAGAGAGATTTATAATGTATTTCTCTTATTTTTCTGTTTACAGGGCTAGAGAAAAATACATATATAACAATAACATCTATATTCCATATATATATATAGAGGATATTCAACAATATATCCGAGTATCTTTCTCCTTTTTTTATTTTCTTTGCTTGGCGAAAATAGATTGTCTGTGTCAATGTTGATTATTAATTTGTTTATTTATTTATTTGTTTATTTATTATCTATAGAATATGGGTAATCACTCCTTTTCGTTTTTTTAATCTATCTATCTCTTCTCTTGCTCCATCTATTGAACGCGAATGATTACTCCTTCACTCCTTCTGTCATGATATATATAATTATTTATCTGTCTGTCGAGTAATGCCTATTTATCTGTTTTTCAGACCATGTGTTTCTGTCTCTCTCTACTTTGTAAAATAACAACTGATGCAAGTTCTTCGGATCAGAGTAAATATATCATAAGGTTGAAAGTGTTTCTCTCTGTTCAAATAAGGTTCCAAAATATATTAATGTACAAGATTTAATATCTATATTTTATCCCTGCACACAAACTCTCTCAGACACACACACACACACACACACACACACACATATACTTTGTCTCTCTTGTGCGCGCGCGCGCGCGCGTGTGTGTGTGTGTGTGTGTGTGTGTGTCGTTTCCTTTTGACAATGAAAGACACGTTTACTAATAACTTTTGAAATCGCTTTTTTCAGTCATGATTCCATTACGACAACGTAAGAAAAGCCAGTTAAAGAAGTATAATGTAAAAATCCGAACACGTGCACAGATGTGTACAAAAAACAAATAAAAGCTTTACAATACTACCATAGTATTAATAGCCAGTAAACAATGGTATTACTAAAAAGGAAAATAAAAAGGCTCCAAGGTACATTGACAAAATACTCTGTTCGGAGGAGTGAAACATCTCCATATTTCTCGAGACGAGAATAACACCAAAGGAAAGATGCAGCAAAAGCAAAAAAGAAAGAAAGAAAAAAGGATGATGCAGGATGTGGATAGAAGCCGATAAAAATGAACCACATGGTGAAACACAAAAACACATACACACACAGAAACACACACACACTCACACACACACACACACACATACACACACACACACACACACACACACACACACACACACACACACACACACACACACACACACACACACACACACACACACACACACACACACATATATATGTGTGTGTGTGTGTGAAATGAGAGCAAATGAAAACAAATATTTGAAATTAAAGGAAATAGTGATAAGCATAAGGGGAAACAGATAAGGTGATTATGATAATGTTGATAACACTGCGACTACTACTCATAAGAGTAATAACTATGCAGAGATATATATAATAGTAGATATTTCTGTAGATATTATTGTCTCTCCCTTTCTCTCTCTCTTCTATCTTATGTCTCCTACTATACTCCTTTCCCTCGCAATAATGATGATTATAATGATAGATAGTAATAAAGTTAGTAATGATATTAATGGAAGTGGCTCCGTACCAACTCCTACCCCCTGGGGTCAATGGTTGGAACCCTCTTACCCAGCAGGTGAGGTGTGTTGTGGGTCTTATTGGGAGGGCGACTGCTAGGGCGTAGGATGGGAACAGGAGTTACTCGTCCCGCCTGCGCTCTGGCAGCTGTCAAACCGATGTGAGGCCTGTGGGGCAAAGCCCATGGGAACCCCACAGGCGGACGTTAGGCCCCACAGACTGTCATCCCAATTTATATGGGGTAGCGTCAGCAGGGGTGGAACATCTGGTCCTTGCTACAGGATAAGTGGTTACACCAGCTATTGAGGGAACTGAAGCAGTCGGGAGTTGAGGTGGCTGCCCTCTCGGAGGAGACATGGCAGTGGCACGATAGTATGGGTGGGAACACCTACTAATGGTTGGGCCGGGGCGATGGTCATCATCTCCAGGGAGTAGCCATAGCTATCTCCAGCCGACTTCAGCCTTCGGTATTAGAGGTTATTAAACACATTATGGCACCGAGACTGACGCATGCTTTTGGCTTTGTCTCTCTTATTGCTGTGTACGCTCCTACTTAGAAACTCGATGGGAAAGAAGCGTTCGATGCCAAACTCACATCTGTAGCAGACAGTTGTCCCCAGCAAGACATTCACATTTTTCTGGGCAACTTCAATACGGTATCCGGCTGTGATCGAGCTGGCTACGAGAAAGCTATTGGTCCCCATGGCTGATCCCAGCAGCAAAAACAGCCTCCTTCTCCGGGACTTTGCTAGGTCCCAGAGATTGAGGATTTCTGGCTCCTAGTATCAGTACTCCAACCTGCATCGCTGGACATTGTATAGCAATGCAGGTACTGTGGCAAAGAAGATCGACCTCTTTGGGAGTCCTTTAAGCGCGAAACACTCGAAGCAGCGCAGGAATTTCAGCTCATTGGAGATTTTGGAGATCACAGAAGCGTGTCACATGGCTTGGCTAAATGGCAATCAGGACTTGCACCGTTCCTTGGTGGGGTCGGACACTGCTGAGAAAGGACAAAGAACAGTTCGTCCAGAACTTTGCTGAGGAGGTTGAAGGCCAGTAGATGACCTTTGTGCTGCCTACCAAGCCCTGAGAAAACTGAACTCTAAGTCCTCCTTGCATATGACCGCAGTCCACTCAGTAGATGGACAGATCATCTCAGATCATGTTGGGTTCGTGAACGTTGGTCGGAGTATTTCGAGCAGCTGTAGACCCTCCAGCAATTAGTTTGGACCCAAGTGCTATCACAATACCTGTGCCGGACCCACCCATCAGCAAGGAACCTGCTACCCTAACTGAGGTTAGGATAGTGATTTCTAAGCTGAAGGATGGGAAACCTGTAGGCATATGTGATATTTCTGATGACCTGCTAAAGCCTGGGGGCTGAACCTATGGCATGGGGCTTGCATATAGTCTTGACTGCCATCTGGCAGTCTGGTTCCACTCCCCATGACTTGTTGAGGGGCGTGGTCATCTCTCTCTGGAAGGAGAAAGGAGATTAATGAGACTGTAGCAACTGCCATGGCATCATAGTGCTCAGTATACCAGGCAAGGTTTCCACCCACCTTCTCCTGAAATGGATCCGTGAACACCTAATAAGGTACCAAAGACCATAGCAGTCTGGATTCACTCCTGGTAAGTCCACAATAGACCATATCCTAGAGCTTCAAGTAATTGTGGAACGCCGGCGCGAGTTCGGTCGTGGGTTGCTTGCAACCTACATCGACCTCAAGAGGGCGTTTGGCTCAGTGTTTCGAGAATCGCTGTGGGAGATCCTAGGACTTTGGGAAATTCCAAAATTGATTTTTGGCTTAATAGCAAGAAAGTGCTGTAAAGTGTAATGGGGGCCTGTCAAACATCTTCCCTGTTAATTCAGGGGTGAGGCAAGGTTGTGTCCTTACACCAACGCTTTTCAACGCCTGCATGGACTGGATAATGGGCAGTTTGGCACAACACAGGGAAATATCAAAGTCACAGACCTCGACCTTGCCGATAAAGTTGCTATCCCATCTGAGTCTATGGAATCATTGGTAGTAGCTCTTGATGCATTTTGCAATGAGGTGAAGCCCTTGGGCCAAGAGGTTTCCTGGACTAAGACTTAGGTTCCGGACTTTGGGGTCCTGTTAGGGGAACCCGTTCAGTCAATATAGGTTTGTAGTGAAGATGTTGAAGTCACAGAGAGCTCTACATACCTTGGTAACGTATTCCATGTCTCTGAGCTGTCAGACCAAAAAATCAGTAGACGGATTGGTCTGGCAGCAGAAGCCATAAACTCGATCAACAAGAGCATTCGGAGATGTCGGTACCTATGCAGAAGGCCCTAGTTACTGCCAGTTTTGCTGTTCAGAAGCGAAACCTAGATGCTATCTAGTGCCTTGGTGACTCGTCTTGGTGCCATTTGTAACAAGTCGGATGATGGGTAGGTGTAAGGGTGTCTGTGAGCAGAGCCCTTTCGCCACACCGTCAAATATGGCGGTGCCCCGTGAAGCGGGATGAAAGGAGTAAGGGCCGGGATAGGTGGGCCCTGTTTACTCAGCAGTACCGCAAAATTGATATCCCTCACAAGCCGTCAAGGAAGATAGGGCTGTCTGTGGATGAGTGGTGTACTCTCATCCCAACTATTAACACATAACACACCCACCTTCTAAAAAAAATAAGGCAATGATCAAGACAGGTACAACCTTTTCTCCTTTCGGTCCGTCGCCATGGCACTGTAAGATCCAGAGGGGTACACAAACACACGTTCGTCTTCACGCTCGTCTATTCAGTGGAGAGGAGCCCCTTATATACGAGGGGTTTTGACAACAAATTTATAAAAACATAATTTTGAGATACACCACGCAACAGCGGGGTGTAGCAACTTACTAAAAGTGTATACAATGTAAAACTCATTTATAAAAATAAGAAATAAAACAATAAAATTAACAAAGTAACAAAATACAAATGTTTATGGTAAACGTGAAGACTGAACTCTAACATTGTAATGAATAGAATGAACGTACAAAATACATGACTAAAAAAAATAAGAATATTCAAAATGGTTACAAACATAAAATAGTTCGCAATAGCACTTAAAAAAGTGAATGGAAAACTGCCAAAAAATTTTATGATTCACAAAGGATAAAACGAGAAAAGTAAAGCCTTCGCTACTGCCAATAAGATTAAAATTTACACAAATAAAAAGAAACGACTAAAATACTTTTAAACAAAACAATTAAGACTTGCATATTCTCAAAAGAGAGTAACATAAAAAGGAAGAAGCAGAGCGGCATATTAGTTTAACAATGCGTCGTTTTCTAAAGTGCCCGATCGAAAAATGTAAAATAACATTTTAATCTAAAACTGACTTTATAATGAAGTTCAACTGTGCAGAAAATAATTTTTATTTACAAAAAAGGGCATCACGGAAAGGACAAGTGAAATAGGGAAAGGTAGGGCAAAGTGTCTGCCGTAGCTCCTTCAGGATCCTATAGATTTTCCGTGGCCAGATAAAAAGGGCAGGATAAAGGGAAAAGGAGGGTCATAGGGTCGTAGGAATACCAGGTAAAATATCGAGAATAGGAGAGCAGCCGAGAAAGAAAAGGTGAAAGATAAAGGGAATATGAAAGGATAGATGGTGGGGGGTGGTTTTGTAGAATAGTAGAGATACAGAAAAGACCAAGAAGTTTCAGAGGAAAAGTATATAGCAGCAAGAATAAGGGAATAGAGGAGTAGTAAAAGGAGAGAATACGTAAAAGGGACTAAAAGAAAGCAAACGTTGGAGTAGACAAAGCTAGTCTAGGGGAAAGGGGAATAGGCTATGCTAGGCTAAGTGGAGAGGAGGGAGGAGAGAAACAGAGAGGGAGAGAGAGAAACAGAGAGGAGAGAGAGAAAGAGAGAGAGAGAGAGAGAGAAACAGAGAGAGAACGAGAGAGAGAGAGAGAGAGAGAGAGAGACAGAGAAGAGAGAGAGAGTCAGACAGACAGACAGACAGAGAGAGACAGAGAGAAGTAAAGAGGGAGGTGAAAGAGAGAAATAAAGAGGGAGGAGTGAGAGAAAGAGATGGAAAGAATGGAGTGGTATAAAAAGAAGGAAAAGGAAGACAGGGGATCAGGGAATGGGAAAGAGGGAAGGAGGAGGACAGGGGACCAAGGAGAGGGAGAGAGGGAAGGAGGAAACAGAGATAGATAGATAGATAGATAGATAGATAGAGGAAGGGAGGCCTGGAAGCCTCACATAGGTACAGTGGGTAGGACCATGTGTCTAACCGACGGCTACACCGTGAGACTGGCATGGGACCTGCTACTTGCATAATCCGCTAACTAAGGCTATATGGGCATTTCGTTTCCCTGTGGATTCCCCGCCCATTCCCCGTCTCTTTGCAAGGTAATCCTTGGTGGAGGAAGCCCGCGGGACGACCTAGGAGGTCATGGCTGGGCAGCTCGACCAGTCCTGTCGCGAGGAGTTAGAGATGGGCCGAGGACCTGCCTGGAGACTCGCCATGAGGGCCCCCCGTGGCTAGGAAGCGAAGGGTGCATTCGGCCATGCGCCCCCGTCGGCGTTAGTCCCCCGATGATGATGATGAATATTATAATTATCATTATCATCAATATTATCCTTAATATAATTAATTGTCATTTTTATTATTATTATATCGTTATTATTACCGTTGTTATTATTATCATTATTATTTTATCGTCGTCATCATCATATCATCATTATTCCTATTCTCATTACCATTATTATTTTCATTGTTATTACCATTACTATTATCATTATCATTTGTATTCCTATCAGTATTGTCTCATCATTATTACTATTGTAATCATTACCATCATCAATGCCATTATTATCGTTATATTATAATTATTGTTATTATCATTATCATTAATAATAATAGAAATGATAATAATAATAATGGCAGTAATAATGGTAATAAGGAAAATAGTAATGACGGTGAAGATAGTAATAATACTGATAATAATAATGATAATGGTAATAATTGGTAAATGTAATAACGATAATAATAATAGTAATGATAATCATATTAATGATAATATTATGAGAAATAATAATTACAATACTAATAACATTGACAACAATAATAATTATAATAATGATGATATTAAAAGTAATAATAATGGTACAAGATAATAATAATAGCAATAATAATAATACTATTAAAAATAGTGATAATAATGATAATGATCATAATAATGACAATAAAAATAAATAACAACAGCAACAACAACAGAATATCATAATAGTCATCATAATAATAATGAAATAATATAAAGTAATGGTAGTAATAATACTATTAACAATAACAATGATAAAAGGTATTAATAATAACAGAAATAATGATAAAATTAGTAATATTAATGTTAACAGTAAATGAAAATATAACAGTAATAGTAATAATATTTATAATCATAATAATAATATTAATGATGATGATAATGATAATGATAAGAGTAATGGTGATAATGTTAATAATAATGGTGATTACAATGATAACAATGTTGATGATAATAA
>NC_051420.1:10828961-10833961 GCF_015228065.2 Penaeus monodon
TTCCTTTCTTCCCTTTTCATCAACTCTCCTTTCTTTCTCCTCTTTCCCTTACTTCTCTCTTTCCTCATCTATTCCTGTCTTTTCCCGATCCTTCTTTTCTCCCCTCCCTCTACACCCTTTCCCCTACCCCCTCCACCCATCCCATTACCCCCTTCTCCCTTGTCTCCTTCCCTTCCCCTCCCCTTCCCATCCACCTGTCCACCCCCAAACCCCCTCTCTTCCCTCCACCTCCTCCTTCCCCTCCAGAAACCCGTCCTCCTACTCCTCCCTCTCCTCCTCTCTTCCTACACCCAACTCTCCCTCCCCCCTCAGCCACCTCCTTCCTTTCCCATTCCCCTCCCCTTCATTCCCACTCACTCCCTTCCTCCTCTCCCTCCCCTCCTCCCTTCCCTTTTCTCCCTTCCTTGCTCCCCCCACCCCTCCTCCCCCCTCCTCCCCTTCCACCCTTCCTTGCTCCCCGCACCCCTCCTCCCCCATCCTCCCCCTCCACCCTTCCCTCTCCTCCCTTCCTTGCTCCCCCCACCCCCCCACCCCCCAACCAAAGGACTTAGCACGGACCAAAGACGGCGCTAAGAACACTTCAGACCCATCTTCAGACATTCATTATGCATTGGGGCTTCTAAGGATGGGGGAGAAGGGGGGGAGGAGGTGTTGAAGTTGAGGGGGTGGGGTGAAGGGGAGGTCCTGAGGATTGGTGGGGAGGGAAGGGGGGTTCGAAGGGGGGAGATGGGAGAGTCGGGTGAGGGGGTGTGGGGAGAGAGAGAGAGTTGGAGGTGTAGGGGAGGAAGAGAGAGGGAGGTGGAGGTGTAGGGGAGGAGAGAGAGGGAGATGGAGAGAGGGAGGGTAGGAATAAGGGTGGGGCGAGAGGGGGAGAGGGGAGCGGCAAGGACAGGATGACACCTGGGAGTGAAGGTGGGAAGTAGAGAGGAGGGGGAGAGGGCAAGAAAACCTTTTAAATACTTTTCTTCTCATCGGATCAAACCTTCCCGGGAGATTTCTTTGACCTGTCGTTAATCGGACTTGCAGGGGGTAGGGTGGGGGAGGGAAGAGGATAGGAGGGGGGGGTTGAAGATAAGGGGGATGGAGGATGAGGGGGAGCATGGGGTAGAGAGGGGTAGGGGGAGTAGAGGTTAGGGAAGGTGAAGGTAGAGGAGTGAAGATAAGAAGAGAGGAGGAGGATGGGGAGTAGGAGGTAGGAAGGGGGAAGGTGGAAGGTGAAGATAAGGAGGGTGTAGTATGAGGGGGAATAGAGAGTGGAAAGAGGGAAGGGGGAGAATGGGAGAGGATGAAGATAAGGGGATGGAGTGAGTATAAGGGACGTAAAAGGTGGAAAAAGGAAGGTAGGAGAGGAAACGGGGTAGTACAAGTGGATGAGAAATATGAGATAATTTAGAGGACGTAGATAGGAGGGGGAGAAGAGATGTGGTAAGGGAGAAAGAACAAGAGAGAATATAAAGGGAAAGAGGTGAAGTATAAGTGAGAGGAGAGGGGAGAGAAAGGGATGGAGTATGAGTGAGTATGAGGCAAACGACGGGGAAATGAAGATAAGGAAGGATAGGATAAAAAGAAAGTAAAGAATGGAGGAGATAGGGAGTATTAGTGAAGAGTATGAGTGAAAGTATTGTCGAGAGTGATCGAGACCTCATATGAATTAAATTTTTATTTTTTTCTAATAGTGGCGTTATTATACGTTTATTCTTATCATTATTTGTATATCATTCTAATTTTTGTTATTAAAGTTTCTTATGTCTTCATTCTAATTTTGTCATCATTTTTGTTTTTATTATTACCGTTGTTGTTATTATGATTATCGTTTTTGATATTATTATTATGGTTATAACTATTGTTATTATTATTATTATTATTATTATTATTATTATTATTATTATTATTATTATTATCATCAATCATTATCATTACTGTTATTATTACTATTATTATTATCATTACTGGTATCATTACTATTATTATTATCATTACTGTTATCATTACTATTGTTATGATTATCGCTGTTGTTATTATTAGTAGTAGTAAAGGTATTATCATTATTATTACAATTATCGTAATCATTATTTTATTTTCTATTATCGTAATTATTATTGTTATCACTAGTATTATTATCATTATCATTATTATTGCTACTCTTATTATTATCATCATTATTATTTTCATCATTACTGTTATTATTGTCATTTTTGTTATTGTTATTATTATTATCATTATTATCGCCATTATCGTTTTCATTACTATCATTATCATAATCATTATTATCATTATAATTTCCATTATAATAATTACTATTACTCATATCATTGTTGACTTTGCGGTTGTTGAGAGGATAGTGGGGAGGGGGAAGAAATACTGGAAGAAAGAAAGAGGGAGAGGGGAGATGGAAAGGAGAAAAGGAGAGGGAGGGAGAAGAGGATAGGGGGAAGGGAGAGGGAGGGGGATATAAGAGAGAGGGGAGGGAAAAGGGAACGGGAGAGAAGGTGAAAGGAACAGTGAAGGAAAGGGGGAGGGGAGATGTACGGAATAGGGACGAGAGAGAAAGGTATGGTATGGGAGATAGGGAAGGGGGAGGAAGCGAAAGAGGAGGGGGGAGGGAAGGGGAGGAAACGGAATAGAAACGGAAACGCCTTTGAAGAATCCTCTTCGTCTCGTCTCCCCGAAGGATCTCGACCTTTGACCTCGGCCGAGGAAGTTCCCGAAAAAAAAAAAACTTTTCCGATTCCCGACAGGCACTTAAAAGAGAAAGAGAGAGAAAGAGAAAGAGAGAGAGAGAGAGAGAGAGAGAGAGAGAGAACGAGCAATCAACATTGAAAAATAGTATCCCCCATAAACCCTAACTAACATGCCACCTAAAGGAACACATACTCACAACGGCATCACACGTTAGACATAAATACCATAAGCATATGTTGGTAGTAGTTGGGCATAATAAACATACACATTTGTCGGCAATAATACTCTAACAAACACCGATAAAAGATGGCATACAAATATAGCACATAATAGACATTTACATCATAAACATATACATAGGTAGTAGTAGGTCGTGATAAACACAGGCACAGATAGGTAGTAATAATCCAACAGATTGCTATAATGCACAACAGATCTGAGGTACCCGTAGTCCACTTGACTTCAAAAACACTTCAAAATGTCTTCGAAACACTTCACTGTAACTCTCTCTGACTGATTTTCGAAACGATGCTTCGGAAAGCGTTTCGAGATTATTTTTTTCTTTTATTTCCTATTTTATTTTATCTTTTTAACTTTTTCATATTATTATTATTATTATTTTTAGGATGATTCCCTTTGTGTCTGTAGGTCTTTTCTGGAGAAAACTGTTAAAACATAACACATAACACAGTCATGACAACTGTGTTAAGGATGGACAGTCTTAGTGATTGGGTCATTAATATGTCCGCATACGTAGACTTTCTTCTCAATATATTATCACTCGTTCGATTATATGGGTGTGTACTGTATGGTCAAATTGCCAATATTCGCACGCCTTTCCTTTGAATGAAATATAGCCTTACATACAGTTATCATCGATGCTTTTTATTAATCTTTACTAACTTTATTACTTTTATTGACGTGTCTCACCTGCCTATAGACCTTTCTTCCCCCGTAATTGTCATTATGATTATTATCATAATTTATATAAAGATCATCGTAGTTATTATAATTATTATCATCACTAATATTATAATCATTATCGTCATTATCATTATCGTCATTACTATTATGATTATTATTACTTTTATTTTTATTATTATTTCATTGTTGTGTTGTTGTTATTATTATAGTTATTGTTATTATCATTATTATTATTATTATTATTATTATTATTATTATTATTATTATTATTATCATCATCATTATTATTATCATCATCATTTTTATTATTGCTCTTATCATTACTATTATTAGATTATTATTGTTGTTGTTGTTGTTATCACTGTATTACTTTGTAATGTTATTATTATTCTCATCATTATCATACGATTATTATTAATATTGTTATTATTATCATTATTATTATTATTATTATTATCACTATTCTTATCATTGTTGCGGTTGTTGCTGTAAGTATGATTATGTTCTCATTATTTTTATCATTATCATTACTATCATTATTATTATCATCATCATCATTATATTATTGTTGGTATTATTATTATTGTTGTTATTGTTATCCCATTTACTATTATTATTAGTAGTAGCAGTAGTTTTATTATTACTGTTACTATTCATATTATCATTATCGTTGTTATGATCATCACTGTCATTTTCTTTATGTTGTATTGAAATTTAAAACACGATAAAAATACATAAAAAAAGAAAGAATAAATATATCAATACATTAATACATTATTACATACTGTTTTGCATAAGGATACATTTAGTCATGTAAATAGCAATCATCAGCATTCATAAACACATAATCGCTGTCTCATAAACTAAAATATTTTTCTAACACTACAAAACGAGCCCCGAACAAAAGAATGTTGCTTCAGTTGTTCATGATATTTCATGCAATCCTCATGATATTTTATGCAGGGCTCATGCATGGCTGATCAAGGTTATATATCATACAACGGTGTCATTATTCTTTTCAAAATAATGATATATGTTCAATGTGGTATCCCCTTGTGTATCATGTGATCTTCACAGAAAGAATCGTGTGTGTGTGTGTGTGTGTGTGTGTGTGTGTGGTGTGTGTGTGTGTGTGTGTGTGGGTGGGTGGGTGTGTTGGTGTTTGGGTTTATGTGTGTGCGTGCGCGTGTGCGTGTGTGTGTGTGTGTGTGTGTGTGTGTGTGTGTGTGTGTGTGTGTGTGTGTCTGTGTCTGTGGATGCATGTGCATGTGCATGTGCGTGCGTGTGTGTGTGTGTGTGTGTGTGTGTGTGTGTGTGTGTGTGTGTGTGTGTGTGTGTGTGTGTTAGTAGACTTTGATGATTCACTTATTTCCTAAGCATTTTATATCTAGTAT
>NC_051420.1:10846922-10857355 GCF_015228065.2 Penaeus monodon
ATTAATTATTGTGTATTTATTAGTGTTCGTTGTTAGATATTATGGTTATAATTCGAGATTATCATATGATCATGTATCAGTACTGTTATTTATTATCCATTGCCATTATCATCAGTATCTAATCAAATGTCAGGATAGTTGGTTCTATTTTACTTGTATCATATCATTAGTCATTATATGATAGTGTACTACTATAGAGTAATATCACAGTTATCAATATATCAATATAGTATATCACCATCATCATCATTATTATCATCATCAACATCATATCTATTATCATTATCATCATGATTATTATTATTACTAGTAGTAGTAGTAATACTACTACAACTACTTTTATCAATACTATTAATATAAATATTGGGAGTACTTCTGCCGCTTTTATCTTCATTATCATTATTTTTTATTACCATGAATATATTGCCATTTTTTTTTTTTTCAGCCAAATTGACATCACCCTCATTATCATTTGTAATACCATTAACCGCTCTTACCATTGTTATTGTTCTTAATACCATTATTATTATTATCAATATCAAAATCATTGTTATTTCTACGATCATTACTGTTGTTGTTATCATTACCATAGTTGGTATTGTGTTTTATTTTTGTTTTTTATTAGCATTATGGTCCTCATAACTGTCAATAAAATTAGTTGTAGCGAATAGTAGTTGTATTTCTGTCATTCGTTATCAATATTTACCTTATTAAATATGTTTATAGAATAAGTAGAATTATTTAGTTTTCCAATTTTTTTTTTTTATAAACGTTAATATTGCAGTTGAAAACGTGTATGAATATAGAAATGCCATAATTAAACCTTGCAATATCAGTGATGATATTTTGGTGCAATGTATGTAAAGGATTTAGTTGCTCATTAGCAATGAAAAAAAAAAGAATGCATCAGATGCATTATTGCATTATACACCGATGCAATAAATGTACTTCCCTTAAACATAAAAAAAATGATGATAATAAAAATGATGTCTTTTGAAAAAGGGATGAACAGATGAACAGTTAAATAAACAAAAATCAAAAGTAATTGAAGACAACGACATAAAAAAAAAAAAAAAAATTATATAATAATAAAAGATAAATAAAAAACGAAAAAGAATGGAGCATCGTTGAAACCAATCGCATGGACGGGATATTCCAGGGAGCCGGCATGTAAAAGTTTATGAAAAAAGAATTCGAAAAACAGAAGCCTTTCTCTTACATAAATAAATGGAAATATAAAACAGGACGTTAAAGAAAACATAAGGAAAACGCTATGATAAAAAAAAAAATCTGTAGTGTGAAGTTATATATGAATGCTGTATCTTCTATGTTATATATATATATACTATATAGATATCTATAGATATATAATAATATAGATATTATCTAGATTTATCTATATATATGTATGTAATATCTTGTATATATATATATCTATTATACATATATCCTATTATATATTTATATCTATATATATATCTATATATCTATCTCTATATCTATGTATATATCTCTATCAATCTATAGATATATCTATATAATATACTTATATATATACTCTATATATATATAAATATAGATATATATAGGTTATAATGTGTGTGGGTGTGGTGTGTGTGTGTGTGTGTGTGTGTGTGTGGTGTTGTGGCTGGCGTGGGTTGGTCGTGATATTAGCTAGCGAAACGAGTGGAGAGCTAGTGAGAAAGAGAGATAAAGTCAAAATAAATGCAAGAATTAAAGTATGCGATAAAAGTCTGTAATAAGAATTTTCAAGAATGTAGAGTGAAGTAGGGTTTCCCTCGTCACGTTAAGGGGTTTCCTCGTTAAGCCTGTAGTAATGCCGATAGGATCTACAGTCATTAATTTTTTTTTCTTTTTTTTTTTACGTCACCGTAACTCTTGGCTGTAGAATTAATGAAAAGGAGACGAATTTCTAGGGCCAGAAGGTCAGGAAACAGGAACAGATGTTTTGTTTACTTGTTTCTTTCTAAAAAATAGTACGATTTTTTGTGTCTAAAGAGATTGTGTGTGTGTGTGTGTGCGTACACACACCACACACACACACACACAACCCCCACACACCCACACAACACACACACACACACACACGTGTCTATATGTATATATAGATAGATATATATATATATATATATATATCTATATTTATATATATATATATATATATCCAAGCTGTGTGTGTGTGTGTGTGTGTGTGTGGGTGTAGTGTGGGTTTGTGTGTGTGTATGTATGTATGTATGAATGAATGAACGTATGTATGTATGTATGTATGTATGTAATTGTATAAACATATTATGAAAATTCATGGATTAGGTGGTTATAAATCAGGGAATAATTGGTTATATTTTTGTGATGATAGGATCAGCTGAAAGCTATAACGACTGAAAGCAGTCTGCATATAAAAACAGGTATGCGGACGCTTAAGTATCCGTTTTCCTTTATTTTTTTCTCCGGTAGACTGTGGTAGACTCGAATTGTGCTTTGTATTGTTGTTTGTTTAGTCGAGTCAAACAAATATTAGTGAAACATAAGAGGAATAAAGAGAGAGACAAAGAGAGGGAAAAGGGAGAAGCATTGAGATAAAGAAGAATGACAGAGAGAAAGAAAGAAAAAAGGGGAGGGGACTGTTAGAGAGAGAGAGAGAGAAGAGAGAGAGCTAGAGAGAGAGATAGAGAGAGGAGCGCAGAGCGAGAGAGCGAGGGGAGAGAGAGAGAGAAGTGCAAGAGAGAGCGAGAGAGCGCGAGCGAGAGAGAGCGAGAGAAGAGAGAGAGAGAAGACAGACAAAAAGCGAGAAAAAAAGAGAAAGAGAAGTAGAAGAGAGAGAAGGGAGATGAGAGGAAAAAACAAAAAAAATGAGAGATTGTAGCATGGAAACAGTTTGCTAGACCTGATTTACAGATACATAAACATAAAAGAAACAGAGAGAAATATTCATCGGAAGAGAATTACGAGTGAATTTCTGAAAATATTGAGAGAGGCAGAACAGGAGATACACATGAGAACAAAAGTCCGTTATCGAAAATAAAGGATAGATTTAGAAAGTGCAAATAAGGGCGAAAGGAAAAGGAAGACAAAGAAAGAGAGGGAGAAAGAGGAGAAAGAAAAAAGAACGAGAAAGAAAGAAATCGTGAATACAGAAAAAGAAGTCCATTATCGATGAAATATGATAAAATAAAGGCGAAAGGAAAAAAACGAAGAAAAGAAAAGAAAATGACAAAAAAAAATTGGGGAAAAAGGGAAAGAGAAGGAAAGAAAGAGAGAGGACAGAGCTCGAGGATAGAAATTGAATTTAGTAGAGTCAATCTATACGTTAAAAAAAGAGAGAAAAAACATACACGTATATATAAAAATGAACAACACGGCTGTTTACAAAAGCAAGCCTATAAACTAACATAGACTGATAAATAAATAAAACAAAATATCGACGAATCCGCCCCAGGCTTTAATTAAAAGCTTATTTATTACTTTTGCAACCGTGGAGTGGGTTAGGGGGGGATGGGTGGGGGGAGGGAGAGGGGAAGGAGGGGGAATGGAGGGGAATTTTCAGGTTATATGTGAGGGGGCAGTGAAGGGTGTGTATGAATGTTTATTTGCCTTCATCTGTATCAGTTTGTTTGTCTGTAACCCTTTCTAACGATGCCTGGTCCCCTGCTGTCTGTAGTGTGTCGGAATTTTAACTTATATATGGTAATGCATTTAGGTACATACACACACACACGTGTGTGGTGTGGTGGTGTGGTGGGTTGTGTGTTGTGTGTGTGTGGGTGTGTGTGTGTGTGTGGTGTGTTGTGTGTGTGTGTGTGTGTGTGGTGTGTTTGTGGTGTGTGTGCCGTTCTGTGTGTGTGTGTGCTGTGTGTGTGGTTATGTAATGTGGTGTATATAATATATTAGATATATATATATATATATATATTATATATATAATATAATATATAGATGTATTATATATAATGTATTATATATTATATATTATATGACATATATATCAATATATATACATATATATTATACAGATATATATATATATATATATCAATATTAATAGATATAGATATAATATTTATAGATATGATATACATATACATACCACACCACAATCACAAAACAACACATAACACACACACACACAAAACACACACACAACACACACACACAAACACACACACACACATATATATATACATATATAGATATATATAAGATATATATATTATAGATAGATAATGATAGATAATATATATGATCTATATCTATATATGACTCATATATAGGTATGTAGATAGAATATATCCTATATATAAAAAAAGATATAGAATTATAATATAATAGATAATATATATATCTAATATATATGTATTATTACACAACACACACGCACACCACACACCAACACACAATACAAGATGTGGGTTTGTGTGTGTCCTGGTTGGTGTGTTTTTGTGTGTGTGTGTACTACATATATTTTATCTCACTCTCTCTCTTTTTATCTATATCTTTATCCCTTTTTCTTTCTTTCTTTCTTTTTTCCTTTCCTTTCTAGTTAATTACTCCTTCTTCTTCTTCTCCTTCTTCTTTTTCTTCTATTGCTTTGTTTTACGAATAGTCTATTTTGGTATCCATTTTGTCATGACCCTTTATGCTCCGTTAATTCACTTAACATGCCCAGTCTTTTCCACGGGAATGACAGCTATTTCCTGAGATGTTTGCCATAAATACAAAGGGAAGATCAGTCAGGGTGGTTTCCCGTTGCCTTCTCCGACAGTGTCTTTATAAGAATAAGGAATCCCCTCTACCATCTACGTGGGCTCATTATTCACCACACACAAATACACCCACATGCATCTATATAGTATATAGAATAGATATAATATATATATAGAATAATATTATATCTATATATATATCATATATTATATATAATATAATAGTAAATAGATACAGATCTATATATATAGATTATATAGATATATATATATAATAGTATACGATCTATATGCTATAATATGGTAATATATATATATATATAGATATAGGATATATATATATTATCATATAATATATATTATTATGTAATAACCATATGTATGTGTGTGGTGTGTGTGTGTTTTTTTTGTGTGATTGTGTTTGTGTGTGGTGTTCTCTGATATCTATATATAACTATACATATATACAGACAATTACCTATGCATACATCTATATATAATATAAGTTTACTTAATATATATATTATATATATAATATTCATAATATTATAGATATATGATATATATATATATATATCTATATATATAGATATATATATATATGTGTGTGTGTGTGTGTGTGTAATATATATATAGACTTATAGATCATATATTATATATTATTTAATTATATATTATTACTATATAATATATATATATAGATAGATATAGATATATAATTATTGTTTTTTTTTTCGTCTTTTTTTTTTTTTTTCTGATAATGACAATAGGGGCCATCGGAAAATAATAGTGACGGACGTGACTGCGAACCAGAAAGACCTCCTAAAGCACGGGTTAGAGTCCTAACCACGGTCTGCACTTAGGATGGGTATTTCTACTCGCAAAATTAATAATAATATAAAAAAAAAAAAACTTCCCAGCCCTTCAGAGGTAGTAATGATGTAAAATCGATCACATTCTATTGATGATAATACCGGATGTAACGATAATATAATGAATGGTGATATTATTCTCAAAGATAAAATTATTATTAATAATTATAATAATGATGAAAATCATGATAATAAAGTATAAAGATTGCAGTGTCAAAAAAAATATTACAATGATAGTGTCTTTATATAAAAAAGGAATCCCCTCTACCATCTACCGTGGCTAAGAGGTGGCTCCATATATTCACACACACACACACACACACACACAACACACACACACATACAACACCACACAAACATACACAACACTACAATAGACAGAACCATACAACATAACATATACCATTGATTTTTAGATTATATATTTTATCTCATCATTAATATTCATCATCACAGATTCATCATATTATCCTTATTATTATTTCATCTATTATTATCATTATTATTATTATTATCATTTTTATCATTATTGTTATTACTATTATCATTGTTACTATTTTAGTGTTAGTATTATTTTCAAAACTGTTATTATTACTATCATTATTATAAGATTTACTATTTCCAATACTACCATTGGCATTACTATCATAAAATATAATAATGACAATGACAATAATGGTAAACAATATTCAATGATAAGTACAGAAGTATTCATAATCAATATAAGTAATTTAAGTAATCATAGCCAACTCAAATAATAGGAATAATCATAGTCCATTTAAATAATAGGAATAATCATAGTCCTTATAGATAAGAGCAATAATAATATCAATCTATTCCTAAACTAGACCTAATGAAAACTAGACTGTAATGTAGGTACAAATGATTATGCTGTAATCGTAATACGATATCCATAGTAGAATTTCAATTCAAGCAAAAGAGGCCATTTTGGGTTGATTCAGATGATACTGATATGTCAATATCATATCACAGAGAATGGTTAATTGTAATGAGTATAAAAGTAGATGATAATGCAACATGATATGGAACTCTCTCTTTGTGTGTCTGTCTCTTTGTCTCTGTGCATCTATCTATCCATCTATATCACTATCTATCAATCTCCAAATCTATAGTAGATATCTATTATATTAATATAATATAATATATATATATATAATATATATAGATATATATACAATATATATTATATCTTTCTATGTCTCACAGCTCTTTCTCTGTCTACCTCTCTGTCTATATGTGTGTTTGTCCATGCATACGTATATATACATATACTGTATATGTATGTTTGTATGTCTGCATATATGTAGGTATATAGATATATATACATACAGACATACATAGATATATATAAGATTAGTAGATATATATATATAGATAGATATATATCTAGCTAGAGAGATTATATTATATATATATCTATATATATACATATTAGAGAGTGATTATATGATAGACAATTATATATAGATACATAGATATATATATATATATATATTAGATATATGATATATGGATATCGATACTATATTAGATAGTCGATAAGTATATCGATATATACTTTTTATATATATATCTATGTGTGTGTATATATAGATTATATATATATATATATCATATATATAATAATATATATTATATATATATTTATATATATTGTATATATTGTCCATATATATACATATATTTGTACCACCATACAATATTATGTATTATCTATCAATCTTCATCTATCTATTCTATTATTCTATCGTCTAGTCTTGTGTATTTATACATAATAATACATACATACAGAACTAAATACATACATACTACTATATATAGATATATATAATCTATCTATATAAGATGCTATATATAGATATAATATATCATATATAGATATATAATATATATATATATATATGTTATATATATATAGATATATATATATAATATGATAGATATATATATCTATAGCTGATAAGAGTAGATATATTTATATATGTGGTGTGTGTGTGTGGGTGTGGTTGTGTGTGTGGGTGTGTGTGTGTGTGTGTGTGTGGTATGTGGTCTATATTTATTGTATGTGGGGTCTATAGATAGTATCATATGTATATATATATATATATATATCGTTATAATATAAGATATATATATTATAGATATATATTAGATATATATATACTCTATATATATATGTATGCATGTATGTTATAAACATATCTGTCTATCTACTATCTATCTATATATATATTACATATGGTGGGTGCTTAACGCGCATGGTGATGTGAAGCACAGTGTGCGTAGCCGAGATTAGTGTAGAGATTGTATAGCCTTTTCCGCTTGCAGCTTCCAACCATGGCTAGCTCAGTGCTAAAAAGGAGCAGCTTTTGCATAGTCCCCTGCCAGGTCAACATCCTCTCCATCATCAAGATTCTGCAGTGCCTCCCGGCCACCCATGTATAACTGGGCACCTTGCGGTCCAGGTACAATCTGTGAGGATCTCGGAGGCAGAAGGAGGACCAAGAGGTACAGGCGAATGGCCCACTGGCATGGGACATTGCCTCTGGATCCGTACCATCTCCTGCCCTAGCACACTGGGGTAATGGGGCGGCTAGGTGGAGGGGGCCTTGCCCGTCCTCTTCCCCAAGAAAGGACCCATGGCAACGTCAAAGTAAATGAATGCGGGGGAGGGGTGTTGATCCTCCACCCAGCAAGTAAGGGGGCTGTAGGTCTGCTGGGAGGGCAAAGGTCGGGGTGCAAGGATTGGAACGAGAGTTACTCATCCCCAACAACCCACCATGAAGTTGTGAGGGCAAAGCCCACGGGAACCACAGGCGGAGGCGGGCCCACAGTCTTGCGACCCCCTATTTGGGGTGGGTCGGCGGCGGGGCGGGGCGTTGCCCAGAGTTGCCCACTGGAGGCTTTAACCTCAGGGCGTGCTTCCGAGGTAGGTGACTTGGAATATCGGTCATGCAGCAGGATGAGCGGTTACCTCTGCTTTATCGTGGGAAACTGAGGTGAGGGAGTTGAGGTGGCTGCCCTCCAGAGGGAGAAGAGGTGCGGCACGATCAGTGTGGGTGGGACACTTACTATGGTCGGGCCGCCAGCGATGGTCACACCTCAGGGGTAGCATAGCCATCTCGAGCCGACTTCAGCCTCGGTAGTGAGGTGACACCGGTTGATGAGGTACTTATGGCACTGAGACGAAGCATGCTTTTGGCTTCATGTTCTCTTATTGCTGTATACGCTCCTACGATGTATATAAAACTGATGTGAAAGAGGCGTTCTACGCCAAACTCGCATCGTGGCAGACGATTGCCCCCGGCGAGAATTCGCATTGTTCTGGGCGACTTCAATGCGGTATCGGCTGTGACCGAGCTGGCTAGAGATGTCTGTCGGCCCCCATGGCTCGGGAGCTGATCCCAGCAGCGAGAATAGCCTCCTTCTTCGGGACTTTGCTAGGTCCCAGAAAATGAGGATCTCTGGCTCCTGGTACCAGCGCTCCAACCTGCATCGCTGGACTTGGTACAGCGATACGGGTACAGTGGCCAAGGAGATCGACCACATTCTTGTTAGCACGCGATGGAGGATCCTCCAGAACTGCAGGGTTTACCGGAGTGCTGAGTTCTGTGGCAACCGACCATAGGCTGTTGTGGCTACCCTGCGGGTCCACTTCAAAACTCCCCGTCCCTCCAGTGGCCACCCTAAGGTGTTTCACTTGGACAGACTAAGGAGGAGGAGTGTGCCCGTGGGTTCGCCACGGCAGTCTCTGACCGATTCACAGAAACCAGCAACCTGAACGGACCAGTTTGCTCTGTGGGAGTCCTTCAAGCGCGTAACACTCGAAGCAGCTCAGGAGTCCATTGGCGTACGCCAAGGACAAGGCAGAATACCATCTCCCTGGAGACATTAGAGGCCATGAAGCGATGTCGCAAGGCTCGGCTGAATGGGAATCAAGTCTTGCGTCGTTCCATGGTGCGTAGGGCTCGGACACTGCTGAGAAGGGACAAGGAACAGTTATCAGGACTCTGGCTGAGGAGGTTGAAGGCCATT
Source organism: Penaeus monodon (assembly GCF_015228065.2). Lineage (NCBI taxonomy): Eukaryota > Metazoa > Arthropoda > Malacostraca > Decapoda > Penaeidae > Penaeus > Penaeus monodon. Next base: position 10,856,572 of record NC_051420.1, read on the forward strand.
TCTAGGTAAATGACTTCGCCCTGCCTACCAAGCCCTGAGAAAACTGAACCCTAAGCCCTCCTCACAGATGACTGCAGCCGATCAGCGGATGGACGGATCATCTCAGATCATGTTGGGGTTCGTGAACGTTGGGCTGAGTATTTTGAAACAGTTGTACCAGGTGGATCCTCCAACAGTTAGCTTGGATGCAAGCGATGTCTCAGTGCCTGTGCCGGACCCACCCATCAGGAGGAACCTCCTACCCTAACAGAGGTTAGGCTGGCGATTTCCAAGCTGAAGAGTGGGAAAGCTGCAGGCATTGTGATATCCCTGCTGAACTGCTAAAGGGTGGGGGTGAACCTATGGCTCGGGGCCTGCATACAGTCCTGACTGCCATTTGGCAGTCTGGTACCATTCCCCCTGACCTGCTGAGGGCAGTGGTCATCCCTCTCTGGAAGGGGAAAGGGGATCGATGGGACTGTAGCAACTACCGTGGCATTACACTGCTCAGCATACCAGGCAAGGTTCTCGCTCACATTCTTCTGAAAACGGATCCGCAACCACTACTGAGGCACAGAGACCGGAGCAGTCTGGATTTATCCTGGCAAGTCCACAATAGACCGTATACTAGCGTTCGATAATTGTGGAACGCGTCGTTGAGTGTGGTCGTGGGTTGCTTGCACCTACATCGACCTCAAGAAGGCGTTTGATCGGTGCATCGGGAATCGCATGGGAGATCCTGAGGCTCAGGGAATTCCGACACAGATTATTGGCCTATAGCAAGCTTATACTGGTACGGAAATTG
>NC_051420.1:10857455-10862455 GCF_015228065.2 Penaeus monodon
TTCCTCTCCCTTTCCTCCCTTTTCTCCCTCCCCCCCCTCCCCCCTCTTCCCCCCTTTTCGTCTTCCTCCCCCTCCCCTCCTCCTCCTCTCTCCTCTCCCCTCCTCCTCATTTCTTCCCTCCCTCCCTTTCTCCCCTTCTTCCTCTCCCTCTCCTCCTCTCCTCTCTTCCTCTCCCTCTCCTCCTCATCCTCTCTTCCTCTTCCTCTCCCTCCTCCATTACACTTCCGTTCAAAGGCTTCGTATCGAATGCAAAAACGAGTTCATCACTAGCTATCTCTTGAAACGGCTATTAATATTGCCGGATTTCTACAGAAACGGCTATTTCTCTCATTACTTTCGAAGATACGTTCGCTAGTTCTTTTACTAGGAGTTCACTTCTTCTGTTTGAAAGAGAGAAGAAAAGAAAAGAAAACTCGTAGGAATTCCACTTTTTTTTTGAGGTGGGCGGAGTTTTGTCGTTAGCAAAGTCTATTGTCATCTCTTTGATAAAGCTATCTCGTTAGTCTTCGATATGCCTTAACCCCCAAGCCCCTCCACGCTCTTGCCCTTTCCCCTCTCCCCTTCCCCCCTTTTTGCCCTTTTTCTCTCCCCTGCCCCTTTTCTTGCCCTTCTCTCTCCCCCTTCCCTTTTCTTCCCCTTCCTCTCTCCCCTTCTTTTCTCTTGCCCTTCTCTCTCCCCTGCCCTTCTCTTGCCCTTCTCTCTCCCCTTCCCTTCTCTTGCCCTTCTCTCCCCCTTTCCCTTCTCTCTTCCCTTCCCTTCTCTTGCCCTTCTCTCTCCCCTTCCCTTTTTTGCCCTCTCCTGCTCATCTTTCCATCTTCAGCTCGCTCACTCCTCTCTCCTGCTCATCTCTCTCTCTCTTCCCCACCCCTTCTCATATCTCACTCCCCTAGATTCTCTTTCCTTTCTCTACACTCCTTCTCCTGCACTCCTCTTACCCCCTTCCTTTGCCTTTGTCTCCTCGATTCTCTTGCCTTTCTCAACTCCCTTTCCCTTGCTCTCCTTTTATTCCCTTTTCTTCCTAACCCTCTCCTTTGCCTTCTCTCCCCCCTCTCTCCCTTACCTTTCTCTCCTTCCCTTCTCTTGCCTTTCCCTCCTCCCTCCTATCCCGGCGTCTTCTATTTCCATTCCTCTCTTTCCTTCCTTCCCTACACTCTCTAGTACCCTTCCTGTGTCCACCGTCAACCTTCTCCCTATATAGTACTCTTTCCTGCCCATCGTTTATTACACCGCACACACGCACACTCACAAACTCACACACACACACACACACACACACACACACACACACACACACACACACACACACACACACACACACACACACACACACACATACACATGTATATACATATATATACATACATGTATATATACATATATATACACACACATGAATATATATATATATAAATATATATATACATATATATATATATATATTAAATAATATATTATATATATATATATATATATATATAATATATATATATATATATATATATATATATATATATATGCATATATATACAAATATGAACCTTATTCATGTTGACAAATGTATAAAAGGTATGAATGAGAATGACTATCTTAACAATACAAGAGGTGTATTTTGCCCTGTTTCGATTATATCTTCGTCACAAATACATTTCTGACGAAGACAAAAACCCAAAACCGGGCAAAATACATTCTTTAGTGTGAAATATTCATTCTCATTCATCCCTTTTTATATACTATATGATATAATATTATATATATATAATTATATATATAAAATTTATATATTTTTATATAAATTATAATATTAAAAAATTTAATAATTTTTATATATATATATATATATATATAATTTATATATATATATTATATATTATATATTTATTTTAAATATATATATAATATATATATATATATATATTATATTTTAATATATATTTATATATATATTAATATATTATTATTAATAAAACCACCACACCACACACAACACAACACACACCACACACCACACACACACACAATATATATATTATATTAATATTTATATATATATTTAATATATATATATTTTTATATATATTAAAAACATGTATTACATATAATATATATATATTAATATATATATTTTAAAATATTATATAATATTATTATATATAAAACCCACACCCCACCCCACAAAAACACACACACACAACCCCCACACCCATATATATATTATATAATAATATTATATATTATTTTATATATTTTTATATATATTAAAAATATATATATATATATATTATAAACAACACAAAAAACACACACCACACACACACACCGCACACACACACACACACACCACATATATATATATATGTTAAAATATATATATATATATATATATATATTTTATATATATATTATATATATATTATATATAATATATATATATATAAAATATATATATATATATACCACTATTTTCTATCTTCTATCAAATTATAAGATACATCCTTTAAATTTTAATATATTATATATATTTATATTATAATATATATATAATATATTATTATATATATATATATATATATTATATTTTCCCGGTACTCTCCGGGGAAAGGAACTGGGGACCCTACCCGTACTCATCCAAGGCTCACAACATAAAAAACAAAATTAAAGTATCATCCGTGACCACGGCGGCTCAAACTGGGCCTATCCCGTTAAAAAAATTATGCATAATAAACATATCACCTTGGAAGTTTCCCCCCCTAATCGTGCGGTTATTGGGAAGGACATCCAATCAGGCAAGGTACTACTGCCATAAAACCTTCATGTAAATTTGAAAATGCCTATGCCCGCAGGGGCTGTTAAAGAAAAAAAATGACACACACAACACACACACACACCACAAAACCACTCACTTACTCACACACACACACCACCCACACACACACACACACACACCACACACACACACACACCCCACACACAATATTAATATATATATTATATATTATTTAATATATATAAAATATATAATTATAAAATTATATATAATACATTGAAGTTCACATCTAGTTTAAAGGGCCAATTCTCTACAGGGGAAACCCGGGAAACTCCTGTGAGGCAGGAGAGGCTTGGGGACCAAAAATATAAGAAAAAAGGACGTTTCACTCATCGTGGGGAAAAAAGAAAAAACTGGGGGCCCAAAAGGGGGAGGGCCAAACTTCAAGCCTGCAAAAATAGATTGACTATTGCTTCCACGACTTATTTACCGGGCATGCTAAAAAACATCAAATAATTCATACATAACATGGAAATTATATGGTAAGGGGGAAAATAGAGCAGTAGTAGTCGTAGATGGTAAAAAGCGGGAAATAGTATGGTAAAGGCAAAGTACGAAAGAATAATGTAGTAAAACACAGATCGTAAAAACAGTGATTGAGTAAAAGTAAAAGCAATAAAACTTTAAAATCAGAGTTGATAGAGATAAGCACAGATAAATCACATGTAAAAGCAGTAAAAAAAATGAAATAATGGGCATTATTTAAAACAACACGACTTACTGAAAGATAATAAAAGTAAAATGAACCTAGCTGTGACTAAAATACCTCCCTTATGACTCACATGTAAAACGTGAAAAAGAAAATCCCTTTAAAACGGGAAAATAAAAAAACGTAATATATGTAACTAATGCTTTTTGTTTAAAAAACCTCGTCCCCGCACAAATACCCAGGGAAATAACGGGAAAAGGGGTGGTCAAACCCTTTGGGGATTTTTCCCTTACTTGTTTATTGTCTAAGTCCGGGGGGTCATTAAATCGTAACGTCACAAAAAAAAACGAACCATTTCAAAAAAATACTAATCAAATAAAATACGTGATAAAACCTTAGGCAAAAAAATAACAATAAAAAAAAAAAAAAACACCCAAAAAAATCAAAAACAGGAGAGAGAAAAAAAATACGCATATTAATAAAATCAAAAAAAAAAACACAGGACAAGAAAGACCCAAGTAATAAAAAATACAACGCAAATATATAAAACGATAAAATAAGTATTCGAAACTAATTAATTAAAGACTAAGAAAAAATGACTTCACAGAAAATGACGTGTCGTTCACTTACACCGCGAAAAAAGTAAGTGACACAAACTCAAGATGAAACGCAAGCTTAAAAAAAAAATTAATGTAAAATTTCAAAAGAGAAGTAATTAACAGAAATAAATTTAAAAAAAATAAAAGGGAGAGCAATAAAAATGGCACCGGGAGCATAGTCCCCCCCGCAAAGGGAAAACGTGGTGTCATAAGAAGTTAAATGCGAGTGCAACTGGAGTGTGTCGCCCTCATCTCTGGATCGCAGACCACACTCCACGATATATATGCATACACACACACACACACACACACACACAACACCAAACACACCCCACCAAAAACACCCCACACACCCCCAAACACGCATATATTATTATATTATATATTATATTATATATAATATAAATATATATATATATATATATATATATATAATATTCTGATATAGTGTGACCTTTCCGCCTTTTTATGAGGAGAATTGTGTTGAGTGTGATGACTTAAATTACAATAATGAGGATGCAGATTATAACGAGGAACATGACACGAGTAATGAATATAGAAATGATTGTGATAATGATAATGACTGTAATAACAACAATAACAATGATAATGATAATTATTGTAATGATAATGATAATAATAATGATAACAACAAAAACAAAAACAACAAAAACAAAAACAAAAATAATAATAATAATATAATAAAATTATACCTAATGATAATATCAAAAACATAAAAAAATATAATAATAAAAATAAATAATATAATAAAAAATAAAACAAAAACAATTATAAAAAAAAATGACAATGGGAAAGATAATGAAATATAATAATAATGATAAAAAATTTAAAGATAAATAATAAAATAATAAAAATAAAAAATAATAAAAATAAATAATAATAAAACAATAATATGTTAAAATAAAAA
>NC_051420.1:10864587-10867948 GCF_015228065.2 Penaeus monodon
AATAAAAATGACCATGGTAATGATTAGTGATAATGATAATAATAACTTGATAAGTAATAATAATAATATTAATAATAATAATAATAATCTTAATAAATATAATAACTATAAATGTCAAAAAGTAATGAAAATTCACAGTCTGCACAAGGATTCAAGCCAATATCTAACTTCGATCTTCAAACGCAAATAAAAACTGACAAACCTATTCACATTTAAGATTATGAAAGCGATTAGAAACAACAACAATATCGCCAATGCCAACAATGACAAGCATGACAAAGAAAATCCATTTTATTAAATCACTGTGCTGAGTTTATGTAGGTGTAAACATCTGTCATACTCATTAATTACAGGTGAACGCGACCACAAACCTGCGCCATAAAGCATGAGGATAAAAGCCGTTTATAACACACAAACAGCGGCAAAAGTGGGGATTATTTATCTATGACATAATTCCAGAGTTATTGGCCAAAAAACACGGGGGACCTACATTTTGGCTCATGGTTTGCTGGATGGTGATCCATTTCGAAAGTGATTCCCTGTCTCTTTTCTCCTCTCTTCTCCTCTCTTCGCCTCTCCTCTCCTCTCTTCTCTCTCTCTCTCTCCTCTCTCTCGATCTTCTCTTCGTCTCTCTCTTCTCTCTCTCTCTCCTTCTCCTTCTGTCGCCTTACAAACTGACACGGAAACACTGCAACCACACACACAACACACACACACACAAACACACACACACACACACACACACACACACACACACACACACACACACAACCAAACACGCACACACGCTTCATCTCTCTATCCCTCACATGAACATGATACCCACAAAGGCCCTGAAGGTCATTTAGGTAATTACGAGAGAAGATGATGCTATAGTAAGTGAGAACACATTTTTGAAATTTAATATATATCGTGTGAGGAAAGATGAGAAAGACGTACAGTATATACAGGGTATATTTATAATGCGTATATATATATATATATATATAATATATATATTATATATATATATTATATTAGTATATATATATTATATTATAATTTATATATATATATATATATATATTATATATATAGTATTATATTAATATATATATGATATATATATATATATATATATTATGTATATGTATCATATATAATATATGTATATATATATATGTATCATATATAATTTATATATATATATATATATATATATTATATATATATACTATATATATATATATCATATAGTATATATACATGTATATAATATATATAATATTATATTAATATATCTAGTATATATAATATATATATATATATATATATATAATATATATATATATAATATTATTATACAATAATACATATATAATATATATATATAATATATATATATATATATATATAGTATATATCATATATATATATATATATATTATAATATATATATAAATAAATTTTAAAAAAAATAGAAAATATAATATATATTATATATATATTTTATATATAAAATATTTATATATAATTTTTTTGTTTTGTGTTTTTGTTTTGTGTGTGGTTTTGGGTTTTGTGGGTGGTGTTTTTGTGTTTTGTATGTATATTTTTCATCATCATCAAAGGGGCTTCGCCGACGGGGGCGCATGGCCGCATCCCCCCTTCCCCTTCCAAACCACGCGGACCCTCGAGGGGTTTCCAGGCAGGCCCACGGCCCCCATTCCCCCCTAAGTCCCCTTGGGGGGCAGGTTCTCCCCCTCGAGCTCCCCAAACCATGATCTCCGGGGTCGTCCCAAAGGGCTCCCCATCCGGTTATCACGCAGAGAGACAACCTGATTGGGCGTCCACAGGAAAACGAGCTTTAAATGGTATAGCCTGAAATTTGGGGATCCGGGATTTTGCAAGTAACAGGGCCCTTTCCTTCCCCCATGGGTTTTTAAAACCCCCGGTTTTGGCGCCCTGGTCCTTTCCAACTGTACCCTATGACCGGTTAAGGGACTTGTTACAAAAAGGGATCAAGGGGGGAGGACTCCAAGGACTGGATAGCGTCCAGGGTTTTCCCTTCCCTGAAGAAAAAATGGCAGTACCCAAGGGCCTTTAAGACACGCACTTGGGCCTTCTCCTAGGGCCCCACATCTCCAAACGCCCTTGTTGATCGGTTCCCGGGAGCCCGGGCCAATCCTCTACTAAATTCTTGGTCTACAACCCCGAGATATGGACTAAATACCAAAATATGTAAAACTTTTTGTAATTTCAACGCCCTTTGCCGCAAACATGGATCGACTGAACGGGTTCCCAAAGGCCCGAAATCCTAAACGGGTCTTGGCCAGGAGACCCGGGCCCTGGGGGTTTCGCCTCATTGCTAAAGCATCAAGAGCCCCCCCAAAGGACCCCAAGGATCAGTAGGAGGCAATATCGTGGGCAAAGTCAAGTCTGAGACCTTGATATTGCCTAGTGTTGCTCCACACTAAAAATTTGGTAGACCTCCCCAAATTACCAGAAAGGGAGAAAAAGGGGAAAAAGGAACAGCCTTGCCTACCCCGAATTTAACAGGGAGGAAGTTCGACATAACCCCCACATTTTACGATTTTCATAACCAGGAAAAGGGGTTTTGTATTGGGCCAATAATCTTGTCGGAATTCCCCCTAGTTCAGGATCTCCCTAGCGATTCCCCATGCCACGAGCAAAAACCTTCTGAGGTCGATGTAGCTTTCAAGAACCCACGACCAAAATCAGACGGGTTCCACAATTTCTAAAAACCTAGTATATGTCTTCTGGACTTGCCAGGGGTAAAAACCAGTGCTCCGGTCCGACTTCAGTAGGGGGTTTCGGATCCCTTTCAGAAAAATGTGGGCGAAACCTTGGGGGTATGCTCGGTAGCGTAATGCCACGTAGTTTTCTACAATCCCAACGATCCCCTTTCCCCTTCCAAAAGGGATGACCCGCCCCCCACAGGTAGGGGAATGGTATCGACTGCCAATGGCAGTCAGGGCGTAGCAGCCCCGGCCTGGTTCCCCCCAGCCTTTAGCAGTTCAGCAGGGATATCACAATCCGCGCTTTTCCCCTTCAGCTTGGAGATGCCCTCCCAACCCCGTTAGGGTAGGAGTTCCCCTCTGTTTGGGGGGCCGGCCCCAGGGGAAATGAGAATCTCTGCATCCGCAATGTTTTGGAGGGTCTACCCGGTGTAACTTTCAAATATCAGCCCAACGTTTTACGAACCCCCCAAAATGATCTGAGATGATCCTCCATCCCCACGACTGCAGCCTCTTGAGGAGGGGTTGAGTTCAGTTTTTTTAGGGGTTTGGGGAGGCAGGGGGGCTTCCAAAAAAGGTTTAATTTAAACCAGAAAAAGTTTCCTTTTCCCCCCCCTAAAACAAAG
>NC_051420.1:10873048-10883048 GCF_015228065.2 Penaeus monodon
AAAGAGAAAAAGAGAGAGAAAAAAGACTAGAACGTCAGGAGAAAATACCAGAGAAAGCGATAAAAAGAGGTGAAGCTGAGGAGAGAGAGAGAGAGAGAGAGAGAGAGAGAGAGAGAGAGAGAGAGAGAGAGAGAAGGAGAGAGAGAGAGAGAGCTCATCGACGCCTCCTATTGGGAATGATGTAGTCAAGAAATTGCACTTGTGCGATTGGATATGAGGCCCCGAGAGATGAAGAAGAACCGGTTTCAATTTTTGTCAAGCGATCCTAATTAATAACCCGAACGATGCTGTTCTCTTCTCCTCTCTCTCTCTCTCTTCTCTCTTCTCTCTCTCTCTCGTCTCTCTCTCTCTCTGCTCTCTCTCTCTCTCAAGTGGGCGTTGAGGGGTGGTGGGGGTGGGGGGGGTGGTGTTGTTATCATCATTTTTATATTTTTATGTTTGTTTATTCTTTTGCTGTTTTTGTTTGTTGGTTGTTTGTATTTGTTGTCTTTATGCAATAAAAGCCTGCTATTATTACTATTATTATTATTATTATCATTATCATTATCATTATCATTATCATTAACAGTATTCTTCATATATCCTTATTATTATTATTATTACTATTATTATTATATATTATTATTATTATTCATTTTATCATCATCATCATCACATCATCATCCTTCCGTATCATCATCAGCATCATCATCATAATAAGTCATCATATAATCATCATCTAATCATTCATCATCATTCATCATCATCATCATCCATCATCATCCTTCAATCTGTTTCATTTTGACTGGTGATTTAGTCTTGCTGTTTTCCTAAAGCCATTTTTATTTGCTTCTATCACCCAGCTATATAATTCACTATCTACTAGTTACATAATATAGCGCGGTTTTTATTTTGTTGGAGTCTCGCTTCCGTTGATCATCACATCATTTATCGTATTACTTCACTTTATTTACAAGGGAAGCAAAGACTATTTATCCTATCCACGGCAATGCTGCTTCATTCTTATGTATCTGGAGATTTTTTTTTTTTTTTTTTTTTTTTTTTTTTTTTTTTTGTTTTCTTTTTTTTTTTTTTTTTTTGTTTTTTTTTTGATCGACATGAAATAGAAAAAAAAAAAAAAAAAAAAAAAAAATTCTTAGCACAATAAAAAACTTACGATCGGCAGAAGGCGCTAGACAGAAGCTCAGAATATCAGCCAAGCACAAGCAGCAAGCCAGATGGAGAAAAGCGACCCTCGCGCGACCCAACCCGCCAAAAAAAATACTTCCTTTTTTTTTTTGTTTTTTTTTTGTTTTTTCTTTTTTTTTTTTTTTTTTTTTTCTTATTTCTCCCAAGGAATAAAAAGGAAAGCAACGGAACCGACCGAACGGGCCCCCCCCGCGACGAGGCGACGAACGGGCGCCAGAGAGAGCAGAGGAGCGGGTTGCAAGTGGGCAAGGGAAAAGGAAGGAAAAAAAAGAAAACTGCGAAAAAAAGAAAAAAGAGGAAGAATAGGAAATTTTTTAAGAAAAAAGGCAAAAAAAAAAAAGGAAAGAGAGAAAAAAAAACAAAAAGAAAAAAAGAGAAGAAGATAAAGAAAGAAGAAAAAGAGAATTTATATGTAAACGCATTTACATGAAAGGAATTGACAAATGTTTTTTTTTTTTTGTTCTAAGAGAGGAGGGAGAGAGAGGAGACGGGGAGGAGAGATGGAGATAGAAGAGGAGGAGAGGAGGAGAGAGAGGAGGAGAGGAGAGAGAGAGATGCGAGAGAGAGAGGAGGGGAGAGAGATTCGAGAGAGACAGGAGAGAGAGAGGGAGAGAAGAGAAGAGGAGAGAGAGAGGGAGAGACAGACAGGAGTGGGAGAGAGAGAGGGAGGATGAGAGAGAGAGACATGACAGAGGAGAAGACAGGACAGAGAGAAGGAGGAGAAGACGGAGAGAGAGGGGGGTGGGGGGGTGAGAGATGTTGGACTGAGAGAGGGAGGAGAGAGAGAGTGAGACGGGGAGAGAGAGAGCGCGAGGAGAGAGAGAGCGAGAGAGAGAGAGAGTGAGGAAGGGAGAGAAAGAGGATCAGGGAGAGAGAGAGAGAGTGTGGGAAAGAGGGAAAGGGGGGATGGGGAGAGGAGAGGAGAGGGTAGTAGGGAGGGAGAAAGGTAAGGGGAGAGTTATTCTTCGTGGGAATGGGGAGGGGAGGGACGTGGGGAGGAGGGAGGGGAGCAAGGAAAGGAAGAAAGATAGGGGCTGACGTCCTCCTCGAAGGTATCGGAGGTAGGGGAAGCAGGGGGAGGGGAAAGGGGGAGGTGAAAGGGGAGGGGGAGGAGGTGAAGGTAAATTCCTCCTCTGGGTTAGGGTAAAAGAGAGAGAGAGAGAGGGAGGGGAAAGGGGGAATGTTAGGGGGGGAAGGAGAAATGCCTCCTCATGGACATCTCACTCATTCATCGAGTCCTCATTTTGCTGAGTGATTTTGCATTTGCCCTCCTTTTTTTTTCTTTCTTTTTTTTAGAAATCTAGGGTCTTCGGAGGAGGAGGGAAGGATTCTAATAGAGGGTATTTAGATTAGTAGACTGGATATTTTTTATAGACTACTAGTGGAGTCACATTTTTTCATTTGTCTCTTTAAGTTTTTTTTCTTGTTCTTTTTTTTTTAAGGCACACGTGTGGGTATAATAAGTATATTGGATTGCACGATCCTTATTAACATCATCGTCTCAAGAGATTTATAGGTTTCTTGGGAAATTTGTCTTGAGTGTTGATTGTTGGCGTGACGCGAGATGTAATTAATTGAGCCGGAAAAATGTGTAGACATGCAGTCATTAAAAAAGTATAATTCTGATTAATATGATAAGAACAAAAGGAAAAGTCAGAATTGTAGATTTTATTATGAGTAGAAGATCTGCTTCAGTTTGGAGTAGTTCGAAAACAAAGCTCACAACAGCCTGAATGTCTCAGCATCCTCATATATATATATATAATAATATATGATATATATATATATAGAACATAGATATATAGATATATTATATATATATATTATATATATATATATATATATATATGTGTGTGGTGTGTCGTGGGTGTGTGTGTGTGTGTGTGTGTGTGTGTATGTGCGTGTGTGCGTGGGTGTGTGTAGTGTGTGTGTGTGTGTGTGTGTGTGTGTTGTATACACATAGTTATACATATATACGTATGTGTATATATGTATATATGTACACACACACACACTTATATATGTATATTTAGAAACAGCTTGCTTCATGAAAAACTTCTTAAATATGTGAATAAGTAAACAAAAGGGCTTGAAAAGTTGATGCAAAGAGGACAAGGAAAAAAGAAGAATGAAAAGTGAAAAATGAGTGCTGTCTGCCATTTCAGAAAGGAAATAAGAGAGGGCAAGAAGGGGGAGGGGAGGGCAGGAGGAGATGGGAAAAGGGGGTGAGAGATTATTACTTTTTGTGTGTGTGTTTGTGTGTTCTGTGCCATTATTAAATAGATACCATTTTCTAAGATTCCATCGCAAAACAACGTCGACGTTTTTATTTTTATTTTTTAAATAGCATTCGTAGCTTCCAAGTCAGCAAAGAATGCTATATTAAAACTTACCTCTTTTCATATTTTGATTTTGACTTTCACACATTAAGAAATACGTTTCTAAGGTATGCTGTGGCTCGGTGAATGTTTTTCGTAACCACACGGTCTTTTATATATCTTACGTGGCTTAAATATCATCTAAGCCATATTAATATCACTCAAAAGGGCTTTTGACTACCATAAATATAAGAGGTATATGGTTTTCGTTGGTTGAGTGCATGTAAAGTAATGGTTATTTTGGTCAAACAAAGAGAGAGCATGATACTGGGAGAGAAACGAAAAGATGCCCCCCCCCCCCCCCGACAAAAGGGAAATCAGCGAAAGAAAGAAAGAAAGAAAAAATCTTACTTTCTACTTTCTCTAATGCTACGTCCGGAACTCCTTGCCCTGCTCGTCCAGACAACTCGTCAGGACAGTAGGACAGCGAGGCCGCATTCGCAACCTCCGAGGCCTTCATGAGCACAACGAAACCAGCTCGAAAGTAAATATTCACTATTTCATCATGCCGGTGTCTTTATTTTTCTCGGTGCATAGGTTTAGGTTTTGCAACTCCTCTGGTGCCTGCAACTGTCATCATTTACATACAAGTGGTCTTGTGGCGTCATCTCTTGCCCAGGACGCGACGAGAGGTTTTGAACGGTCAAAATATTTTGTCCAACTTGTCAAACTTGCGAACGCATTATTTTGAACCAATAGAGCATGTATGGGAAAACCTGCTCTAAACCTACAGATTTTTTTTCTTACATACTCTTTGTTACATTTTTTCTTCTTTTTTTTCAGTGTGTTTCGGAAACTATATTTCTAAAAGACCATGAAACACCTAAATGTTGTCGAGGAGGGTGCTATGGGTCATTTGTTTGCCTTATTTTTCTAATTATTCCTTACTTTCTCTACCTCCCTGATGCCATGCTAACCTCCTTTGTTTTCATTAGTATCTTGCTACCGTTGATATTTATCTATTTAGGAGGAGGAAGGGGAGGAGAGGAAGAGGAGAGGGAGAAGATAGGAGAGAGAAGGGGGAGGGGAGGGAGAGGAGAAGTAGAAGGAGAGGAGAGGGGATAGAGAAGTGAGCGAAAGAAGCGAGGGGGGAAAAGAAAAAGGGGAGGGGAGGGGAGGGAGAGGAGAGAGGTAAGCAGGGGATGGGGAGAAGAGAGAGGGTTGGAGCGATTGGGAATTTGGTGAGAGGATTGCAGATGTTGGGGGAGGGGGGGAAGGGTCAGACCACCTCATTCAAAGAAATTGCCAGCAGAAACTGTTTTTGGACTTTCGCCAATACAGAATGCAAAATATGGCAATATCTATTTGGCTATATTCATGCATGAATATATTCACACACGCACACACATACACACAGACGCTTACACTTACACAAACGCACACACGCACGCACACACAAAAAAAACACACATCCACAACACACAAACAAACATACACACACACAAACACACACGCACGCACACACACACGCATACAGGCACACCAATGCTGTTCATACCTATCACATTTAGCAATATACAATATATCAAAAGTCATCATCTATTTCAGTAACTAATAATAAATTTTGATATGATGAAAAGATACATTATTACAACAGGTTTTCACTTTTATTGGTAATGAACAATTAACAAAGGTGTGAATCTGGCGTCGCTCTGATGACACTGATATGTGTGTGTGTGTGTGTGTGTGTGTGTGTGTGTGTGTGTGGTGGTGTGTGTGTGTGTGTGTGTGTCTGGGTGTGTGGTGTCGTTGTGTGTGTGTGTGTGTGTGTGTCTGTGTGTGTGTGCGTGTGTGTGTGTGTGTGTGTGTGTGTGTGTGGTGTGTGTGCGTAAAATCGGCACAGATACGTACATCTTGACAAACGAAACACATTATTACGCCCAGCGAATATATAACAGAGAAACGCATACATCAGAAGAGGAAAAGACGATAAAACAAGAGACAGAAAAGAAGGAGACACAAAGAGATACAGCCATGACCTCTTTAAACCATGAATTGTGAAATATATTCATTGTCTTCAGGATAAAAAGTTTTCAGTAACAAACGGATGGTTTCCAACAGCCATCATGTATTAAAGTGTTCAATACTTTTCAGGGAGCGTCGAATATATCAAAAGTAATAAATATGAGCGGATGTGGCAGTATGTCGTGTGTATGTGTGTGTGTGTGAGTGTGCGTATGTGTGTGTGTGTGTGTGTGTTTATATGTGCATGCGTGTGATGTTCAGGATGGTATGTGTGCGTGTGTGTGAGGTTCAACATGGTATGTGTGCGTGTGTTTATGTGGGTGTGAGACGTATTAGATATATATATATGAGATCTACATAATGCATTTACGTACAAATACATATGATATGACACCAGTGTGCTTTGACACCCTCCAAACGAAAAAAAAAATGAACAGACAGACAGACATGTATTACTAAATGAAACAATGATGGAAATGATGATAGTAATGGTAACAGTAATACTCACAAGGGCTGTGATAATGGTGGTGATAATGATAACAATAGCAAAAATAATGACAATAATATTAATAATGATAATCAATATTTTATTATTATTATGATAATAATAATAATAATAATAATAATAATAATAACAATAATAACGATAATAAAAATAAATAATAAAAAATAATAATATTAAAATAATAATAAAAATAATAATTTTAAAAAAAATTTAAAAAACCAATGGTAAAAATATAATAGAAGTGTATGATAATAAAAAAATAAAATGGAAATTTTTTAATAACAGACTGGTAATAATCACAATTAAATAAAAAAGGGGTAAAATTTTAAATTTGATTATTATGATTAAAAATCTTTTTTTGGGTACTGTTGGATAATTATATAACAAAATTTTAAAACCCCATAATAAATAAATGATAATGGTGATAAAAATAATAAAACAATAATTATTGTAATAAAGAAAAAAAAAAAACATTGATAATGATGATAGAAAAAAATAACATAATAATAAGAAAATTTGTGATGATGATAACAATAAAATACTACTACTAATAATTAATAAAAAAAAATATATAAAAAAAACAAAAAATAATGAAAAATAAAATAATAATAAATAATATTAAAAATAAATAATAAAATAAAATAATAAATAATAATAATAATAATAGTAATAATGAAATAAAACAAAAAAATAATAATAAAATAATAAAAAAATAATAATAATAATAATAATATAATAAAAACGCCAAAAAACAATAAATTAATGAAAATAAAATGGATAATAATGGTAATAAAAATAATAAATAATAATAATAATACGAAATAGAAGAAGAAGAGGAATAAGGAAATTAAGAATAATTATCAAAATATTAACAGCAACAGGAACAGAGAAAACTGTGATAGTGATAGTAACGATGATAACACCAAATAATTACAAGAATAATGGTCACAAAAACAGTGATAGTAATGATAATGATAACCTATTATTTTTAAAAAATCCTAATCAGTAAAATAACAAAAATATAGCAATGATAAAAAAAAAATAAAAATTTTATTATAAAAATAATAAAAGAAGAAGAAGAAGAAAAAAAAGAAGAAAGAAAAAAAGAAGATAAAGGAAAGAAAAGAAAGAGAAGAAAAAGGAAAAAAAGAAAATGATGGCATAATAACAATAAAAAAAATAAAAAACAATAATATAATAAAAATAAAATAACATAATAATAATAATATAATAAAAAATAAAAAAGATATTAATAATAATAATAGTAATAGTAGTAGTAATGATAATCATAATTATAATAATAATGATAATAATAATAATAAAAAAAAATAATAATAATAAAAATAATAATAATATGATGATGTGTGATGATGATAAAAATAATAATATTAATAAAAAAAAAATAAAGCAATAACAATAATAATAATAATGATGATTTTGATAATAAAAATTATAACAAAACAAAAACAATAATGGTAATAATAACAACAATGATAATATCAATAATAAAATAATGACAACAATAATGATAATAAACATAGTAGTAATAAAAATAATGGTGATAATAATAATAGTAAAAACAAGAACAACAACAACAGCAATAACAATAATAACAATAATAATAACAATAATAATTATTATTATTATTATTATTATTATTATTATTATTATTTTTATTATCATTTTTATTATTATTATTTTTATTTTATTATTTTCATAATGAAATTTATAATAAAGAAATAAAAAAATAAAAATAATAAAAAAAAATAAAAATATAAATAATAATAACAAAAAATAATAATCATAATAAAATAAAAATAAAAATAATAATAAAAAATAATAATATGATGATGATATGATGATAAAAATAATAATAATAAAATAAAAAAATAATATAAAAATTAATAAAGATATGATGATGATGATATGATGAAGATGATAATAAAAATATAATAATAAAAATAATAAAATAAAAATAAACAATAACAATAATAATAATAAGATGATTTTGATAATAAAAAAATTTAACAAAAAAAAAACAATAAGGTAATAAAACAACAAAGATAAAATAATAATAAAAAAAATAAAAATAATGATAATAAACTAGTAGTAATAAAAAAAAATGGTGATAAAAATAATAGTAAAAAAAAAGAAAAAACAACAACAGAAAACAAAAAATAAAAATAATAATAACAAAAAATAATAAAAATTATTATCCTTATTATTATTATTTTATCATTATTTTTATTATCATTTTATTTTATTATTTTATTATTTCATAATGATATTTATAAAAAGAAAATAATAAAAAATAAAAATAAAAAAATAAAAAAATTTAAAAATAATAAAAATAAAAATAAAAAACAATAATACAATTATTTAAAAAATAAAAATAATATAATAAATAGTGATAATAAAAATAAAAATAATAACTAATAATGATGATAATGACAATGATAATAACAATAACAATAATGAAAACACCAAAAGTAGTGATAAAATAATGATGATACTATTCTCAATGCTAATAGCAATAACGATAATAGTAAAAATACTGATAATAATGATAATAATAATAACAACATGAAAAATACTAATGATAAAATTACAGTGATAATTATAATGAGAGTAGTAATAAAAATGATAATAATAATGACAAAAATGATTATAATAACAAAAGAAAAAAAAGAACAAAAACAATAATGATAAAAATTATAAAAAAATAATAATAATAATAATAATAAAAAAATAATAATAATGATAATAATAAAATAACAATAATAACAAAATAAAAATAATATCTTCTCTTTTTTCCTCCCTCCTTCCTTCTTTGCCTTTTTTCCCCCCTTTTTCCCCTTTTTCCCCCCTCTTCTTTCCTTTTTCTTTCCTTTTTCTCCTCTCTCTCTTTTCTTTCTCTCTTCTCTCTCCTCTCCTCTCTCTCCCTTTTTCTCTCTCTTCCCCTCTCTCTCCTCCTCCTCTCCTCTCTCTTTCTCTCTCTCTCCTCTCTTCTCTCTCTCCCCCTCTCTCTCTTTTCCCTCCTCTCTCTCTCTCTCCTCTCCCCTTTCCTTTTTCTCTCTCTCCTCTCTCCTTTCTTTCCCCCCTCTCTCTTTCTTTCCCCCTTTCCCTTTCTCCTTTTCCCCTTCCCCTTTCCCCTTCCTTTCCTCTCCCCCCCTCTCTTCCCCCTCTTTCCCCCTTTTTCCCTCCTTCTTTCTCCCTCTTTTTCCCCTCCTTTCCTCTCTCCTCCTCTCTTCTCTTTTCTTTTTTTCTTTCTCTCTCTCTTCTTTTCTTTCTTTTTTCTCTTCTTTTTCTCCTCTCTCTCTCTCCCCCTCTCTCTCCCCCCTCCCCCCCCCCCTTCTTTTCTTTTTTCTTTCTCTCTCTCTCTCTCTCTCTCTCTCTCTCCCCTTTCTCTTCTTTCTTTTTCTTTCTTTCTTTCTCCCCTTCCTCTCCCTCTCCTCTCTCTCTCTTCCCCCCTTTTTTTCTCTCTCTCTCTCCCTCCCTCTCTCTTCTCTCTCTTCCCTTCCCTCTCCTCTCTCTCTCTCCCTCCCTCCCTCCCCCTCTCTCTCTCTCTCTCTCTCTCTCCTCGTTCTCATCCTCGAAGTCTAAATCACTCTTCAGCTCATCGGATTCTCAATCTCCCAGCCTCCTTTCCCCCCCCCCCTCCCCCCCTCTCCACCCCCCTCTCCACCCCCTCCCTCCCCCCTCCTCCTTTTCCTACAAGGATCTCCCCCCCTCCCCCTCTTCTTCCTCCTCACTAACCTCTCCCCCTTTCCCTCCCCTCTTCTCATCCTCCTCCCTTTCCTTCCCACCAACTTCTCTCTTTCCTCTTACTCCCCTCCATTCTTTCTTCTTCCCTTCCCCTTTCCCATCCAACTCATCCTCCCCATTCTCCTCCCCTTCCTCCCCACCAAGCGATCTCCCGCCCCTCCCCTCCCCTCCGTCTTCCATTCTCCTTTTCTATCTCCCC
>NC_051420.1:10919662-10922162 GCF_015228065.2 Penaeus monodon
ATCTATGTAGCTATTCTATCTCTCTCTCTCTATATATATATAGAGAGAGATAAGTAGGTAGATAGATATATATGTACGTATATATACACATAAATACATATATTTCACACACACACACACACATACACATAAGGCGATACCGATACATTGATACTTAGAAAATAGTCTAAAGAGATTTTACATTATTGATAAAGTGATTGTCAGATATAGAGTGAGAAGGAGTTGGTCAGAGAGAGTATGTGTGTGATAATAACAACACCAATAATGATAATGATAATAATAGAAAGAGAAAGAGAGTCAGAAAGATAAATTAAGAGAGAGAGAGAGAGAGAGAGAGAGAGAGAGAGAGAGAGAGAGAGAGAGAGAGAGAGAGAGAGAGAGAGAGAGAGAGAGAGAGAGAGAGAGAGAGTCAGAGAGAAAAAGAGATAAAGTGAAAGTGAGGGTGAGAGGTTTAGTTGGTCGCATGGCGTGGATAGTGCACTTTTCCCTGAGTGTTGTCCTGAATTGAAGAAAATGGACGAAGCAATAAAGGCAGGTGTGTCACAGAGGAGCATTCTGGGTCCTCTCCTGTAGAACGTATTCATAAATGATTTGTTTATCTGGTTTTTGAGGCACAAGCGTTTGCTAGTGATATCACACTGTCGTATAGCCACAACACCCTGGACGTGGCTGTGAAAGTAAAGCCCATAAACAATACACTGCAAAATATCCTAACTTGGGGGTGACAGACAGCAAGGGAAATTTTCACTAAATAAGTCCAACCTCATGGTCATTACCAGAACATTCCTCAACAGCGAACTTTACTTCAACGGCATTTAACCTCAAGACGAAGTTGAAATATTTAGTAAAAAAAAAGATGAAATTAAAAGAAAGTGATTAAACAAACAACAAACGGATAAAGATGAAAGAAAACGTCGATAACATCATCAGGAAAACACTCGTAAAACTCCGTTACTGAGACACATTTCTTGACTTCTGGATGTAATGGGAAGAGAAGTTTTCTGTGACGGCGTATGTTCCTCTGACGTGGGGAGGGGCTGGCAAGAAGCACCTCGATCTCCATGACAGAATACAATCCAGAGCATCAACATAATCAGTGGTGTAGATCCTGGGATTGCCGTAGCCACTGTGGCAGGCAGTTCGTCGGGCAACACGTACTAAGGCGCCACGCTACAGGACAGAGCATTGCCTGAGACAGTTTATTCCTAAATACTCTGTAATGTTGTTCTAATTTGTGTTCCTGTTCAGGGTGAACATAGTATCCAAAGTTTTAGAATTCTTGGAATTTTGTTATTAATTTTTTATTTTATATTGCCATTATGCTATTAGTTTCTACCCTAGTCTATATAATGATTATCTCTATCTTATACTTTAAACGGGTTATAATAATATTTCAGGTAAATGAAGTCCCCAAGCTACAACTTTCGATGCAGAGTTAAGTTAGACGCTTATCCAAGTGAGTAAAATTGCTTTGGAAGAATTTTGAGGAGTTTAGATTTTTAGATAATGATACTAGGGATGATAATATTTGTAATTTTAACTACCCCGCATTGAATAATAACAGGAATATTAACGTCAAGTAATAATAATGCTTCTTACTACTGTCTATGTAAATATGGCTTTCGTTGCTGAAATTGCCAAAATCCTGAGTAATATCCTTTAAATACCATGTATTCATATGGTGCTTTGATATTTTTTGTGATTAACGTCTCCATTATAACGCTGATATCGCTATCATAATTCACTCATTGCTCGTGACATATTTTTGCATATGATTTGATTTTGAATTTAGTATTAATATCAGTAACCCAGTTACACGTGTTTCTCATCAATAGCTTATTCACAGTGATAAACAAATCAGCAAAGTAAACAAACGGAATCGATTATAATATTCTCCCTATTCTATGTCCCCCGGATAGTACATAATACTATTCAACAGATCTCCATTACAAAGCCACGGTGATAATAGCTACAAGAACAAGTCATGAAAAAGATGATATATCATTGCTACATGAAAGGTATAATATGTATAAAGAAAATATGGTTTAGGTCGAACTTCTATGACCCTCAATATGAGAGAAAAAGCTACACAGATATATAGATAAATAGATGTAGACAGAGATAGTGTTAGATGTAGACAGAGGTAGGAAGACAGTCGAACAGAAAGAAAGATGAGAGAACCAGACAGAGGCAGACAGACTAAGAGAGAGAGAGAGAGAGAGAGAGAGAGAGAGAGAGAGAGAGAGAGAGAGAGAGAGAATCAATTTATACCACGGATTTATTTACACAGCAAACACACCCAAACGGCCTCAGCCTCCACAGAAGGAGATCCTGCGTGCGAGGTATGTGGATGCCGCCGTATTCTTCAGGAGATAAAATGTTCCAAAAATGGTTTAGTTCCGTCCACGTATCTCTTGCAGGGTGTATACAAGAACGAAATTTTGACGGCGAAATGTGTTCAGGGAGTGTTGCCTTACCTCTCGGCCGGTTTGGAGGGGGG
>NC_051420.1:10930667-10938167 GCF_015228065.2 Penaeus monodon
ATATATATTTAGTTTCAATTGCAAAATTCTTTTATGCTGCTTTATATATTTCCTTTGTTGACGCTGTTTTTTTTTTCTCTCACACATTTTGTTCTTGTCATTTTTCTCTCTCTTCTTGTTTCCACGAAGTACGCACACAAACACACTCTTTTCCCTTCCCTCCTCTCACTCCCCCTCCTTCCCTTCCCCTCCCTCCCTCCCTACCCTCTTCCCTTATCACCCATTCCTCTACCCCCATACCCCATTTACCACTCTCCTCCCTCCCTGCTCCCTCCCTCCATCTTTCTCCCTCCTCCCCTCCCCATGCTCTCTTCCTTTTCACTTACCCCCTCCCCCACCCACTCTGCCCACATCCCTATCGCTATCCAACATTGTTGCACAGATACCCCCTCCGTCCCTACCCCCCTCTCCCTCCTCAAGCCTTCTCTCTCCACCATCGCCCCCCCCCACCCCATTCCCCTCCCTCACCCATATCCCCCCTCCCCTCTATTTTCTCCTTCCTTTCCCTCCCCTCTCAGTCTCTTCCACACACACCCACGTCTCTCTCCTTTCTCCTCTCCTCTTCCACCCCCCCTCTCTCTCTCCTCCCTCCTCCCTCTCTATCCTCTCCCTCTCTGTCTCCTCTTTCCTTCCTCTATATCCTCTCCATCTCTCTCCTTCCTCCCTTCCCTCCCTCTTCCCTCTCTTCCACCCCCTATCTCCTTCCTCTTCCCCCTCTCCTCCCTCTCTTCCACCTTCCCCCTCTATCCTCTCCCCCTCTATCCTCTCCCTCTCTCTCCTCCCTCCTCCCCCTGTAATCCTCTCCATCTCTCTCCTTCCTCCCTCTTCCCCCTCTTCCACCCCCTCTCTCCTTCCCCCTCCCCCTCCTCCCCTCTCCCACCGACCCCCCCCTACCCCGCCATCCAACACTTCTGCACATATACCGCGTCCGTTCGGCGGTATCGTGTGATCAAAGTGGCGGTGAATTTACGCTGATTACTTGTAAATGCGCAAATCACCTGCTTCTGCTCGGTCGTCCCACCTGAGGACGCAAGGCCCATTTATCGGAAACATTCTATTAGGAAACCTCTTTACGCGCCAATGCTGTTTAGGAGTCAGTTATGGGTTCTCGGGATTCGCTAAATGTTTCTGTGTGTTTATTTTATTCAGTTATTTTAAGTGTATTGTTTTTTCTGTTCTTTGTTTTCTTTTTTTTTCGTTTTTTTTGTTTCGTTTTTTTTTTTTTTTTTGGGGGGTCTTCTCTTTCTTTATTTATTTTCATTTTCTCGTTTATTATTTGTCATCTCTCCATTTTTCCCTCACTTTCCCTTTTCTCTTCTCGCTCTAAAACCTCCACCATCTCTCTTCTCTCCTCTCTCTTCTCCTCTTCTCTCTCTCTCTCTCCTCTCTCCGTCTCTCTCCTCTCTCTCTACTCTCGTCTCATCTCCTCTCCTCTCTCTCTCTCATCTCTCTTTCCTCTCGATTTGTGATTTTAAAATTCCATTTCTATTTGTCTGTCCTCGAAACCCCGTAGCTTTCCTGTGTGTTCTCTATATCGGGGTCCCTCTGCGTAGAAATAGAGGTGAGAAGGAATGGGATGAATGGGAAGGGGGAGAAGGTGAGACGGGTAACGGAAGGGGGAGACAGGGACGGGGCCAACGTAAGGGGGAGAAGGGGAGACGGGGTAAAGGAAAGGGGGAGAAGGGAGACGGGGTAACGAAGGGGGGAGAAGGGGAGACGGGTCAACGGAAGGGGGAGAAGGGGAGACGGGGTAACGGAGGGGGAGAAGGGGAGACGGGGTAACGGAAGGGGGAGACGGGTAACGGAAGGGGGAGAAGGGGAGACGGGGCAACGGAAGGGGGAGAAGGGGAGACGGGGTAACGGAAGGGGGAGAAGGGAGACGGGTAACGAAGGGGGAGAAAGGGCGACCGGGGCAACGGAAGACGGAAGGGGAGAAGGGGAGAACGGGTAACGGGAATGGTAATGGAGACGGGGACGGAAGGGGGAGAAGGGGAGACGGTAACGGAAGGGGGAGAAGGGAGACGGGTAACGAAGGGGGAGAAGGGGGGGGGGGAGACCGGGGTACGGAAGGGGGAGAAGGGGAGACGGTGTAACGGGGGGAGAAGGAGACGGGGTAAACGGAAAGGGGGATACGGGGTAACGGAAGGGGGAGAAGGTAGACAGGGGTAACGGAGGGGAGAAGGGGAGACCGGGTAACGGAGGGGGAAGGGGAGACGGTAACGGAAGGGGAGAAGGGAGGAAAGGGGTCACACACAAAGCGACACTCTCTCTCCCAGAAGGAGAAGAAGGGTAAACGGAAATTGGATATACAAAAGCGGGAGACGGTAAACTGAGTAAAGGCGGCAAAATAAGTTTAGACGAGGAACGGAAGGGGAGAGGGAGACGGTAACGGAAGGTGGAAAGGGGAGACGGGTACGGAAGGGGGAGAAAGGGTAGACCGTCGTAACAGGAAGGGGGAGAAGGGGAGACGGGTACGGAAGGGGAGAAGGGGGAGACGGGGTAAAGAAGGGGGAGAAGGGGGGAGACGTGGTAACGGAAGGGGGAAGGGGAGACGGGTAACGGGAGGGGAGAAGGGGAGACGGGTAACGGAAGGGAGAAGAGAACGGTAACGGGAAGGGGGTAGAAGGGGAGACCGGGGTAACGGAAGGGGAGAATGGGAGACCCTTTTTTTTTCTTTTTTTTTTTTTTTTTTTTCGTTTTTTGTTTTTTCTTTTGTTTTTTTTTTTTTTTTTTTGGGGGGGTGCTTGTCTTTCTTTATTTTATTTTCATTTTCTCGTTTCTTATTTTCACTCTCCATTTTTTCTCACTTTCCTATTTCTCTTCTCGCTCTCTATAACCCGCCCCCATCTCTCTTCTCTCTCTCTCTTCTCTTCTTCTCTCTCGTCTCTCTCTCTCACTCTCTCTCGTCTCTCTCTCTCTTCTCCCTCATCTCTCAAAACCGGTCCTCTCCTCTCACATTCTCTATCTCTCTCTCTCTCTATCTCTCTCTCTCACGATCTCTCCTTCCTCATCTCTCTCTCTCTCCTCTCTCTCTCTCTCTTTCTCCCGATTTTGAGTTTAAATTCCATTTCTATTTAGTCGGTCTCGGGAAACACCCGAGGCTTTCCTTTGTTCTCTATATCGGGGTTCCTCTGCGGGTAAAATAGAGGTGAGAAGGAGGGATGAAATTGGTGAAAGGGGGAGAAGGGGGAGACAGGGTAACGGCGGGGGAGAAGGGGAGAACATGGGTAACGGAAAGGGGGAGAAAGGGGAGACGGGTAACGGAAGGGGGAGAAAGGGGAGAAACGGGGCACCGGAAGGGGATAAGGGAGACGGGAACGGAAGGGGGGAAGAGAGTACGGGGTAACGGAAGGGGGAGAAGGGGAACGGGGTAACGGACGGGGGAGACGGGGAGACGGGTAACGGAAGGGGGAGAAGGGGAGACGGGGTAACGAAGGAGGGGGAGAAGGGGAGACGGGTACTGAAGGGGGAGAATGGAGACGGGGTCACGGAAGGGGAGAAGGGGAGAACGGGTAACGGAAGGGGGAGAAGGGGAGAAAAAAAAAAAAAAAGGGACCGGGGTAACGAAAGGGGGGAGAAGGTGAGACGGGGTAACGGAAGGGGGGAGAAGGGGAGAACGGGTAACGGAAGGGGGAGAAGGGGAGACGGGGTACGGAAGGGGGAGAAGGGGAGAAACGGGGTAACGGAAAGGGGGAGAAGGGAAAACGGGTAACGAAGGGGGAGAAGGGGAACGGGGTAACGGAAGGGGGAGAAGGGGAGACGGGTACGGAAGGGGGAGAAGGGGAACGGGTAACGGAAGGGGGAAGAAGGGGAGACCGGGGTAACGAAAGGGGGAGAAGGGGAAAGGGTAACGGAAGGGGGAGAAGGGGAGGACGGGTAACGGAAGGGGGAGAAGGGGGAGACGGGTAACGGAAGGGGGAGAAGGGGAGACCGGGTAACGGACAAGGGGGAGAAGGGGAGGACGGTAAAACGGAAGGGGGAGAAAGAGGAGACGGGTAACGGAAGGGGGAGAAGGGAGACGGGGTAACGGAAGGGGGAGACGGGTAACGGAAGGGGGAGAAAGGGAGACGGGTAACCGGAAGGGGGAGAAGGGGATCGGTAACGGAAGGGGGATAAGGGGAGACGGGTACGAAGGGGGAGAAGGGGAGACGGTGCAACGGAAAGGGGGAGAAGGGGAGACGGGGTAACGGAAGGGGAGAAGGGGAGACGGGGTAACGGAAGGGGGAGAAAGGAGACGGGGGTAACGGAAGGGGGAGAAGGGGAGACGGTAACGGAAGGGGGAGAAGGGGAGACGGGGCAACGGAAGGGGAGAAGGGAGACGGGTACGGAAGGGGAGAAGGGGAGACGGGGTAACGGAAAAGGGGCGAAGGGGAGGAACGGGGTAACGGAAGGGGGAGAAGGGGAGACGGGTAAGCGGAGGGGGAGAAGGGGAGACGGGGTAACGGAAGGGGAAAGGGGAGACGGGTAAAACAGAAGGGGAGTCAAGGGAGACGGGTACCGGAAGGGGGAGAAGGGGAGACGGGTACGGAGGGGGAGAAAGGGACGGGGTAACGGAATGGGGAGAAAAGGAGACGGGGTAAACGGAAGGGGGAGAAGGGAACGGGGTAACGGAAGGGGGAGAAGGGGAGACGGGTAACGGAAGGGGAGAAGATGAAGGTGGATAGACGGGGTAATGGAAGGGGGAGAAGGGGAGACGGGGTAAAACGGAAGGGGGAGACGGGTAACGGATAGGGGGAGAAGGGAGTACGGGTAACGGAAGGGGAGAAGGGGAGACGGGTAACGGAAGGGGGAGAAGGGGAGACGGGTAACGGAAGGGGGAGAAAGAGAGACCGGCGGGTAACGGAGGGGGAGAAGGGAGACGGGGTACAAGGGGGAGGATGTAGGAGATAGGAAAGGGTTGGGGGGGAGGGGGGGCGGAAGGGAGATGATAGTGTTTTAGAGTGGTAAGGGGAGGGGTTGGGGGGGGGGGAGAAAAGGGGGAAAGGAGGAAGTGAGAGGGTTAGTGGGAAGGGGGAGAGGGGGAGAAAGATTGGGAGAGAGAGGGAGAGTTGGAGGGAGGGAGGAGATAAGAGAAGGTTGGGGAAAAGGGAGGAGGAGGAAGGATAAAGTAATATCAAAGAGGGACAGAAGGAGGGGAAGATGAAATATTAGGAGAGGAGAGAAAGGAGGAGGAAGAGAGAAGGGGTGGGAGAGAAGAAGGAGAGGGAGAGAATGGAGGCGGGGGGACAAGGGGAAGAGAAGAAGTACGGAAGAAGAGAGGAAGGAGAAGAGAAGAGAAGAGAGAGAGAGAAGTGCGGAAGAAGAGAAGAAGGAGAAGAGAAGAGAGAGAGAGAAGTACGGAAGAAGAGAGGAAGGTCGAATAAAGAGAAGAGAGAGAGAGAAGTACGAGAAAGAGGAAAGATAAGATAAGAGAAGAGAAGAGAGAAGAGACATATATAGATATATAGTACGAAAAAGAGAGAAGATAGAGAATAGAAGAGGAGAGAAGAGAAGATTAGAGAGAGAGAAGAATTAAACGGAGAATCGATGAAGGAGAAGAGAATAAGAATATAGATAGCGAATTAGTATATGAGGTAATTATTAGTAGAGAATGTAGGCATTAGAAGGTAAGATAAGATAGATAGAAGAGAGAATAATAGAAGAGAAGTGTCAAGAAAGAAGTAAGGATAAGATTAGAGTATAGAGATACTCCTGATTCTTGATATAACTTTTCGTTGTTTATATTTATAGTTTTTTATCATTTAGTATCTTATAGGAACCTGCGCAACCGGAAGTAACTGCGATGTTAAGACAAAAGCGAGTGCACTTATGTCTGATGAAGAGAGGAAGGAAGGAGAATAATTGTCTATGGATAAGAAATGGGTGAGGAGATAGAAGGCGGGGGGGGGGGGGGGGGGGGGTGAGGCGGGGGGGGAGAGGGAAGAATACATTGTGGGAGAGAGGAGAGGAGGAGAGAAGGAGAGGGAAGAAGAAATGGGGGAGAGATTTAGGCAAGGAGGAGGGTGGAGAGGGAAAGAAGAAATGGGGGATATATGAAGGATGAGGGGGGAGAGATGGAAGAAGAATGTGGGGATAGAGTCAGACTGAGCTAAGGGAGATCGGGTAAGAGAAATGGGTAGAGGAGGATATATGAGAGAAGAGGGGGAAGTAAGAAAGTGGGAGAGAGGAGAGAATGATAGAAGGCGAATGGAAGAAAGAAATGGGGGAGGAGGATAGTAGGATATAAGAGAGTTGAAGAAGAAATGGGGGAGAGAGGAGAGAGGAGGGGGGGAGAGAGGGAAGAAGAAATGGGGGAGAGAGGAGAGGAGGAGGGGGGAGAGAGGGAAGAAGAAATGGGGGAGAGAGGAGAGAAGGAGAGAAGGAGAGGGAAGAAGAAATGGGGGAGAGAGGAGAGGAGGAGAGAAGGAGAGGGAAGAAGAAATGGGGGAGAGAGGAGAGAAGGAGGGGGGAGAGAGGGAAGAAGAAATGGAGGAGATAGAGGAGAGAAGGAGGATATGAGGAGAGAAGGAGGAAGTTAAAGAATTAAGAGGGAAGAGAGTGAGAAAAATGGGGGAGATAGAGGAAGAAGGAGTAGATAGAGAGAGAAAGAGAGAAGGAGAGGAAGAGGGAAGAATAGATGGTGGAGATAGAGGAGAGAAGAGATAGAGGAGGCAGGAGAGAATGAGAGGAAGAAGTGAGAAGAGATGGGAATATAGAGGAAAGGTGAAATGGGGAGAGAGGATAGTAGAAGAATGGGGGGATATAGAGGGAGAATGAAAGGGAAGTATAAGAATGAAATTGAAATAGAAACGGAGGAGATTAGAGGAGAGGGGAAATTGGGTTAGAAGGTGAGAGGGGAGAAGAAAGAGCAGTAGAGAGAGGAAGAGGAGGATATGGAGAGAAAAAAAAAGATGATAAAAAGTGGTGTAGAAAGAATGGGGAGAGGGAATTAAGTAACAAAGTAAGTTAAGGAGAAAAAGGAGAAAAAGAAAAATATTATTGGAATGATAGGAGGAGACGGAGAGAGGGAGAAAATGAGAAGATATCGGAAAGGAAGACAGAGAGAGAAAAGGAAAAAAGGAAAAGAAGAAGGAAGAGAGAGAGAGAGAGAATGAGAGAGAGAGAGAGAATGAGAGAGAGAGAGAGAAAGAGATTAAAGGAGAGAGAGATAACTAGACAGATAGATACACAAAGAAAAAAAAAAATAAAAAGGAAAGAGAAAATAAAGAGAAACAGAAAGAGAGCTACAAAGAACAGAAAAAAATATTGAGAAAATCAATAGGAAAACAAAGAGAAGGAAAATGAGAAGAAAGAATAATGAGAAGAAAACAGAAAATCATTCACAGAAGACGCATCATATGGCCTCCGAAGAGGTGAGGCCAAGAGGTCTCAGCGTGCAGGTATGTTAGCAGGAGAAGGTGTGACGCAGCAAATGCCTACAGGGGGCGATTATATTAGCAGCTTTGGGGACCGAGGAGTCTAGAATTGTGTGTTTGTGTATTCGCGTGTCTAAATACCTAG
>NC_051420.1:10945667-10955667 GCF_015228065.2 Penaeus monodon
TAAAGTTCGCTGTTGAGGAATGTTCTGGTAATGACGATGAGGTTGGACTTACTTAGTGAAAATTTCCCTTGCTGTCTGTCCCCCCCCCCCAAGTTAGGATGTTTTGCAGTGTATTGTTTATGGGCTTTACTTTCACAGCCTCGTCCAGGGTGTTGTGGCTATACGACAGTGTGATATCACTAGCAAACGCTTGTGCCTCAAGAACCAGATGAACAAATCATTTATGAATACGTTCTACAGGAGAGGAACCAGAATGCTCCTCTGTGGCACACCTGCCCTTATTGCTTCCATTCAGGACAACACTCAGGGAAAAGTGCACTATCCACGCCATGCGACCAACTAAACCTCTCACCCTCACTTTCACTTTATGTCTCTCTCTCTCTGACTCTCTCTCTCTCTCTCTCTCTCTCTCTCTCTCTCTCTCTCTCTCTCTCTCTCTCTCTCTCTTAATTTATCTTTCTGACTCTCTTTCTCTTTCTATTATTATCATTATCATTATTGTGGTTGTTGTTATCACACACATACTCTCTCTGACCCACTCCTTCTCACTCTATTTCTGACAATCACTTTATCAATAATGTAAAATCTCTTTAGACTATTTTCTAAGTATCAATGTATCGGTATCGCCTTATGTGTATGTGTGTGTGTGTGTGTGTGTGTGTGTGTGTGTGTGTGTGTGTGTGTGTGTGTGTGTGTGTGTGAAATATATGTATTTATGTGTATATACGTACATATATATCTATCTACCTACTTATCTCTCTCTCTATATATATATAGAGAGAGATAGAATAGCTACAGAGATGGATATATAAATATACAGATATAGATAAAGATAAAGATATAGATATATGTACACACACACATGTATATATACATAAGTATATAGCTGTGTGTGTGTGTGTGTGTGCACGCAAACACGTGCAAATATGTGCATGTGTGTGTGTACACTACACATTCACAATGTACAATATGTCTACCCGTCCTCCCTTCCCTTGATTATAATACAATTCATAGGCTGCTAACAGACGCCTCGCCGAGGGACGCCCTCCTCTCCCACTTGGCGTAACTGCATGATGCTCTCTGACACAAGAATTTCACACATGAGCAACTCGCATTATATGACCGGCCGTCACCCCCTCCCCCTCCTCCACTTCTCCCCTTCTCCCCTCCTCCTCAATCCCTACAGCTTCCTGTCCCTACATGTACTCTGCGTTCAATCTCGGGTTGACTGAAGCAAACCCCCTCCTGGTCTTGTGTGTTTAATTTTCGCTCTGTAAGATTTATCCAAAAATGGAATCTTGAGAAAAGACATTTAAGATTTTGGGGTACATGATGGCACGTTTTTTGTAAGAGAGAGACTCACACACACACGCACATACACACACACACACACACACACACACACACACACACACACACACACCACACAGAGGGAGGGAGGGAGGGGAGGGAGGGAGGGAGGGAGTGGGAGAGAGAGAGAGAGAGAGAGAGAGAGAGAGAGAGAGGAGGGAGGAGGGAGGGAGAGAGAGAGAGAGAGAGAGAGAGAGAGAGAGAGAGAGAGAGAGAGAGAGAGAGGAGTGAGAGGGAGAGAGAGGAGTGAGAGGGAGCTAGAGGAGTGAGAGGGAGAGAGAGTAGGGAGGGAGGGAGAGGGATGAGGGAGGAGAGAGAAAGAGGAGAGGAGAGAGAGAGGGAAGGGAGAGAGAGAGAGAGAGAGAGGAGAGAGAGAGAGAAGAGAGGGGGGGAGAGAGAGAAAGAGAGAGGAGAGAGAGAGGAGAAGAGAGAGAGAGAGAGAGGAGGGAGAGAGAGAAGAGAAGATGAGAGAGAGAGAGAGGGAGAGAGAGACGACGCAAGAGAAGAAAGGCCAGAACAGAAGACGAGACGACAGACATAAAAAGACGGAAGAATGAGAAGATGAGACAGAAGACAGACAGGGCAGAACAGAGACAAATAACAAATAGAGCATTGTTTACGTCGTATTTGTTTTTATTTAAGGATGTGTTGGACTTCATCTGCAAAGCAATAAAAGGCCAAGAATCAAAACGATGAAGTACAACTAAAAGTCTGTAAAGTAATGAAATAATGAAATAAGGTTACTGATATCTTTCTGATCATGATACCATTACAATTATAATATCATTAATATCTCCATCACCTTTTACTATCTCTATTGGTTGGTGTTGTTATCATTATGACTTATAATCAGTTACTCGCCCTATCCATATCATAAGAATAAGCTCAAAAACAATAGTAACAGATATGATAATAGTGGTGATGATCACTATGACTTATTTACTATTATTAGTAACACTTATATTATTATTGCATAGTAGTAATGGTATTTATCATTCTATTCTTTCAATATCATTTTTAATAACAGAGAGATAAAGATTATATAGAAAAATACAAAAAAAAGACAAAAAATAGATAATAATAAAAATCTCTTAATTATAATAAGAAAAAAAAATCCCTACACTTTTTCTCTGCATTTTGCAACTGAGATATTAATTTTCTTTTGTCAGAAATAATGTTTTGATGTTTACAAGACCATATTTTTTCATTGCTATGCCCCTAGACATAATTTTTTTTTCAAAAACGTCTAGTAGTATTAGAAATTAATGACTGAAAAGTTGTAATAAACATTTTTACGTATTATTGGCTGTATATGCAGTTCTAAAATAGACACGTGTTTTGGGATAAAGAAATGTTAATGATAATAATAAAAAATAATGATGAAGATAATGATAATGGTACTAAAGCTAATGATGAAGATGACCATAATGATCCTGACCATGATTATGAAATAATAATAATAATAATAATAATAATAATAATAATAATAATAATAATAATAATAATAATAATAATAATAATAATAATAATAATAATGATAATAATAATGATAGTGCTGTAAATAAATAGATTAACTAACATAAAAACTTTGGCACAGGGTTCGCAATTGCACACCTTATAAAGAGAGAAAAAATTCTAAACGAAATAAAGAAATAATTTAGTCTAATTCAGATTACATTAAACGTAATAAGATACGTGTAAAGATAACTAATATAAACTATATATATGTAGATATAAAATGTATGAAAGATATATAGATTAACATAAAGCAAAACACGCGTTTTATATTTGTAAGGTATATATATATATATATATATATATATATATATATATATATATATATATATATATATATATATATATATATATATATATATATATATATATATATATATATATATATATATATATATATTGCATATATATATATATGCACATATATATATGCATATATATATATGTATATATATATATATATAATATATATTCATTTGCAAAAAGCAAAACAGGCGTCTTCTATTTATAGGGTTTATATGAAAAAAATCGTGAACAGTATGTTATTCATGTCTGTCCACAAACCAATATATCACAGAGTCTTGAACAAAGAGCACAAAAGGCGACCAGTTACGAACAAAACAGAACCCCCTCGAACATGCTCCCACAGAAAACGGCTGCTAGTCTTGTTATCTACAAATTAACGCCTTGGAATGAAGTGTCACTCGGAATTCGAAAGAAAAATTAACAATTTGAAAATCACTAACCAATGAACCATTTCTACATTTCTAGCTCATGATATGCCTTGCGCTATATAAGATACCCTAGTTTCAGAAATGCCCAGCCTATGAGAAATACCAACGGACTATTTCTCTTTGACTGAAGTAATGAATGGGCTGGCCGACCAAAAATACTCTCCTCCAAGATGACCAGTGAACTAAGCCAAGAGGTATATTGACGGAGCAAATGATGAATTTCTTATATATATATTATATATATATATATATATATATATATATATATATATACATATATATATACATATATATATATATATATATATAATATATATATATATATATATATATATATATATATATATATATATATATATATTAACCTGTACTGACAATATCATCTGGTAAAATTTACTACTGATGAGTAGCTAGTTGGTCTAAATCAATATCATAAAGAAAGAGATTGAGAGAGAGGGGGGGCAGATAGACAGACAGATAGAGAGAAAGAGACAAAGCGAATAAAGACTGCCATCCAAACCGAACTTTTTCAAAAGTTGGTAGCCCAAACCAATTAGCAGACCTGACACTGAACCTCTATCTCTATTTATCTATGTATTATCTGTCTATCTATGGTCATTTTTACGTTATCGAATATTGGCTGACTAAGTAACGCCCGTACGATGTATCTATATTCAGTTGATAGGTCGTTTTGATATACACCGTGGTCCACATTGGAAGCCAAGGGTTCTTTTGGTGGCGAAAGAGCCGTAAGGTTTCTTATATGTAACGTTAAAATAATGTATTTAAGTCTCAAGATAAACTAGTATGTGTGATGAGAAAAAATATATATCTACCCATATTTCTCTCTGTCTCTGTCTCTGTCTCTGTCTCTCTCTCTCTCTCTCTCTCTCTCTCTCTCTCTCTCTCTATCACTCCGACTCTCACTCTCCCCTTCTCTCTATAACCCGTCCATTTGCAACGCCCCTTCCACCCCGCCATGCAGACCAACTTGTACCTCTCATTATGTGTGCATTTTCCCCCTCGCGTGTGCATGTTTCCGCTGGGCTAACAAAACAGTGCAAGACGGTCATTCTCTCCCCACCTACTGGTACATCTCGGTGCTACAACCTCAGGTAAGGGGATTTTCATTTCTATCTTTCGTCTCATTATGGAGTGAAATAATAGGGGAGAATGACGGGTATGCAAGAGGCACAATGGAGAGGGTGTATGCATGTAGTGGGTATGTGTGTATGTTGTCTGTGTACATTCATGTGTATGGAAATCTGTGTTCCTGTGTATAAAGTAATTATGGTATTAAAAGGGTGATTATCATATTTTGTCCGCCTCCATATCTATGTATATATATGTATCTGTTTATCCGTCTATCTTTTCATTCATCTGTATACAAATATATGCACATCTGATTATCTGTCTGTCCATATATATATTTATCTCCCTTCCTCCTCTCTCTCTCTCTCTCTCTCTCTCTCTCTCTCTCTCTCTCTCTCTCTCTCTCTCTCTCTTCTCTCTCTCTCTCCTCCCCCCCTCTCTCTCTCTCTTCTCCCCCCTCTCTCTCTCTCCCCCCCCCCTCTCTCTCTCTCCTCCCCCCTCTCTCTCTCTCTCTCCCACCCTCCCTCCCTCTTCACCGTCCACCAACCCCTTCTCTGTCTATATCTCCCTTCTAACTTTTAAGACATGACCTCGCCTCTGCCCTTCCCGAGCGCCCAGTGTCAGATCGCCGAGACATGAGATTTCCTTGTCTGGAATCCCTGTCCTTGCGGTGTACATGTGCCGACTTTCTCATCATCTTTTCACGATGCTTTCCCTTCCCTGCTCTTGCCTCTAGTGCTCCTTTTGGGTACGGGGAGACTCCTTTTAACGTAGTGTGTGTGTGTGTGTGTGTGTGTGTGTGTGTGTGTGTGTGTGTGTGTGTGTGTGTGTGTGTGTGTGTGTGTGTGTGTGTGTGTGTGTGTGTGTGTGTGTGTGTTATAAATTCAACATATACAGCTTAAAGCAGTATAAGTCAGTTATCGAAACAAAACTTTATTGGCATCATATTTCTTCATATAAGCTATTGGCTGGCATTCCCTTGTGTGTGTTTGTGCACATATATACATACATACGTGCATATATATATGTGTATACATATATCTATTTATGCAGTATATATGTACATATGTATATATATATATATGTGTGTGTGTGTGTGTGTGTGTGTGTGTGTGTGTGTGTGTGTGTGTGTGTGTGTGTGTGTGTGTGTGTGTGTGTGTGTGTGTGTGTGTGTGTGTGTATGTATACATATATATATATATATATATATATATATATATATATATATATATATATATATATATATATATATATATATATATATAACACACACACATATACTGCAATATATATATATATATATATATATATATATATATATATATAATATATATATATATATATATATATATATATATATATATATATATATACACATATACTGCATATATATATATATGTATATATATATATATATATATATATATATATATATATATATATATATATATATATATATATATGCAGTATATGTGTGTATATGTATATACTTACATATATATAAATATCATCATCATCATCAAGGGGCTAACGCCGACGGGGGCGCATGGCCGCATCCACCCTTCGCTTCCAGCCACGAGGATCCCTCGAGGCGAGTCTCAAGGCAGGCACACGGCCCATCTCTAGTTCCTCGCGACAGGTCTCGTCGAGCTGCCCAAGCCATGATCTCCTAGGACGTCCCACAGGTCTCCTCCACCCAGGGTTGTCTCGCAGAGAGACAACCTGATGGGCAGGGTCGTCCATAGGGAGGCGAGCTAGGTGGCCATATAGCCTGAGTTGGCGATCCTGGATTATGCAAGTAACAGGTCCATGCCAGTCTCACGGTGTAACCGCCGGTTGGACACGTGGTCCTGCCAACTGTACCCCATGATCCGGCGAAGGGACTTGTTACAAAAGGCATCAAGGCGAGACTCCAAGGCACTGGATAGCGTCCAGGTTTCGCTTCCATAGAGCAAAACTGGAAGTATCAAGGCCTTGAAGACACGCAGCTTGGTCCTTCTGCATAGGTACCGACATCTCCATAAATATAAATATATATATATATATATATATATATATATATATATATATATATATATATGTGTGTGTGTGTGTGTGTGTGTGTGTGTGTGTGTGTGTGTGTGTGTGTGTGTGTGTGTGTATTCATTTATGTATATATATATATATAAATATTTAAAGTATACATATATAAGGAACTTCACCTCGATTGCTTATTTAGCCACTGGGTGGGCAAGCCAACCCAAGTCAGTACTGGTCCCAAACCCGGATAAGTAGAGAGAATGATTACCTAAAAGGTAACTCCGGCACTCTCCGTGGAAAGGAACTAGGGACCCTACCACGTACTCACTCCAAGATCATCACAACATGAAAACCACAATTAAGTATCATGATGTGACCACGGTGGTTCAAACATGAACCTACCACAAAAAAAAAATAATAAAACAATAAAAAAATAAAATAAATAAATAAATAAATATATATATATATATATATATATATATATATATATATATATATATTCATATATATATAATCAGTATATTGAAGACCACCATCAGTCAATAACGACTATGGGATTATTTTTTCTGCTCACTTCAGTATAGGTAGAGTCAATACCTAGGCGAAAAAATGTGAGGAGCAAGCTGTTGCCCATGCAGCAAGCTCCCTCTCTCCACGCAGCCGATGGATCCAAAAAAAAGGCATAAATCGTTATAGTTTGGCACCAGCGGCGTCGCAGCAGTTGCCAGAACGAGGTAGCAAGTGACACCGAACTCCATACGGTTCCGGATTTTTCCTCAGGGTTTTCCGCTGCCTTTTCATCTTACAGATGTCACAGGATAGGGGACATTCATAGATATATATGCTCGCGCGCACACACACACACACACACACACACACACACACACACACACACACACACACACACACACACACACACACACATATATATATATATCATAGATCCTATAATTCAGCGTACCCACCAGCTCAGTAGTGGACTCAGGTAGCCGTAAGGTATAAGTACATTGAAGTCAAGACGTTATAGGTGTGACCAACCAATCCGGAGCTTTGTTGTTATCGGTGTCCGAATCTTTCATTATGGTATTTACATAATACATTAAGGTACACAGAGTAAATATAGTAACATTTTATGTTTTGATATACACTGTCTGCATGTGTTTTAGCAACACAAATGTATCAAAGTGAGCAGTATTTGGGAAATATTAGAGGTTCGACTCCAATGTTTCGAATACTGGCGTGACGGCTCGTACCGCACGCGGTGGGAGTATTTGTAGGAGTAGTTGCCGTTTCCTTCATGTCATGCCAACAGGAATGAAAGACGGAACCTTCATTTTCATCGATTCGAAGAGACCATGAAAGGTAAGACTAAGATCTAATATTCAAAACTAATTATAAATTCAACATATACAGCTTAAAACAGTATAAGTCAGTTATCGAAACAAAACTTTATTGGAATCATATTTCTTCATATAAGCTATTGGCTGGCATTCCCTTTTGCACAAATATTGCATGGTAAAAATCGCCATATATGATATCAACAGGAAAAAAAGTTATTACAAATGTAATAATTGCTTCGGACAACAAAACCTCTCAGTGACTGACAGAAAGTGTATATAATCCAGCAAATAATCCATATTTTGATATATATCAGGAGTCTGATACTGTGAGGGTAAATTTCCAGTTTCATCTAGCCTCCGACTTTCGAAACAATTCTTTTTAGAATGGAAGCTTCCTTCGTAGTTTAACGCTGTTATGTTGTTTTCCGTCGCATTTGACTCGTTGACGAGTGAGGAACTTGTATTCCCCGACGGCAAAGTTGATAATATGTGTAAGAGTCGGCTTCGCACTGTATTTTGGTGAGGACGTACTATAAAAAAAAAATAAATAAAATAACTTTTAAACGTGTTTGCTGAAGCTCTACGAGAACAGGAGCCATGTTTCACCTATACAATTACGACATACAATTTTGCGGTTAAATCCGAAATTACTTGTCTGACTGACGCACAATACAAATGCATTAAATCATGATTGGACAAAAACAACTTTTTAACATGAAAATGCGTTCCGCAAGTTTCCTGATGACTGTATCAAATTTATTCATATAGCTTCATTAATTGTTGGTCAAACAGCAAGAGTCTTTTGTTGATCGATTGCATTTACAAATAGTGGTATCGCGTTTCGCTCCATCGTTGCGGCACACGCAGTCTACGCGGATGTTATTCTCAAACAACAAACTTTGAACACATTTTAGTAACACAGCATGCAAACCTTAGTATGATTATCGTCAAATATGATAACAGTTCAGTACATATATTTCCTATAAAATGTAAGATGGAATTTATTGACCTTTACCTGAGCACAAAATACTTCGGAGGCCGTTTAGGTACTACATGCCGCGCAGCATAAAATGACTGCCCGTCCCACGTAACTACGATTTCGTAGCGCGCTGTGACAGGACACCCAATCATTCACCTGTGGTCGTTTGCAATAGCCAAATCGATAATCTTTTTTATTAATACTGCGTGTATTATTGTCCTAATAGAAGTAAGGGCTTTTAATACATGTATTTGTTTAATACTTGAAATTACTTCGAGCAATGAATATGCAGATTTTTTATGTTAGTTAAATTGCACGAACCCTATACCGTACCTCCGTTATTACGGTTTACCCTAATTCGTCGTCTCAAAGAGGTAGTATTTCCAGAGTCGGGTGTATTTCACGATTTGTAAAATTCAGCCGGCTTTCAATATATATTTTCACACACACTTGCTTTGACAGCGGGCAGACACACACTGAACTTTTTTTTTTTTTTTTTTTTTTTTTTGAGGAGGGCAGGGCGTATGATTGGTCAGAAAAGACTGACGCCATTTTCTTAATTAAGTTTTCATTGACTAGGATTTGTCGCTGTTTGCTAAACTGTCTGTGTGTGTGTGTGTGTCTATGTGTGTGTGTAAACTCTTACCCTTTGGGCCTCATTTACAGTCGCCCTCGGTAGAACTATCTCACCAAAAGGAATTGGGGCATCTTTAGGGTGGGTATGGGCGACACCCTTATAATAAAACACTGTGGAGGAGCGATTCTTCTTTTTGCATAATACACAAACAATATCCGAAATTATATAAATGTAGCTCACGTATATCAGCCTCTTCTCCCTCTCCTTACCATAAGGTTTCCACATTTTGAGTATGAACATACGAGCTTATCAAATGGAAAGCATACCCACGATCCTTTAATGCGCGGTTTGCATATCAGTTGCTGCTATGATGGATTTCGGTTTATTTTATTCA
>NC_051420.1:10992708-10995208 GCF_015228065.2 Penaeus monodon
GGGAATAGAAATTAAGGAGAAAAAGAAAAGAAAAACAGAGATGAGATGAGAGACGGAAAAAGAGAGAGGAGACAAAGAGGAAGGAGAGAGGAAAGGGAAAGAGAGAGAGAAAGGGAAAGGGAAGAAAAGAGAAAGAAAGGGGAGGAGAAAGGGAGAGAGAGGGAAGAAGAAGGGAGAGAGAGGGAAGAAGAAAGGTACGACGAAAAAAAAAGGAAAAGAAAGGAAAGAAAGAGAAGGAGAGAAGAAGAGAGAGAAAAAAAGGAAAGAAATATAGAGGTTAGACGAAGGGATTATAAAAAAAAAAGAGAAAAAAGGCAGAATTAAAGGGATTGAGGCGGAGGAGGGGGGGGAGGAGGGGGGTTGACACTGACTTCGAGGATTAAAAAGATTCCGGGAATTATAAAAGACAAATGGGCTTGATAAAAACATGGCATAAGAAATGCCGTGGAAAAAAAAAAAAAAAAAAAAAAACAGTGATTTTCTTATTGATAATTTTCCTTTTATGAAAATGATTTTTTTTGTTTTTTCTTTTCTGTTTATCCATTCAGCCATTCATCACATTTTCCAGTTTTGTTTTTTTCATTTATATATATCCTATTTATTGTTGCATTTCTTAGAAAATGATAATAATAAGATAAAAAAATAATAATATATAATGATGATAATAAAATAAAAAAATAATATATAAATAGAGAAAGGAGTCTGAGAGGTATTAGAAACGTATAAAGAAAAATGAGAGGCAGATAGACAAGTGGAAAAGATGAACTGATAGATAGAATGCGAGAAGAATAGGTAGATAGGAGACGAATAAATAAATATGAGATGCAAATGAATAGAAAAGTGAAATGGATACACAGGCTAGATAAATAGAGAAATAGACAAAATCTGATGAATGAATAGGAGAAAGGAGTCGATAGATAGAGGAAATGAAAGGATAGATAGCTGAGATGAGTAAACATATGAGAGAGAAAAAGAGAGAAGTAAGATATAAGTGAGATGTATAAAAATCGATATATATCTATAACAACGAAAGGCGAAATAAGAGATAGGAATAAAATTTAATAAAGGAGATAAGACAGGTAGTAAGGAGACGAATGAAAAAAAAAATAAGAAGAAGACGAATAAATAGGTAAATAAGGAGGACAGACGGATAGATAGGAGGAACAAATTAATAAATAGAAGAGATAAATGTGACCAAATAAGAAACAGATCAGAAAGACGAACTGATAGATACGAGACACTAATGAATAAAAAGGGGAGAAAACAAAGAGATAGAAAGAAAAAGAAGAAGAAATAGAGGAAGAAGAAAAAAAGAAGGAGAAGAAGAAGAAGAAGAAAAGAAGAAGAAGAAGAAAAAAGAAGAAGAAGAAGAAGAAAAAAAAAATATATATATATATACATATATATATATATATGTGTGTGTGTGTGTGTGTGTGTGTGTGTGTGTGTGTGTGTCTGTGTGTGTGCGTGCGTGCGTGCGTGTGTGTGTGTGTGTGTGTGTATCTGTGTGTGTGTGATTATGTATATAATTACATACATATATATACATATATATATATATATATATATATATATATATATATATATATATATATATATATATATATATATATATGATTATGAAAGTTTTTCGCTATATTGCTTTTTTATTGTTTTATTTGTAACTTGTTCAATATAGCATCTAAAGCAAAGAGTAAGGAAGACAAAAACAGAATTGGAGAAGGAGAAGAAAAAGAAACAGTAGAAGAAAAGGAAACATAAAAGGGATGAAAAGAAGAAGAAAAAATAGCAAGAAAAATAATAAAAAGAAAAACATGCTAACAAACAGAGAGAGAGAGAGAGAGAGAGAGAGAGAGAGAGAGAGAGAGAGAGAGAGAGGGAGGGAGAGAGAGAGAGAGAGAGAGACAGAGAGAGAGACAGAGAGAGAGAGAGAACAGCTCAGGGAAATTAGCTTTAAATCATATTCGCCTTAAGTCTAAGTCACATAACTCAAAGGAAGTCAGATACACAAGACCTTAAGGCTCGGTTTCCCTTGTCAAAACCCTAACTCTCTGCTGGGATTAATAACACGCCTCTTTGACTGCGACTTGCGAAGGAAAGAAGTGTTTAAAGAATAGAGAAAAGCAAAATAAACGTTTTTTGATAGTACGAATTAAGAGAGAAGAAAACTGGATGATTATTGATATTTCGAATTGATACTTGTGTGATGGGAAATGCGTTGATGGTTTAAAGGATGGTTATAGACACTCAAAAGCATTTTTTTTTTCGTATTTAAGTTGAATTAAAGGTTTTAAATGTGTAAGTACGATCGAATTACAAAATTATGTCAAGGAATTCAGATTGAGGGTAATCAGGAATTCAATAGGTGTAACTAAGTACAGGGAAGAGTCATTTAAGAGAAAATATCGCCATTTATGATTATTAGCAAGAACTAAGTTTGCGTTTTATAAAAAAAAAAAAAAAAAAAAAAAAAAATAAATAAAATAAAAATCTGACGAAG
>NC_051420.1:11032708-11035393 GCF_015228065.2 Penaeus monodon
CTGTGACCACGGCGGCTCAAACATGAACCTACCATTAAAAAAAACATAATAAAAAAAAAAAAAAAAAAAAAAAATATATATATATATATACATATATATATAATATAATATATATAATATATAATATTATGTATATATATGTATATATATGTAATATATATATACATATATACTTATGTATCCATGTATGTATATGTATGTATATATATGTATATATATATATATATATATATATATATATATAAATATATATATATATATATGTGTGTGTTTGTGTGTGTGTGTGTATTTATGTGTATTGTGTGTTGTGTGTTGTGTGTGTGTGTGTATGAGTGTGTTGTGTGTGTGTGTGTGTGTTGTGTGTGTGTGTGTGCATGTGCGTGTGTGTGTGTGGGTGTGTGTGTATATATATATATATATATATATATATATATATATATATGTATATATATATATATATATATATATATATATATATATATATATATGCACTCATATAAAGAATATTTCACTCAGAACAATATAAAGATCATCCCACCTATTCGAAAAGTGCCAGAACAATATACAGGAAAAGAAAGGCTATTTACATAAACTGCAAATGAAAAACGCATTCAGAAATATAAACATTTGGTGTAATTCGCCAAAGAGATGTTGATTCTATTTCAATTTTCTCCTCTATTTTTTGCGACGGGAATATCATTAAAGAAATTTTGACGGATCATTTCACTTTTTTTTTTTTCATTCTTTCTTTTCTTTTTTAGATTGTAATATCTATATTTGCCTTTGTTTCTTTTTGTATCTGATTTTATATTTCATGATTAATTTCTCTCTATTTTTCTCCTTATCTTCTCTCTTTCTGCTCCTCTTCTCTTTTCATCTCTCTCTCTCATCTCTTCTCTCTCTTTTCTCTCTTTCTCTTTTCTTTCTCTCTCTCTCTCTCTCTTCTCTTTCATCTTTCTCTCCTCCTCACCTCTCTCCTCTCTCATTCTCTTCTCTCTCTGTCTCTCCGTCTCTCTCTCTCTCTCTCTCTCTCTCTCTCTCTCTCTCTCTCTCTCTCTCTCTCTCTCTCTCTCTCTCTCTCTCTCTCTCTCTCTCTCTCTCTCTCTCTCTCTCTTCTCTCTCCTCTCTCTCTCTCTCTCTCTCTCTCTATCTATCTATCTATCTATCTCTATCTCTCTCCCTGTCTATCTATCTATCTATCTATCTATCTATCTATCTCTCTTCCTCCCTCCCTCCGTCCCTCCCTCTCTGGCTCTCTCTCAAGCGTGGGCGTAGTCAAAGGTATAACCGCCCACCGCTCTCCGGACCGCCCACTACCACGCCTCCGGAGCATTTTCGTCGAGTAATGACATTCCATTCCCGACAGAAACTCCGCGGCCTGATAGAACAGCAGAATTACGGGAGGGGAAAATTGAAAGTATGATTGCCACGAAATGATACTGTCTTGGGCAAGGGTATCGTTTGTCATTTCGTTGGGGGGGAGGGAGCGTGGTATTGAGGGGGATTGGGGATGGGAGGGGGGTTGTGTGGGGGTGGGGAGGGGGTAGGAGGAATTAAGGAGGGATGGGAGGGGGAATTGAAGGGGTGATAGGGGTGGAAGGGGGAGGAGGGGAAGAGGGGAAAAGGATAGGAAGGAGGGAAGGGGCTGGATAGTCTCGTCCCCTTCCCTATGTATTTGCCTTGCACGTTCCTTTTTCTTTTCCTCTTTTTTCCCTTTCCTCTTGTCTTCCTTTCTTCTTATTTCTTTTCCTCAACCTCCTCCACTTGTCTTTCCTCCTTTTTCTTCCCCACTTCCTTCGTCTTCCTTTTCCTCCTCCATAGCCTCCTCCCCTCCCTCCTTTCTCCACCAACTCCCTTTCCACTCACCTCCCTCCCTATCCTCCTTCTCCCTTCCCTCCCTTTCCTCCGTCTCTCCTTCCTTTATCTCTTTACCCTACCCCACCCTTTTCTCTTTCTCCATCCCTCCTTTTCCTCCCCCCCCCCACTCCTTTTCTCCTTCTCTTCCCTCCTTTTCCTCCCTCTCTTCCCCCTCCTATTCCTCTTTTCTTCCTCCCCGCGTGTATGTGCAAGTATATCTGTCCAATATTGTTCGGCTCGAAAACAGCATTACTGTTGTTAGGTTTCTGTGAATGGTTATATAGTTGTTACTTGTGCGAGAAAATAACGCCAGAGACTTCGGTAAGCATTGAGAGGAGAGAGGGAGAGAGGGATGGAAAGTGGGCGGGGAGGGGAGGTAAGGGAGAGAGGAGAGGGGGAGAGAGGAAGGGGAAGAGGAACGAGAAAAAATGAGAGGTGGAGAGAGGGGAGAGAAAGGGAGTGGGTGGGAGGAGAGAGAGAGAGAGGTGAAAAGATAGAAAGAGAGGGAGTGAGAGACAGACAGACAGACAGACAGAAACAGAAACAGGCAGAAAACAGAGACAAAGACAGAGAAAGAGACAGAGAGTTAGAGAAAACAGATCCCGAAAGAAATGACATGCTAATTGCCCTTCGATCACCTTCAGCTACCTTGCCGTAGGATGAGAATGCAGAATCTCTTGTATAGACTATTATGCAAAATGTCAGTCCTCGGGGTCAATAGATCAAACTGCCTTGGAGAAGAACCAGTTTCTCTTCATATTAAGGAGATAAGGATGATATATGAGAGTTATGGTGATGATGATGATGATAATATAATAGAATAATATA
>NC_051420.1:11041946-11044446 GCF_015228065.2 Penaeus monodon
ATTTTGTTTATGTCATTAGTTACTATTTATTATAATATATATATATTTATATAATATATATATCTTATATATATTAAATATATTATATATATAAATATATACATTATATCTTTATATTTATATATATATATATATTTTTATATAGTATATATATTATTATTTATTATTTATATTATATATTAGTGTTGTGGGTGTGTGGTGGTTGTGTGTGTTTTGGTATTTTGTGTTGGTGTTGTAGTGTGTGTGTGTGTGTGTGTGTGGTTGTGTGTGTTTTTGTGTGTGTGTGTGTATTATGTGTTATATATATATATATTATATAATTT
Organism: Penaeus monodon; assembly: GCF_015228065.2. Lineage (NCBI taxonomy): Eukaryota > Metazoa > Arthropoda > Malacostraca > Decapoda > Penaeidae > Penaeus > Penaeus monodon. The sequence continues at coordinate 11,042,270 of NC_051420.1, forward strand.
TAATATTATATATATTATATATTATATAGTTTTATTTATATATATGTGTGTGTGTGTGTGTGTGTGTGTGATGTGTGTGTGTGTGTGTGTGTTGTTATCTATAAAAATATTTTATCTAATATAAAATTAAATACTATATATATACTATATATATATATTATTATATATATACACATATATCTGTGAGTGTGTGTGTGTTTGTGTGTGGTGTGTCTGTGTGTTGTGGTGTGTGTGTGTGTGTGTGTGTGGTGTGTTGGTGGTGTGTTGGGTGTGCGTGTTGTGTGTGTGTGCGTGTGTGTGTGTGTGTGTTGGGTGTGTGTGTGTGGTGGTGTGTGTGGGGGTGTTGTGGGTGTGTGTGTGTTGTGTGGTGTGTGGGGTGTGTGTGTGTGATATATATAAAGATATATATAATTATATATTATATATTATTATATATATATATTATTGTATTATGTGTGTGTGTGTGTGCGCATGTGTGTGTGTGTGTGTGTGGGGGTGTTGTGTGTGTGTGTGTGTGTGTGTGTGTGTGTGTGTGCACATGCATATACAATTCATATACGTATACACGCATACACACATAGAAAGAATAATCCTTTGTGATAATTACAATAAATTATAAATAAATTCTGCAATTGCCAACTAGGATTTTATAAGGAAAAGCGTTACTACCTTCCTTTTGGGCTTAATATTGCAAAAAAAATTTATGTCCACACAGCGATCATCATTGCCTGCATCCACTCCTGTTTTTATCACAAATACAATCTCGGGTTTACAAAAAAATAATGATCAATGAGGCTTTATAACTTATGGTATTTTGCACATAAGCTTTATCATTTATCATTTCTAATTTACATTTTGAAGTATCATATTATATTTTCTCATGTATTTACCACCCTATAAAAAAAAAATCATTTAAATTTTATTTTAAAATCTATGCATCGCTTACCGCATGTAATTAATTCTTTTTCCCTGCAAATTTTACTCGTCTTTATTGTAAAAAGATATAAAACGTTATAACACAGTTTCCAAAGGTAATTAGCTGTTGCCCTGAATTTATATTAATTACGGAAAGACACTAAATACGGAACAGGAATATATGGGTCAAATGTTTCGTTAAGTTGGATGCCTTTAATAAACTATGCTTTCCAGATGATCGACCCTCAAAAAAAAAATGTCTTTAAACAATTAGATATTTGATACTGGATATTAGCTATGTAAAAAATAGGTTTAAAGTAAATTATACAAAGGATTGAAGGTGTGACAAATATGCATCGTAAGAAAAGGGTTTTTTTTTTTTACAGGAGAGAGGAATAATAATGAAAATTAAGGAAGAGAAATAGCTGCCTGAAATATGAGAAAAAGGAAGAGGAAAAATTGCTAAAAATTAGGAACGGGAAGAGGAAAACAGCTGATAACTACAAAGCGATCACTCTGATGAACCTAAACATGCTAAAATCAGCATTATTGAAAAATAAAGACAAACACCACCCGTTCCATTCATTCATGAAGAAAAACGACAAGAAAACGACAGAAATCAAGAGATGGAAAGTAAGTAAGAGGAATTAATTAGTAAGCAAGTAAGCAAAATTAAGATAATAACATAATTGAGGAAATGCATATATGAGAGAAGAAATCCAGTGGAGACGAAGAAAAGTGGGAAGGATAAGAGGAGGAGGAGGAACAAAAGGAAACAAATGAGGGAAAAAATGAGGTACGGAGAAAATTAGAAGAAATTAATAATGAAAATAAGATAAACATAGAGGTAATAAAGAGGATAAAAAAAAATAATAATAGAAATAAAACAACATAGGATAGAATAAAAATATAATAAAGATAAGATAAAAATAGAAATAAAAAAAGAAGGAAAAAAATAAAAAAGGATGGATGCAAAAAGGAAGTGAATAAGGGAAAAATGAGAATATAAAGGAAAATAAAAAGAGGAGCATTAGTAGATAAAAAAAGGGAAAATATAAAGGGGCAAAAAGGAAAAAAAAAAGACTAAGAGGCAGGAAATAATGAGGGAAAAAGGCTGAGGAGAGAAAGATAAAAAAAAAAAGAGATTGAAGGATTAACGTAGAAAATAAAAGAAAATATCGGTCCAAAAAGAGCTAAAAGGCGTTGGGGTTTTGTATTGATTAAAAGAAAAAAAAAAAAACGGTTGCCTTGTAACGAGGTGC
>NC_051420.1:11047606-11060106 GCF_015228065.2 Penaeus monodon
TGTTTAAAAGAGGGAAATGCAAAGGGAAAAGTTTACCTGTAGGCGACGCGGTAAAAAAGTTTTCCCCGGGGGGGTTTGGGGCAGGAGAAAAAATCCCCCCAAAAAGGGGTAACTGGAAAAAACGGGGGTTGGGGAACCTTTTTGGGGTAAAAAAGGGGGGTTAAAAAAAGTGGAAAATTAGTGGAACTAAAGATAGAGGCGGGACGTGGATATATGCCCCAGAAGAATTTAGCGCAAGTTGTGTGAAACATAGATACCCTATGTGTTCAAGAAAAAAAAAATGGGAAGATAAAGAAGGAGTGGGAATCTAGGGCCCCAAAACAAGGGGAGTGGATCGGGGTGTGCGCCATCAGATAGATCATTCAAGTGAATGATTATATCGGGAGTGGATATAACATTTTTCTACGTGTGCCCCAAGGCGGGAGGAAAGTCGAAATGAGAGAAAATTTAGGGAAGGTTTTAAAATAGATGGTACTTAGTAAGCAAAACAGAAAAGATGATAGTTGGGGGACCCAAGGGCATGTGGCAAAAAGCAGATGGAGTCAACAGTAGAGGGAGGAAAAGGCACGGTTCTATAAAACGCTTTTGCGTTTTATGAGAAACAGATAAAAACACCTCTTTACATATACGAGCGGAGAATGCCCCACAGATAGATATGTGATGGTTGAGAGATGCCCTGAAAAGTTTTAAGAACTAAAAATGATACCGGTGAGGACGCGCTGAAAATAATATTAGTATGGTAATCCCAACATTGGGGAAAGAGAAGAAGGTGAAGTTGGACCCCAACAGAAGGAAAAGTTTTGGAGTAAAGATAAAATGTAAATGAAAACTATGATTGGCCCCAACCAAGTAGAGGAAAAGGAAGGCACTGAAGCAACCTGATGTGATGGACTCAGCAGCCGAATTTGCGGGGCCCCCAGGGAGGAAAAAAAACCCGGAAAAAGAAAAGTGGCGGATGAAGTAGTACAACAGAAGACCAAGGAGAAGAAAGAGGCTTTTTGAAATGGCAGAAAAGGGAGATCTAAAGGAAGTTTACAAAAAAGAAGAAAGAAAATTAAGAAAATGGGGGCAAAGGGGCCCAAAAAAGGGGCATGGGCGAATGGTATGCAAACATAAAAAGATAGGAAAAAAATGTGATAGATATGCATAATATTATATTATAATATGTTTTACGTATAGGTGTATGGGTGGTGTTATGTGGTGTGGTGTTTTTGTATGTGTATGTGTGTGTTTTGGGGTATTTGGGTTGGTGCAGAATATGTATACATGTCTGCGTTTGTAGTAAAATATAATATATATATTAAAATATAATATATTATATATAATATAAAAAATATAAAATAAATAAATAATATTTAAAATTATATAAAAAATATAAAAATATAAAAAAAATTTTTAGGTTTTATAAGGGAATATAATAAAATAATATATATAATATATAAAATATTTTAATATATATACAATTAATACAATAAATGTATAAAAATATTTTATATTATTTTAATAATTAATATAAATAAAATAATTTATATATATAATAATAATAAAAAGGGTTTAAAAAAATAAATATATAATATAAATAAAATATATAAATATATATAATATTTATATAATAAATAATAAAATTTTAATTATAAAATTTTAAAATATATATAAAAATATATATACACAGTATATATATAAACATGTAATTAATATAATTATATATATATATATAATATATTATATAATAATTTAATATATATATATATAGGTTTAATATGCATTTATATATAAATATTATAATTATATGATATGGGTAGTTGGGGTAATAATAATATATAAAATATAAAAATAAATTAAATAATATATATAATATATTAATATATTTTTATATAGCAAATAAATATTATTTTAAATAATAATATATATATATAATAAAATAAAAAATTATTTTAATTATACGATATTTAATAATATTAATATTATTATTATATATATATATATATATAATATAATATTTATATATATAATATATATATATATAATATATATTTTAATATATAATATTATATATAAAATATATAGTCCGCGATGCCCCGAAGGTTTAGGGGGCGGACCCAGACTGTCACGAGGCAATCTAATTTCGGGGGTTGGTCACCGGCCGGCGCGTTTTTTCCCATTGGGCAAGGAATTCACCCGATTCCCTGCTAGCCACGGGTGGTAACCCACCCCAAGAGGTGGTCCCAACCCCGGTAAAATAGAGAAAAGGGATTTTACCAAAAAAGGAACCCCGGAACCTCCTGGAAGGAACTGGGGACCCTACCACTACTCACCCCAAGAGCATCAAAAAACATAAAAAAAAACCAAAATTTAAGATCATGCTGTGACCACGGCGGCTCAGACAGAACCTACCTTTTAAAAGGGAAGAAATATTATATATATATATATATATAAAAATTATATAAAATATATATATTTAATTTGCATACAAAATGCAGACATACATAATACGACATAACCAAACACCACACCAACACCACCACACACACACCCCCCACACACAACACACACACACACACACCACAAAACCAACACAATATATATATATAAAATCATCAATGCGGTATGTCATGTTTGAGCACCCGGGACCTCTACCATCCTCCCACAAAAACTCGATTTACGTTTTTTCTTTCCACGTCCATCGAAACCCGAAAAATCTTTGTTTTTGTCGCTCATTTTTGTCTTCGGTTGCCTCTCCCTGTTCATATCACCACCCTGTAGCAATTTTTTCTCAATACTTTTACTTCCATTACAGCCCAAAAATTTTAAATTTTCCTTTGTTAAAGATGCAACCCCGGTTTTCAATTTTTTTTCTCAGCACTTCATTTTCGTCTTCTTTCTGTCCAGCTAATACGCATTTCCGTCTGTAACATGCATTAAAAACATTGATTTTTTTTCTTTTATTATTTCAGCCCCCAAAAACCTGAAAACCCATAGATGCAATTGGAAAACTAAGATTTCAAAAACCCACTTTGCCGTAAGGGTAAGCTTCGGTCTTTCCAGATGTTATTGAGAGAATTGTGGCTTTTTGGAAATGGAAAATTTTCTTTTTATTCGGTGAACATCATATGTTTTATTAAACCAGCTCAAGATAAGTGAATTTTCACATTTTCACAATCTTTCCATTGATTGAACAGTCATCTTTGTTCTTTGCCGGTTATTTTTGAATTTCAGATTTTAGTTTTCTTGGCATTAAGAAAAAGCCACCCTTTTCGTTTGCTTCTCTAATTTACAGGTTGTTGTATTTCAGTGATTCTGCTGGCAATAAAAAAACTATATCATGGCGTACCCAGATTTGAATTTTGTATCCCCAACATCTACAGCCTTCAAATTTCTCAGAGCCCCTTCAAAATGTTTAGAATAATTTTAAAGAGGGCGGAGACAGAATGCAACCCTGTCGATCCTTTTTGACTTCGAACCATTTGTAACCCTAAGGGTTTTTCAGCTGCTTTTGTGGTCATACATGGCTTTTTTAGTTGGAGGGTGTTTGGAAATTCATATCCCCCCTGTTTTTCCAGAGGATATGTGATCAACGAAAAAAAGTTTCACATAACGATAAACACAGGATAGACCTTTTTTGTTTTTTTTTTCTCTGATCAATTTTAGATTAGAATCGGTTTTTCCCTTTTTCCCGGGGCGAAAACCTGTTTGTTCGTTGCAATTTCCTCTCTTAACTTAAACTTCATTCTTTCAGCAATAATTTTCAACAAAAATTTGCTGCTGGATTATATGCAATTGTCCAATTTTTGCTTTGGAGTGCCACCTTTTTGGGTTGGAGTAAAGATGTTTTTACCAGTCTTCGGCCATTTTTTTTCTTTCCCATTTTTTTGTACGAGTTTGTAGAAGTTTTCAACACTTTCCCCAGCATTTTTAATTTTATTTTGCTGTTATTTCATCTATTCCGGGGGCCTTTTGATTTCTTTATTTTTTGGTTTTTATAACTCGTCGCAGTGGCGGGTTCATCTTCGTTGTCATGAGCAATTAATGTTTTTGTTGACTTATTCTTTTGTATGGGTTTGGAACAATATGTTTCCATCTATCTTTGACCTTTTCCATCACATAAAACAAGTCCATTTTTCATTTGTAGTGCCATTGTGGGTTTTAAATTTCTGGAGTTTTACTCCTGGTAGATTTCTTTGTTGTTTTATTGATAGAACATTTTCAATTTCTGGAAATTTTCTTTTAAATTTTTTTCCTTATTTTGCGCAAAAATTTTGAATTTTTGTATTTTTTTGTAAATTACTTTTCAACGGATTTTGTACCCTTTTATTTTTGGCCTTTTTGTATCAATTTCATTGGTTTTTTTTCAGATGTCCCCGGGGGGAATTGTCTTTTTTTTTTTGGCGATGTTTTTTAAGCAGTTTTCAGCAGAGTTTTTTTCCTTCTTCCCCCAACTATTTGGGGTTTTACATCTTCACATATTGAGTATTTCAAATTTTTTTGACACTGTAATTTGTAATTTTTATCAAAAGTTTTTTAGTCGAGCTTAGAGGTGGTGTTGGCGCCCATCTTTTGAGTCTTATTTTAAAAATCGAAGGTAGGGTTTGGGGGTCATGTGCAGTCGCACCCGGTCTTTTCTTGGCATTTTTTTTGAAAATTTTCCCTTTTTTTTCAGAAAAATGTAGCAATTGGTTGCGTGTTCTTTTTTTGGTGAAAAAAAAAACGCAACAAATATAATATATTTTATAAAATATTATATATTATATATAATATATATATAATTATATATATATATTATATTAATATATATATGCAATATATATATATATTATATAATATATATATATATAAATATATAATAATATATTATTTTTTTATTTATTTATTTTTTATATTAATACATATGAACATACATATACATATAAATGTATATAATTATAATATACCAAATGTGTGTGGTGTTTTGGGGTGGGGTTGGTGTGTGTGTGGTGTGTTGTGTGGTTGTGTTGTGTGTGTGTTGGTGTGTGTGTGTGTGTGTGTGGGTTTGGTCAGGGTATTTATAGTCTGATGTTTTGTAGTAAAGTTGTATATATATATAATTTTATATATATATATATAATATATATATATATAATATATATTAATATTATAATATAAATTATATATATTTTATATATATATATATATATATATATATAATATTTTATATATATATATATATACATTGTAAAATATATATGTATGTGGTGTGTGGTGTGGTATGAAATATTATATATATAATTTAAATATATAATATATTATATATATATATATATATATATAATATATATATAATTAATAATTATATAATAAATATTATAATATTAAAATTTTATGTGTGTGGGGTTTGGGTGTGGTGTGGGTGTGTGTGTATGTGTTGTGTGTGTGTTGGGTTTTGTGTGTGTTGTGGTGTGGTGTAGTGTGTGTGGGGGTGGGTGGTGTGAATATGGTTATATATATATAATTTTAATAATATATATATATATATATATATATTATATATATTTATATATAGTGTGTGTTGGGGTGTGTGTGGTATGTGTGTGTGTGTGTGTGGTGTGTTAAAATTTTATTATATATATATATATTATATAATATTATATATATATACATATATATAATATATAATATTAACACATAATCGTGAGTGTGTGTGGTTGTGTGGTGTGGGTGTGTAGCGCGCGTGTTGTGTGTGTGTTTGTGTGTGTGTGTGTGTTGTGTTTTGTGTTGTGTTGTGGTTTTTGTGTGTGTTGTCGGTGTTTGTGTGTGGTGTGTGTGTGTGTGTGTGTGTGTGGGTGGTGTGTGTTGTGTTGTATGTGGGTGGGGTGTGTGTGTGTGAAATATATTATATAAATAAATATAATATATATATATAAATAATTATATATATATTATATATGTGCGTGTGTGTGTGCGCATGTGGTGGTTGGTGTTGTGTGTGGTGTGTGTGGTGTGTGTGTGTGTGTGTGTTGTGTGCAAGCATATACAATTATATACGTTACACGATACACACATAGAAAAAATAATCCTTTGTGATAATTACAATAAAAAAAAATAAAAATTTTGCAATTGCAACTAGGATTTATAAAGGGAAAGCGTTCTACCTGTCCTTTGGGGTTAATATTGCAAAATAAATTTAGTCCACACAGCAGATCAATCATTGCCTGCATCCACGTCCTGTTTTATCAACAAATACATTCAGGTTCAAAAAAAAATAATGATCAATGAGGTTTTAAATAACTTATGGTATTTTGCACATAAGCTTTATCATTTATCATTTTCTAATTTACATTTTGAAGTATCATATTATATTGTCTCATGTATTTACCACGTATAAAAAAAAAAAATCATTTAATTTCATTTTAAAATCTATGCATCGACTTACCGCATGTAATTAATTTTTTTTCCCCTGCAAATTATTACTCAGTTTTATTGTAAAAGAGATTTTAAAACGTTATAACACAGTTCCAAAGGTAATTAGCTGTTGCCCTGAATTTATATTAAATTTACGGAAAGACACTAAATACGGAGACAGGAATATATGGGTCAACTGTTCGTTAAGTTGGATGCTTTAATGAACTATGCTTTCCAGATGATCGACCCTCAAAAAAAAAAAATGTCATTAAACAATTAGATATTTGATACTGGATATTAGCTATGTAAGAAAATAGGATTAGTAAATTATACGAAAGGATTGAAGGTGTGACAAATATGCATCGATAAGAGAAGTTTTTTTTTTTTTTTACAGGAGAGAGGAATAATAGATGAAAATTAAGGAAGAGAAGTAGCTGCTGAAAATATGAGAAAAAAGGAAGAGGAAAAATTGCTGAAAATTAAGGAACGGGGAAGAGGGAAAACAGCTGATAACTACAAAGCGATCACTCTGATGACCTAATCATGCTAAAGTCAGATTATGAAAAATAACGACAAACACCACCCGTTCCATTCATTCATGAAGAAAAACGACAAGAGAAAACGACAGAAAAACAAGAGATGGAAAGTAAGAAGGGAATTAAAATAATTAAGCAAGTAAAGCCAAAATTAAGATAATAACATAATTGAGGAAATGCATATATGAGAGAAGAAATCCAGTGGAGACGAAGAAAAGTGGGAAGGATAAGAGGAGGAGGAGGAACAAAAGGAAACAAATGAGGGGAAAAAATGAGGTACGGAAGAAAATTAGAAGATAAATATAATAATGAAAATAAGATAAACATAGAGGTAATAAAGAGGATAAAAATAAAAATAATAATAGAAATAAAACAAACATAGGATAAGAATAAAATGATAATAAAGATAAGATAAAAATAGAAATAAAATAAGAAGGAAAAAACTAATAAAAGGATGAGATGCAAAAGGAAGTGAATAAGGGGGAAAAATGAGGAATATAAGGAGATAAAAGAAGAGGAGCATTAGTAGATAAAAAAGGAAAATATAAGGAGCAGAAGGAAAAGAAAAAGACTAAGAGTGGCAGGAAATAAATGAGGGAAAAGGCTGAGGGAGAGAAAGATAAAAAAAAAAAGAGATTGAAGGATTAACGTAGAAAAATAAAAAGAAAATATCGGTCCAAAAAGAGCTAAAAGGCGTTGGTTATGTATTGATTAAAAGAAAAAAAAATTAAACGGGTTGCCTTTGTAACGAGGTGCAAGATTTTGCGAATTGTGGACACTTCGCGGAATTAAATCAATGGCTCTACGGTGAATTTATTGAAAAAAAAAATAATAGTAAAGTATCAGAGAGGAAAAGGACAGTTAGTAAATAATGTTCTGGGTTTATGATAGGTAGAGAGACAGCTTAGGCGATTTTAGCACTAAGGGATTTTCATAGAGAGGAAAAAATTTTTCATACATTTTGATCTTCATACTTTTTTGATACTGGATTACAAGAAAGTTTCTCATGGATACCAAGTAATGAGTGTAGAGTTGTATGTAACTGAAGGAGGGGAGCAGAGAAAAATCATAAATAATAATTAAATCATTAAGTTGGTAAACGATATGCTTAAGTAATCTAGAAACCCCCTTATACACTACAGTTGTAATTAAGACAAGTATCAAAGAGCAAGAAACTCCACTAGGGATAACCTTGTACCATTACCTCATTAATCACGGATGCAATTGTGCAAAAAGAGATTTCAAGTAACCCGACGGCACATAGTTTTTTGCAGATGCTATTGTCTTAAGTAGCGAGGGCAAGAAAAAGATGGCAGAAGAATGGGCACATCTGGATTTATGTTGCACGAGAGACAAGAAAGCGAAGAGAGAATTGGGAGAGTGGAGGATAATTTTAGGGAAGAGAGAGAGACGATAAAACGTAGGAGAAAAGAAAGAACCTGGCAATGTAGTGTTTGTTTTGTTGTTTAATTGCAGAAGCTACTCTGGCACAAGAACACAGATACAAAGTCGGAAGAGTGGAGTTGACAGGATTTAAAATTAGCAGGAAAATGACAAGATACGCTCGTGGTAAAAAGGGTGACGAATCAGGGGTGGTTGAGTAAGGGGATATTTCGAAAGAAGGGTTTTAAGCTCTGGGGTTCAAAGAAGCAGTAAAATGGAGACTTGGACTGAAGAAATTGGCCCATAGGATAGATTGAAGAAACAGGAAGAAGGGAATAGAGTAAATGAAAGAAAAAGAGAGAAAGAAGAGAAAGTGAAAAAATTGATTAAGGCAAAGTTTGGTGAGATGAGCACTGGAAGATGAAGCTGAAATATAGACAGTGAAGCAATGTCATATTATTAGATTAGAATTTTCTGAATTGGCCATACCAAATCTTACCATATCAAAAAGCCTAAACTACGGAAGAATTTTAATATAAAATCTTATCACATTAAAACTTTGGATATCATTGTTTTCCATATTAAAACAGCACCACAGAACTCTTACCAAAATGTTTGGGTGAAACTCCAAAATGATCCATAGATGTATCGATGGACGTATCAGTAAAATAAATGAATTTATGTTATAAAACCACTTAAACAGAAAAGGAGAATCTTCATATATATATATATATATATATATAAAATATATAATAATATAATATAATAAAATATATATATATGTGTGTGTGTGGGTGTGTGGGTGTGTGTGTGTGTGTGTGGTGTGTGGGGGTGTGTGTGTGTGTGTGTCTGTTATCTATCTATCTTTCTATCTATATCTCTATCTATATCTATCTTCTATCTCTCTCATATATATATGTATATATATATATATATATAAAATATATATAAAAATATATATATATATATTCAACACACAAAACACACAAAACGCACACACACACACACACACACACACACACCACACACACACACACACACACACACACACAAACACACACACTCACACACACACACACACATAAATACACACAGAGACACACACAGACACACAGACACACACACACACACACACACACACACACACAGACACACCCCACACCACACACACACACACATATATATATATATATATATAAAATTATAATAATATATATATTATATATATAATATTTGTGTGTGTGTGTGTGTGTGTGTGTGTATGTGTTTGTGTGTGTGTGTGTGTGTGTTTTGGGGTGTGTGTGTGTGTGTGTGTGTTGTGGTGTGTGTGTGTGTGTGTTTGTGTGCGTGCGTGGTCCCGTGCGCGTGTGTATGTGTCATTTTTTCTCTTAACGAGGATTATAAATTTCATCTAGCGTTTTAGTCAAGAAAAAAAATTAACCTTAATTCTCTCAGGTAGATTAAGTTCAAGTCTTTAGGCAATATCTATAACATTTCTCCTAACTCTTAAGCTTCCATTATTCTCGTGTCATTTAATTAAGTTTAAAATTTAGCGAAAGATAAAGTTTCAATCTCTCGGTGCACCCACATGTCTCATTTGTTTTAATCCAATCATCTATCATAATTTTGTATGAATATTATATATTATATTCTAGCAAGAATTGAAGCACTTATAAGTTTTGATAAAATTTAATCTATTCATTTATTATCTTCACGTAATCCATATATTTTCAGATAAACTCAAAGTTAATCGTTCGATAAAAAAAATGCAGAAAAATCTTGAACATACTTTAAATCAAATAATTATCACTTTGTTTTTGTAAAGGGAATCTATCTTAGATTTATCACAGTGGATAATACCAGACGGTAGATCATAAATAACGAAAAGTAGCACAAAATATCGAACATAGCACAAAATATCAAATACCAGCACAAAATATCAAAACGCTAGCGCAAAATATAAAACACTAGCACAAAATATCAAACACTAACACAAAATATCGAACACTAGCACAAGTATCAAACACTAACACAAAAAAATCGAACACTAGCAAACAAAATAAAAAAAAAATAGTACAAAATACGAACACTAGCAAAAATACGAACACTAGCACAAAATATAAAAAAAAAGTACAAAAACAAACACTAGCAAAAAAATATCAACATAGAAAAAAATATCGAACACTAGAAAAAAAAAAAAAAAAAAAAATAGTACAAAATATGAAACTAGCAAAAAATCGAACACTAGCCAAAATATAAAAAAAAAAAAACAAAATATCGAACACTAGACAAAATACGAACGGGCAAATTTTACATATGCTTTGTCTCAAAAAAAGTCAGCCCTTTGGAGGTGTGAAAATAACGAAAAAAAAAAAATAGCACAAAAACTGCAGAGAAATTTTCATATGTTCCAAGCAAAAATAAATTTTTTAGATATCATAGGAATATTTTTTTAAAGAACCAGGGGGGCCCAATGGAAATTATAACTAAAGATTAAAATACCAAAAATATGATATCTAATTAAAGCAAAAAAAGTGCTAAAAAAAAGTGTAGATTTAAAATACATTATAAAAAAAATCCCTTTTTCTAAATTATTAACTTAATTTGTTGTAATACATAATTTAAGTATTTTTTTCTTAAAATATCCCCAAATCATGTAAAAAATTAAATAAACTTTTTTGGTTACTTGTTTAAGAAGACACAAAACTTTAAAAATTTAATTCGAAAACGTTTAACTAAAAAACCCACATATAAAAGGGATCTCCAGATCAAAATATCCCGAAGGTTTGACGACCATTTAACTTTTAGAAAAAATTTTTTTGAATTGACACCAAATTTCAGAGGTAAGGATTATCAAAACAGATCCCCCAAGGGCGTTCACCTCCCCCCAAGGTTCGTGGTCACATATTCATTATGATAAATTGATCTTAAAGCCTTAGTATAGCTAAATAATAATATATATAAAATATAATTTATATATTAATATTTAAAAAATATACAGAAATTTAAAATACACACAAACGCACGACAAACACCCCAAAACCCCACACACACACACACACACACACAAAAAGGGAGAGAAGTAGAGAGAAAAAAGGGGAAGAAAATATATAAAAAATTTTTGAAAGAAGAAAGAAGAAAAGAATAAGATAAATTATAGAAAAATAGAAAGAAAAAATTAAGGGGGTGGGGGGGGGGGGGGGGGGGGGGGGGGGGGGGGGGGAGAAAAGAGGGTAGGGGAAGAAAGAGAGATAAGATATAGAGATAAATAAGGAGAAAAAAAGGAGTTAAAGAATAGAAAAGGGGAAATAGAAAGAAATATAAAGAGAAAGGGGGGGGGGGGATTAAAGGGAAGTGGTGGAGAAAAAGGGTGTAAAAAGGAAAATTTGGGAAGAAAATAAAGAATAAAGAAATTTTAAAAAATGGGAAATAAAGAAAAGGGAAGGAAAAAAGATATAAAAAAGGGGAAATTAGAAAGATAAATTAAAAATTTTATAGGGGGAAGGGAAGATATTTATAAAGAAAAATAAAGTTTAATAGAAGAAAGGGGAAAATATAAATTTAGAAAATTTAAAATAAAATTAAAAAGGGATATAAAATATATAATAAAAAAAATTATTTTAAAAAGAAAAAATTATAAAAAATATAAATAAAATATTATAAATATAGATATAAAAAATTAATATAATAAAATAAATTTGTTTTAAATAAAATAAAATATATAATATAAAAATATAATAAAAAAAAGGGGTTCAAAAATATAATAAAATATAAATATATAAATTTTATAAAAATGAATAGAAATTTATAGATATAAAAAAAAAAAATAATAAATAAATATTAATATAAAATAATATTATAATATAATATAATAAAATTTTATATTAAAATATTTTTAAATAATAAAAAATAATATATATATAAGTATAAAATAATAATATATTATATATATATAAAAATAAAATTTAATAAATTAAATTAAATATATAAAAATATATAAAAAAATAAAAATAATAATATATTAATATAATTATATAAAAATATAATATATAAAATAATATATATTATAAAATAAATATATATTAAAAATATAAAAATAAAATTTTAACAAATAAAAAATTTTAACAAAAAATATATAATAAAAACAATATAATATATATATATAAATATTATAATTATATATATATATATTAAAAATACATACAA
>NC_051420.1:11065106-11072851 GCF_015228065.2 Penaeus monodon
CAAATATCTAATTGTTTAATGACATTTTTTTTTTTTGAGGGTCGATCATCTGGAAAGCATAGTTCATTAAAGCATCCAACTTAACGAACAGTTGACCCATATATTCCTGTCTCCGTATTTAGTGTCTTTCCGTAATTAATATAAATTCAGGGCAACAGCTAATTACCTTTGGAACTGTGTTATAACGTTTTATATCTCTTTTACAATAAAGACTGAGTAATAATTTGCAGGGAAAAAGAATTAATTACATGCGGTAAGTCGATGCATAGATTTTAAAATGAAATTAAATGATTTTTTTTTTTATACGTGGTAAATACATGAGACAATATAATATGATACTTCAAAATGTAAATTAGAAAATGATAAATGATAAAGCTTATGTGCAAAATACCATAAGTTATAAAGCCTCATTGATCATTATTTTTTTTGTGAACCTGAGATGTATTTGTTGATAAAACAGGACGTGGATGCAGGCAATGATTGATCTGCTGTGTGGACATAAATTTATTTTGCAATATTAAGCCCAAAGGACAGGTAGTAACGCTTTGCCTTTATAAAAATCCTAGTTGGCAATTGCAGAAGTTTATTTATAATTTATTGTAATTATCACAAAGGATTATTCTTTCTATGTGTGTATGCGTGTATACGTATATGAATTGTATATGCATGTGCACACACACACACACACACACACACACACCACACACACACACACACACACACCACACACAACATGCGCACACCCCCACACACACTTTTAAATATTTTAAATATAAAATAATATATATATATATAAATTATATATATATATATAATATCACAACACCACACACACACTCAACAACACACAACACACACCACACACCCCACACCCACACACACACACACGCACAGCACACACCCACAACACACACACACAAAACCCACACACACACACAAAAACCACAGACCCACACACACCACACACCACACACACACAAAAAACCCCCAACACCCCCACCACACAAACACCACACACACACACGCGCGATACCACACAACACACACAAAAAACACACACACACCAAAAGAATGTGAAATAAAAATATAAAAGAAAAATATAAAATAAAAAATATAAAAAAAAACAACACAAAACCAACACCCCCAACAAACCACACAACACACACACACATAAAAAAATAAATAAATATATATATATAAAAATAAATATAAATTTTAAATTATACACAAAATAAACCACACAACCCACACACACACAACACACACACACACACACACACACACTACACACAAAACCACAAAACCCATACAAAACCACACAACACAAAACCACACACACCCACAAATATAAATATAAATTATATATATAATATATAAAATTATATTATATATTAAAAAATATTAATATATAGAAAATATTAAAATATATTAAAAATTAAAAAATTTTTTAATAATTTTTTTTATAAATTAATAAAAATATTAAATTTTAAATAATAAAAGATAATTATGATAATAAATTAACAATGGGAATAAAACCCCACACACAAAAAACCATACATATATATATTTAAAGTATATATATATTTTAATATTTTAAATAATATATAATATATATATATTATATATATATAATATTTTTTAAATAATATATTATATATAATATATATTATTATATAAATAATATTTTAAAATTTTAATAAAAATTAAAAAAAAATTTACATAAAAAAACAGCGAATAAAAATATCCTGAAAAAAACCAACCCCACACACACACCACAAAACACCCAAAACACACACAAAACACACACACACACACAACACACACCCCACACACAACACACACACACACAGTGGTAAAAATTTTAATAATTTATAATGATATGTAGTTATATGATTATATATAAATAAATAAATAAAAAAATAAATATATATATATATTAATTATATATATAATAATATATATAATATATATATATATATATGCATTATATAAAATTTATATATATAATAATATAATATAATTTTAAATTATATATATATATATATATTATTTATATTTTATATATTTTGTGCGTGTTTTTTTCACCAGACAAAAGAACACGCAACCAAAATTTGACACATTTTTTCGAAAAAAAAGGAAAATTTGCTAAAAAATGCCAAGACAAGCCCGGGGCCCCGACGAACAGGACCCCCAACCACTAATACGATTTTAAAATAAAACTAAAAAAGATGGAGCGCCCAACACCCCCTCTAAAGTTTCGACTAAAAAAAATTTGATAACAATTACAAATTACAGTGTAACAAATTTAAATACTAAATCAATGTGAAGAGATAAAACCCCAAAAATGAGTTTGTGGGAAGAAGGAAAAAATCCTGCTGAAAAACTGCTTAAGAAACATGCCAAAAAGAAAAAGACAAATTCCCCGGACATCTAAAAAAAACCCCAAGTGAAAGAAAAGAAGAGCCAAAATCAAAGGTTCAAAAACCCATTTGAAAAAGTAATTTACAAAAAACAAAATACAAAAATTAAAAAGATTATTGCGACAAGTAAGGAAAAATTTAAAAAAACATTCCCCGAGAATTGAAAACGTTCTAAAATAAGAAACTAAAGAACTTAAAAGGGAGAGAAACATCACACAAAATTTTTAAACCTACAATGGACACTATCAAAACAAAGTTTTGGACTTTTTTTTATTGAGGAAAGAAGTAAAAAGATGATGGAATAAAATTTTGTTCCAACCATAAAAAAAAGAAAAAGACTAACAACAACTTTAAATTTAGACTAAATGAAACGAAGATGAACCACCCCCACTGAGACGAAGTTATAAAAGCCAAAAAAGAAGAAAGAAATCAAGACCCTCGGAATAGATGAAATAACAGCAGAACAAATTTAAGAATGTGGCGAAAGTGTTGAATATTCTACAAACTCTGTAAAAAAATATGGAATGAAAAGAAAAGGGCCAGAAGACGGGGTAAAAAATCAGTCTTTACCCCCATCCCAAAAAAAAGGTGACGCACTCCAATGAAAAAATAATAGGACAATTGCATAATAAGTCACAGCAGCAAAATTTTGTTTAAAATTATTTCTGAAAGAATGAATTTGAATTTAAGAGAGTAAATTTCAGACTAACAAGCGGGTTTTTCCCCCGGGAAAAAGGTACCAGAAACCAATTCAAAAATAAAAATGATATAGAGAAAAAAGAGAACATCAAAAAGGTTTTTATACCTGGTTTACGTTTATTAAAAAGTTTTTTTGATACTGTTGATCACGATATCCTCGGAATAAATGGAGATTGAATTTTCCAAAAAAAACAATCATCCAACTAATAAAAGCCAGTATGACCAAAAACAAGCAGCTGTAAGAACCATTAGGGTTTAAAAGATGGTTCGAAAAATCAAAAAAGGAGTGCGAAAGGGTTTTCATTTGTCTCCCCACCCCTTTTTAATATATATTTTGAAACAATTATGAGAGGTGCTCTAGAGAAATTTTGAAGGAACTGTAGAGTTTGGGGGATACAAAATATCAAATTGAGGTACCCGAGATATAGTTTGATTGCAGCAGAACACGAACTACAACAATACTAGATAAAATTTGAGAAGCAAGCGAAAAGGTGCTTTTTCTTAAAGCAAAAAAAAAAATAAGATCAAAGATTCAAAAATAACCGGCAAGAACAATGAGAAAATGTTACAATCAAGGAAAGATTGTGGAAAAAGGAAAAAGTTCACTTTTCGGAGTGGTTTTAAAAAACAATGGATTCACCGGAGATAAAAAGAAGAATTACCCTGCCAAAAAGCCACAATTTTTCTCAATAAAAATCTTTGGAAAAAACCCAAGCATTTTCCTTACGGCAAAGCGAGGTTATTGAAATCAAGTTTTTCCAATTTCATCATAGGTTTTCAGTGTTGGGGCTGAAGTAGATAGACAAAAAAAAGATCAATGTTTTTAAATGCATGTTACAGAGAGTATGCGTATTAGCTGGACAGGGAAGAAGACGAATGGAAATGTTGGGAAAAAAATTGTAAAACCGGCTGTTGGAAAATCTTTAACGGAGGAAATTAAAGTTATTGGTATGTAAAGAGAAGTAAAAGTATTTTAGAAAAACTTGTGACAGGGAGGTATAGAAAAGAGGAAGAGGGGAAAACCCAAGACAAGACGACGAAAAATCAAAGATATTTGCGGGTTTTCGATGGACAAGGGAAAAAAAGCGAAGATGAGTTTTGGGCGAAGGGTGTGGAGAGGGCCACGGGCTAAACATGAGCATACCGTATTTAGATTTTAAAATATAATGTTGTGTGTGTGGGTGGGGTGTGGGGGGTGTGTGTGGTGTGTGGTGGGGGGTGGGTTTTTGGTGTGGGGTGTGTGGGGTAGGCAGTATATAGTTGTCTGCATGTTTTTAGCAAAATTTTATATATATATATATATTATATATATTTTATATATTATTATAAAATATCTTTTTTTTAACGGTAGGTTTATGTTTTGAGCCGCCCTGGTCACAGCATGATACTAATTGTATTTTTTCATGTTGTGATGCTCTTTTGGGGTGAGTACGTGTAGGGTCCCCAGTTCCCTTTCCCCGGAGGTTCCGGTGTTCCCCCTTTTAGGTAATCATTTCTCATTTTTCCCGGGCTTGGGACCAGCATGATTGGGCTGGCAGCCACCAGGGCTAGGCAGGTAATCGAGGTGAATTTCCTTGCCCAATGGAAACAAACGCCCCGGGCCCGGGGGGACTCGAACCCTCGAACTTAGAGCCCGTCGTGACAGTCGGGAGTCCGACGCCAACCATTCGGACATCGCGGCACTTTTAAAAATTTTAAATAAAAAAAAATTTAAAATTTTAAAATAAAAATTTTTAAAATTATAAATAATTTAAAAAAAAGGATATATAAAATTTTAAATAAAATTTATAATAAAATAAATAAAATAAAATTTTATAAATAAAAAGATTTTAATAAAATAAAATTATATATAATATATAAAAAAAATATTTTAATAATATATAAATTTTTTATAATAATTTTAAATTTAAATAATAATAATATTATATATTAATATATATAAATAAGATATAATATTACTATATTAATATATATTATATTATATTATATATAAATATATATATATATATATTTTAAAATATTATTTTAAAAATTAAAATTTATAATATATATATATATATTAATATAAAATTTTATAAATTAAATATAAATTTATAATAAAAAAATAAAAATACTATATTTTATTAATATTTATATATATTGAAATAAAAAAAAAAAATTTTAAATTTATTAATAAAATTATTATAATAAAAAAAATTAATAAAAAGGGTATATATAAATTGAATAATAAAAATTATAAAAAAATATATATATATATCAATAATATATAAATAAAATTTTAAAATTATAAATTAAATAAATATAATATATAATATATTATATATTATAATATATATATAAATATATATATATTTTTATAATATTATATATAATATATAAAAATAAATTCAATATATAATATTTATATAAAATATATATTATATATAAAAATATTAATATAATTATATTTTTATTATTTTAATATTTTAATATATATATATATAATATAATATAATATATATATATATAATATATTTTATTTCATACAAAAAGCAGACATGTATACATTTTCTGACACCAACCAATACACACACACACACACATACCATACACACAACACACACACACAATACACAACACACACATACACAATACGAATACATAAAATTAAATATAAAGTATGCAATCTATACACTTTTTTTCCCCTATCGTTATTTTTGCATACCTTTCGGCCATGTCCTTTTTGGCCTTGCCACCACTTTTTAACCTTTTTTCTTTTTGAAAAACCCCTTTTAGATCCCCTCTTTTCTGCCTTTTTTTAAAGGCCTCTTTTTCCCCTTGGTTTTCTGTTGTATACTTCACCCCGCCATGTTTTTTTTTCCCTGGTGTTTCCCCCCTTTGGGGGTCCCGCAAATTTCGGCGCTGACCCATCACATCACGGTTGTCTTCAGTCCCTTTCCCATTTTTCCCACGGGGTTTGGGACCAATCATAGTTTATTTACATTTTACTTTACTCCAAATCTTTATCCTTTGTTGGTGTCCAACTTCACCTTCTTCCTTTCCTAAGTTGAGTATTAACATAAATATGTATTTGTCAGCGGTCCTCCCCCGGATCATTTTGCGTTTTTAATACTTTCAGGTCATCTCGTCAAAACCACACATAATATCTGTGGGGCATGTCATCCGTCGTATATTA
The DNA here is from genome assembly GCF_015228065.2 of Penaeus monodon. Lineage (NCBI taxonomy): Eukaryota > Metazoa > Arthropoda > Malacostraca > Decapoda > Penaeidae > Penaeus > Penaeus monodon. The sequence continues at coordinate 11,071,401 of NC_051420.1, forward strand.
ATGAGGTGTTCTTTGGGTTTCTAAAAACGCAAACGCGTTTTTGGAAACCGTACCCTTTTTCCCTCCGTCTAATGATTGACTCCACTGCATTTTGCCAACTGCCATTGGGTCAGCCCCAACTATCATTTTTTCTTCTGTGTATACTAAGTACCATCTATTAAAAACCCTTCCCATAAATTTTTCTCTCTTTTCGATGTCTCTCCGTCCTTGGGCACACGTAGAAATGATGTTATATACCACTCCTGATATAATCAGCTTCACTTGAATGAGTCTATCTGATGGACGCACAACCCCGATCACACTCCTCTTGTATTTGGGACTCACTATGATTCCCACTCCATTCATTTTATCTTCCCATTTTGTTTCTTGAACACATAGGATATCTATGTTTCTCTTTACACAGACTTGCGCTAACTCTCTTCTGGTCATATATCCTACGTCCCAGCCATCTATCTTTAGTTCCACTAACTTTAGCCAATGTCATGGTTTCCATGGTACCCCTTGCGATTTTCTCATGCCAACCGGAGGATACTGACACGCGTCGCCTACGAGGTACGCTCTAGCATTTACTCTACTTCTTACAGTTGACTCAGGCTTTAAGTTAAACTATTTGAAGCGTGGAGTTTTCCGGCCGGATGCTCTTCCTGACACCAACCACAGCTTTCAGCGGTGGAAATGGCCTTTGGCTATCCAAGGTCGCTCTGCAAAGCAGTAGGGTCCTAGGACTACACTATTTAACCTAATAGCTTGGGTTATTTCCGCTGCTGACAGCTGGACTGGCTGAGCCCGGGGATTTTAATTCAGAGTTATCTTCTCCTAGCCTTTGCCTGAAAAGGCATACCCTACACGGCAGCAGGGGGAATTTATGTTCAGAGTTTCCTTCTCTTGTCCCAGTGAGTTTGCCAGGCTACGTACCACGAGAGCTACTCCAGGACGATGTGAGTACCATATCTACCAGTAGTGACGTATTCCTTGGCCAAAGGGCCCTCGCTGGGGTAAGGTATTACCCCTCCGCCGTCTGTGAAATAATTTAACGTCATACTCCAGGACTAATATATATATATATATATAATATATATATATATATATATATATATATATATAATATATATATAATATATATATATATTATATATATATATGATATTTTGTTATATATATATATGTAAATATAAATTTGTGGTATGTCGTGTGTGTGTTGACGTGATATATGCATATATATTATATATATATATAAATTATATATATATTATATTATATAAATTATATATAATCTATTATAATATATATATATACATACTATTATATAATATATATATATTTTATATATTATATATATAATATATATATATATTTAGTATCTATCGATCTACATCTATTACAATATACTAAGACAACATTTAAGTGTAGGAGTCATACTCGTATGTGTGTATATCTGCATTAGATAAAAT
>NC_051420.1:11077951-11082951 GCF_015228065.2 Penaeus monodon
GCTGTGTGTATGTGCGAAATATTATATATATATATATATATATTTTATAATAATAATATATATATATATAAAATATATTAAAATTTATATATTCATATATATTTGTGTGCGTGTACTTGTATTTATAGTAAAAAAAAAAATCGTTGTTTTTACCTATGTTTATTTTTCATTTATCTTCTTAATTTCTGATGTCCTTCACCACATAAAACATCAACTGTTAACAATGAAATATGGAATGTTTATCAGTACGAGATTCTATACACTCTTTGCCTTTTTGTGTATGTCAGTCTTCTTCTCTCTTCCCACTTGTAGCTATCGTTTGTATTTACTTATCTACTTCTTTATTCTTTTACCGTTATCTCTGCTAGTGAATCTTTCTCTGCTCTTATATACTTCTATGGGCTTTTGTTATTGAGATTAAATGACGTATGAGTGAGTTAACGTGTGTATAAGTGAGTGAGTAAGTGAGAGAGAGAGAGAGAGAGAGAGAGAGAGAGAGAGAGGAGAGAGAGAGAGGAGAAAGAGAGAAAGCTGAGGGAGAGAGCAAGTGAGTGGAGGAGAGGAGGTGCAAGTGTGTGAAAAAAAGAGATAGAAAGAAATGAATGAATAAGTCGGAAACGTATATGTACATTGATACCATCGTCCTTTTCAACAAGCCATAGATTTTGCCTAAGTCTGACATAATGCAAAACCTCCTCCCCAGCTGTTTACGTCGCAAGATCCTCAACCAGCGGCCTGTGCTTCCTGCCCCTGAAACCACGACCCGGAAATAGGACTGAGTGTGAGACTTCCCGTTCTCTCGTTGTAATTTGCATATGACGGTGAGGCATTTTGGAATTTTGGTGTTTAGTAGTTTTTTTTTTTTTTTTTTTTGAATGTTGAATGTTTAGGAATTTTGGGATTTGGGTGTTTACGAATTTGGGATTTGCTCTGTTTAAGAATTTTGAAATCCTGGTGTTTAGGAATTTTGTAATTTATTGTTTAGGAATATCGGAATCTTGGTGTTTAGGAATTTTGGAATTTCGGCGTTTAGGAATTTTGGCTTTTAGGAATTTAGGAATGTGGGAATTTGGAATGAACGGTAGATCATGAAAAAATTTCTTCGATTTGTATTTTTTTTTTTTTTTTTCCGTATATTTAATTGTTTATGCTTATGTTTTCTCTTTGCTGTATTAGATTTATAGTTTCTGTTACTTGAATGGACAAACAATTAATTACATAATCATATTCAGTTATTTCACTTGTCTGGAAGGAAAATAGTTTATGGTGGCATGCAGAAGAACTAAAAATATATTTGTCGTTACATGGAAACTAAACATAATAGCTTCTAAGCGATAACGAGAATAATATTATAACATGTAAGTCTGATTTTTTTCTCTTTCATGCTGTGGTAAGAGTTGTATAATTACTGTCTTGAGATTATGTTACTATTTTCTTGCATTTCGACTCTTTTTTTTTTTTGTATAGTATCATTTTGTGGGAATTTGAAATTTTCTGTTAATTTTTTTCCGCATCTCTAATATTTATATATCTGTATTACCTTTTGTAACTATGATCAATAATTAGATATACTTGAAGCTTAAGAATGTGCCTTGTTTAGGGTGGAAACCTTACTAGGCTCAGCCACTTCTGTACAGCCCAAATGTATGTACTGTGTATGATTTTTATTTGGCTAATTATTCATTAGCAATATCAATATCAATATCCTCTTCTCTTCTCTTCTCTTCTCTTCTCTGTCCTTTCCTTCCCATCCCTTCCCTTCTCTTTCTTCACCTCTCTTCCCTTTTCTTTTCTTTCTTTCTTTTTCCCTCTCTCTTGCGTGTGTGTATGTGCTTTATGTACATATACACAGACATTCATGTGTATATGTACGCCGATAAATAGTACACAGACAGAGAAATATGGAAGGCAGAGAGGAAGATCGGAAAATAAGAAGTGAATATAGTGCGTTCAGTATCAGGAAAGAAAGCAAGAAAGAAAGAATGAAAAGTAAAAAAAAGGAAAAAAGAAAAAAAGAATTTAAGAAAAAAGGAAAAGAAAGAAAACAGAAAGAAAAAGAGAGAAAGAAAGAAGATATATATATATATATATATATATATATATATATATATATATATATATATATATATATATATATGTATATATGTGTATGTATATATATATATATATATATGTATATATGTATATATATATATATATATGTATATATATATATATATATATATATATATATATATATATATATATATATAAACTCCGATTCGCCTTCTTTCTCTTCTTTTTTTTTCTTCCTCTTCCATTTTTATGCTAATCAACAAAGACTTAATGCTCTTATTTAGGATTTATAGTTTCATACCAGTATATACTTATTTCATTTGTATTGTTGTATATCACTTTTTTTTTTTCTTTTTCTTTTCTTTTTCCAAAGAAATTTATTGAATCTAGCGAGTTGTAATTTTCCCCTTTACTGAGATCGGACGGAAAGGGACAGATAATAACTACATATTTTCACTTGTGTCAGAGGAAACCGAGAAATTGGAAATATTAATATTTAATGTATTTCATTTGCAGTAGTCAATTTATGGTGACCTTCCTTTACACAGTTAAGGTTTTAAGGTGTTTGGTTGTGACAGTTAGTCTACCTTATTTGTGGTGACGTTATGTTGTAATGATTAGGTCAATACTCCCTTCAATTTCTTTTAAATAGTAAAGGGTAAAACACTATGTCGTGTAGATTCTAGCGTCGAAAAAACAACAACGCACAAACGAGATTTATTGTAAATCAGTAATTTTCGAAATCCTTTTGATATAAAGTTTATTAACATAATTCGAGACATGCATAATATATTCAAAGATTTAACCGTATAGATATATCTCTTCTTATTACACGAACGAAATTCTTGAGCAGCAAGCTTAAATAAGAATCATTTCTACGTCTGTTCACTGTATATAACATTTACACGTAAACACAAACGCAAGAAATTTTGAAATAACATGGAAATAAAACAGTGTTTTTCTTCCTATTATGTATCGGTTATCTTTCTTGCGTGTTCAATACTGTATCATGAACGATAATTTGTGAATTTAAAAAATTAAAACACTAAGCTTCTCGCTCCGTCTATGTTTTCATGGGGAGGACGCTGAGGTACTGCCAGGGGAGGTTGATCATCGGCAGAAGTCCGAAACACTATTGTCTTTTTCATTATATTTGTAAGTTTGACTGACCCCTCTGCACGTGAATTGTATCTGAACTACATGGGAACCTTGGACATTGTGTTGAAGTGTGTCAGAATGAGTCCGTATACTATTATGGAGAATTAATGTAGCGGCTATGTGGACGGAGTTTAGCTATGGTATCGTGGTCCAAGATGTGTGACTTGTGGAACTGGCACAGGAAACCTTTTACATTAACAGGAGGTTTCATGGAAGTAAGTTTATTATGGTATTTTCTATTTTTACATTTGATGAAATGGAAATATCTGGTATTTGAAGGTTGGAATATAGATTTATACTATGATTTAATAAGTATGTGATATCATTTGAATTCAATTAATCTAATATGATTTATTTATACTTTTGTATTTGTAGTTTATATTACTTTGTATTTTTATCAAGCTGAAGTATAAATAAGGACAACGCTATATTCATCCCTCAGATTCCCCTAGTACTACATGTAAGCTGTACTTTCTCACTAGTATATTTCACTGAAGAACTGAGAGCCTCATTGCTCAAGTGTTCAGACTTCCTAAACATAAAATTGTAAGTTTTCACTTCAATTTTCATCTCTCTTTTAATGGCAAAACGCTATAAAGTTGTTGGCACTGTGGCTGAGAAACCCCATTATACACACATTTGATTTATTGAAATAGTGAGACATGTTTCGATAACTTCGTGAAGATATGAATTAAAAGGTTCGAATACACTTAAGGTAATTTCGAGCCACATGAGATCTTCGACTTAAAAAAAGAAAACGGATCTTTTATCTATTTGACTTTAATATCGGCGAAACCTAATTTCAATTTAATTTCATGAGGTTTGGAAATGAGGTTTAAAATTGAAGAAGGATAGAATTTCAGTATTCATACATTAACTGTAACTTTATCTTTGCATGTTTAAGCTAAAGGAAGCTTTGTGAATTAGAATACGTCTGTGTGAAATGAAATATGTCTTTGACGTTTCAACTAAAAAGACCATACACACGCACAAATACATACATACATACATATATATGCATATATATGTATATATATCATATATGTGTGTGTGTGTATATGTATATGTATATATATATATATATATATATATATATATATATATATATATATATATATATATATATAATGCAAAAATAATGTATCAGTCGATTATTTGACTGTAGCATCTTTCGTAATGTCAGAGTTAGATATTTATCTATGCGTAATTTATTTATTTTACCTCATCAAATACTTCTGCTTCATTTCACCCAAAATCATCTAAGAAACATGCTTTATTTAATGAAAAACACCTACTTTATCCTATTTTATTAATTTCTACTCCAAATTTTTTTCTCTCCTGTTATATATATATTCTTTGTAGGACTAAGAATCGTTCTGCTTTTTGCTTTTGTTATGTTTTTTTTTCTAGATAAAAGGATGAACTGACTTTAAGCCTTTAATTATTATATCAAATATGACTGTCAATTCATTTTTGTGATAATAAAGTGATAATTGACAATAAAATATTAAATGTCAAACAATCACACGTAATATTACGTATTTATGAGAATCCTATTATTACTCTAGTATTAGCATTATTATTGTTGTCATTATTATTGTTATTATCAATCTGTTTCAAGGCAAGTACACGAGGGAAGTGTGTGTGTGTGTGTGTGTGTGTGTGTGTGTGTGTGTGTGTGTGTGTGTGTGTGTGTGTGTGTGTGTGTGTGTGTGTGTGTGTGAGAGAGAGAGAGAGAGAGAGAGAGAGAGAGAGAGAGAGAGAGAGAGAGAAGAGAGAGAGAGAGA
>NC_051420.1:11102951-11105451 GCF_015228065.2 Penaeus monodon
GGGCGGAGGTGCGCCTCAAGGGTCTCGGGAGGACGTGAGCGGCATCGTAACCTCCCCCTCTCCCCTCTCCCCTTCTTCTCCCCTCATCCCCTGCCTCTCCCCCCGTTCTCCTTCTTTCCCTCCCTCTCTCCCTCTTACTTCCCCCCTGCTCTCCCCTATCCCTCTCTTTCTCCCTTTCTCCTCTCCTTCTTTTCTCTCCTTTTCCCCTCTCCACCTCTTTCTCCCCTTTTCCTCTCCCTCTTCCCCTCTTCCTTCACTTTTCCCCTCCATCTCCTCTCTTCCCTTGTTTCTCCCCTCCCCTTTCCCCTCTCCCCTTTGTCTCACCCTCGCCCCTCCCCCACCCATTGGAACACCTCCCCCTCTACCCCTCCCTTCCCCCTCCTCCACCTACCCTTTCTCATTTTCTTTGCTATCCTAACCTTTCTACTTCTTCGCTTTCGCTTTGTTCCTCCTTCCTCCCCATTCCTTCTTCCCCTTCCTCTCCCTCCCCTCCGCCTCCTCTTTCTTTGTGATCTTCGTCCCCACTTTTCCCCTCTTCTTCCCTCCTCCTTACCCTCCCCTCCTGTTGTTAGATATTGGAAACTCTCCTTCACCCTTTCCCCTTCCTCCCCTCCCTCCCCACGCTGAGGTATCGTTGCCACCCTCTTCTCGCTCTTTTCTCCCCCTCTTTCTTCCCCTTCCTCGCCATGCTCTTAGGTATCGCAACTTCCCTCTTTCCCCTCTTTTCTACTCCTTTTTCTTCCCTCATACCTTCCACTTTTCCCGTTTTCTTATTTTTCTCTTCCCCTTTCCCTTCCTTTTTCCCCTCACCCTCCTCCCCTCCGTCGTAACTACTCGCCTTTTCATTCTCCATTTCTCTTTAGGTCCCCTTTTCCTCTCCCTCTTTCCTTAAGCCCCCCCCCTATCGCAACCTATCCTTTTCTTTTCATCTATGCCTCTTCCAACCTTTAGTGAATATCCCTCTTTCTCCCATTAATTCCTCTTCCTCTTCTTCCCTTTACTTCATCCCTTATCCCTCTTTCTTCCTCTTCATTCCTATTTCCCTTTCTGCCTATAATTGTTATTTCTTCCTTTCTTCCTTTCAATCCTATTCCCCATTTCTCCCTTTAATTAATATCCCTCTTTCTCCCCTTTCCTCTTATCCCTTTCTTTCTCCCTTTCATTCTCATTTCTTTTCTCTATTTAGTTCCAATCCCCCTTTTCTTCCTAAATTCCTAAATTCTTTCTCCTTTTCCTTCCTATTCTCTCTTCTCTTTAATCTCTATCCTTTTTCACCTTTTATTTCCTATTCACTCTTTCTTCTCCCTTTAATTCCTGTTTTTTCCTTTCTCTCTTTAATTCATATCTCCCTTTTCTCCTTTAATTTCTATATCTCTCCCTTTCATTCCTATTTATCTTTCTCTATTTAATTCATATTTTTTTTCTCCCTTAAATTGCTATCTCCTTTTTTTTCTGTCTCTCTATTTTCTTCTTTATTCCTATCTACCTTTCTCCCTTTCTTTGCTAATGCTAGACCTTCTGTTAATGTTGCTGTTTTTGTTGTTGATGATATTGTTGTTGTTTTTTGTTGTTGATGTTGTTGTGTTTGTTGTTATGTTGTTGTTTTTTTTGTTTATGTTGTTAATTTTGTTGTTGTTTTTGTTGCATTTCCTGTTTTTGTTTTTACTGTTTTGTTGTTGTTTTTGGTTTTGTTGTTGATTTTGCTGTTGTTGTTTTGTTGATGTTTTTGTTGTTGTTTTGTTCTTTTTGTTGTTGTTTTTGTTGTTATTTTTGTTGTTGATTTTGGTTTTGTTGTTGTTGTTTTGTTGTTATTTTTGTTGACATTTTTCTTCTTCTTTTTGTTGTTTTTTTGTGACTATTGTTGCTCTTCTTGTTCCTGTTGTTTTTGTTGTTATTGTCACTGTTGTTGTTTTTGTTTTTGTTATTATTGTTCGTGTTTTTTCAGGGGCGCTGAGAACGCTGAGAAACAGCAAACAGAAATAAAGAAAGATTGACAAAACACAAAAAGAAACGAGAAGGAGAAAGAGAAAAGAACAGAAAGAACTTTAAAGGCTTAAATAATTCAGATCTTAGCACTCCATTCTCTAATTTGCATAAACCTGTACTAATCTTATCTATTTTCCTAATTGGTGTAAAGCTGCTTTCCTTCGCGGTTGGTTTACCGGAGGAAAAATACTAGAATACATAGTGTAAGTGTGGGAGGGTGCATGTGGGTGTGTCTGTAGGGAAGGGTGTGTAGGGGGAAGATATATGTGTGCGTGTGCGTGTGTGTGTGTGTGTGTGTGTGTGTGTGTGTGTGTGTGTGTGTGTGTGTGTGTGTGTGTGTGTGTGTGTGTGTAGGGGGAAGATATATGTGTGTGTTTGTGCGTCTGTGTGTGTAAGGGAAAGATATATGTGTACGCAGCTCATCCCTTATCGCATTAATCCTCTCCTCGAAGACGAATAAGCAAGAAGGACGAGCGAGAGTAATGATAAGTAAAAATGAATAAGTGAGTATAAG
>NC_051420.1:11117951-11120451 GCF_015228065.2 Penaeus monodon
ATGAGGAAGTAGGGATATAGTCATGCTTCGTCCCACACGCAGGTATCTGAGTGGCGGGTATTAAAAATCTTGTTTTAAACGGAAATTGAAGATTGTAATTCTTGATAAATGAATTATCATAAATGTTAAATCCCTGTGAGTTGAATTGTGATAATGAGTCCGTTGATTCATCCTGCAAGCAGAGGGAAAGAGAAAAAAGGTTAAGGATATAAGGGACGCTTGTTGTTGGTCTATTTATTGTTATTTTTTTACTAGTGGATACAGCTAGTCAATTCCGATTGTGTCAAATAATGAATTGTGAAAGGAATGATAGACCAGAGTGAAGTGTAGGAAAGGGAAATTGTGAAAGTTTGAAGAGATTCGATGTCTTTTTGTCCAAAGAATAATGGAAAATACGCGTTTGTTTTATTATAATTATTGTAATGATCATTGAGTTATAATTAGCATGCAAAGGGAGGGTTAAAGATAAATCTAACTGTAGATTTAACCTGATTTGATAAAAGGATATTCCTGTCACTTCCTGATATATATCAATTGCCAACATAAAATTGTAATATGCCACCTGTTTATTATCATTAGATTATAGAATAAAAGAATTTTTAAAAAACTTGATGACCATTGTGTCTTTTGCACACACTCAGCAGTGGAATAATCAACCTCACGAGCCTTATGGCCATTGAGTCAAGCTACTCAGATTCAATTAAATTAGGGGCTATCGCGGTTTCTTTTAAATCCAAAACCACCGGATGGTGGTGGCGGTACAATGGTAATGTTATCATTATTTGTATTAGAGATGATCTTGGCAGATTGACAGCAGTAATACATTAGAATATATCTTATTTTCTAATATGAAGGATTCGCAAAACCACACACACACACACACACACACACACACACACACACACACACACACACACACACACACACACACAACATAATAATATATATATATAATATATATATATATATATATATATATATATATATATATAATATATATATATATATATATATATCATCATACTTAGCACCTCAAGGGACACGGCGCGGGATCTGCATGGGCGCCCACCATGCTCCTTCGTTCCGCCACAAGTTTGACTAGGAGTCTCCACAAACGACAACCATGCACAGGTCACTACACAGACTAATGCATTATTGATGATTATAGATATTATATAAAAGTTACTACTGATACCAGTGTATGTACATAATTATCATGCAACTTTCAATGGCGAAACGGCGAGTGGCGACATGCGCAAGCCGACTTCGTTATAGCTACCATTTGCTCATAGAAGCAAATTGCAAGTGATAAGTGTTGTGCATGGCAGCGATCCTTGCTAACCTAGATTACATCAAAAGTTTTTTGATTCAGGCCCCATGCTCAGACCAATCCGTCTATGGTTTGTTATAGGCCAAACATGTGGATATCAGTTACTCAAAGTATGGGGAAGGTCTATTGTGACTTGCCCACGGAACATCGATTATACTGACGGTTGCCTAGACCAAAGTCTTGAAATTTTGTTTCGAGAAACTTCCTGGTCAAGGGTGACTCATGTAATGCACTAGAGCCCACCTTCATTGACCCAAATGGGATACCACGCCCCGTCAAAGTCAAGGGATGGACCAGTGCCGAACGCAGTCGAGTTGCAGCACCCCTTAGATAGTTCACCTAGCCATTGCCAGCGCATGATATCTAATGCAAGCCGGTCCGCCCTAACCCTTGAATCAACGGCAAAAAGTTGAAGGCCACATCCTCGCTGAGGCAAGTCCATCGGCAAGGTATTGCGATAATTGCCCAAAACTAACTGCTGGAATTATTATAGTCTCAAAATACTCAGCTATTTAACCCAATGATATCTGCGATGTCTGTGCCTCAGAGGATGTCAGTTCTCTGTAAAGGAGGTTAGAAAATTTTCCTGGGTATATCAAGCTTTCAACTGTCATGGCTCAGTGAACTGCCGTGCGAAATTTGGCCTTCCCTCAGCCGCTTCGTCCCGGACTACACCCTTGAATTGCCTTGAAGCAAGGGTCCATCAGGTTCAAGTGTGAATCGATAGAACTCGTGGCGACGGGCACACTCCTCCTTACGTGTCAAAGAACCACCCTAGAGTGGCCATTGGAGGAACAAGGAATTTTGAAGTGGACCTATAGGGTAGCCACCACCAACCTATGGTCAGTGCGACAGAACTCAGCACTTTGGTAAACCCTGTAATTCTGAAGGATCCTCCAACGAGTACTGACAAGAATATAGTCAGTCCCTTGGCTACAGTACCCATATGGTTATAGCATGTCTAGCGATATGGGTTGGAGCACCGTTACCAGGAGCCAGAAATCCTTATTCTCTGGGACCTTGCAAAGCCCGGAGAAGAAGGCTGTTCTCGAAGCTGGGATCAACTCGCGAGTCATGGGGATCGACAGACATCTCGTAGCCAGGCTCGATTACAGCATTGAAGTCGCCCAGAACAATGTGAATGTCTCGCCAGAGACAAATGTCTGCCAC
>NC_051420.1:11125451-11130451 GCF_015228065.2 Penaeus monodon
TCCGGTAAAGATATTGTGATACCACTTGCAAACTAAATGCTAGCTGCTCAAAATACCCAACCCAACGTTCATGAACCCCAACATGATCTGAGATGGTTCCTTTATCCAGGAGCGCAGTCATCTGCGAGGAGGGCTTAGAGATCAATTTTCTCAGGACTTGTAGGTAGGGCGAAGGTCACCTTACCAAGAAATGGCTTTCAACCTCCTCAGCAAGATTCCTGATGAACTGTTTCTTGTCCCTTCTCAGTCGTGCCCGAGCCCTATGCACCAAGGAATGTTGCAAGTCCTGATTGCCATTCAGCCAAGCCAGGCAACACATTTCAGTGGCCTTCAGTGTCTCCAGGGAGATGAAATTCTGCCTTGCCCTTAGGCGTTCGCCAATGGACTCCTGCGCTGCTTCGAGTGTTTCACGCTCGAAGAATACCCACAGAGAAACTGGGTCCATTACGTTTTCAAGTTCTATGAATCAATCATGTGGCAAACACTCTGGCTCACTCCTCCTCCCTCAGTCTGTCCAAATGAAACACCCAAGAGTGTTCACTGGAGGGATGAGGAGTTTTGAAGTAGACCCGTATGATAGCCACTACCAGCTATGGTCGGTGCCACAGAACTCAGCACTCCGGTAAACCCTGCAATTCTGAAGGATCCTCCAGCAAGTTCTGACAAGAATAAGGTTGATATCCTTGGCCACAGTTCCCTTATTGCTATATCATATCCAGAAATCCTCAGTCTCTGGAACCTTGTAAAGTTCTGGAGAAGGAGACTGTTCTCGCTGCCGGGATCAGCTCCCGAGCCATGGAGGCTGACATACATCTCACAGCCAGCTCGATCACAGCTGGATACCGCATTGAAGTCGCCTAGAACAATGCAAATGTCTTGCCGGGGACAATTGTCTGCCACAGATGTGAGTTTGGCATAGAACATTCCTTTCACATCGAGTTTGCAAACATCAGTAGGAGCATACACAGCAATGAGAGAAACAAAGCTAGAAGCATGCGTCAGTCTCGAGGGTTGAAGTCGGTTGGAGATGGCTATGGCTACTCCCTGGAGATGATGACCATCGTCACGGCCCGACCAGTAGTAGGTGTACCCACCCATACTGATCGTGTCACTGCCAGGTCTTCTCACCTCGAAGAGGGCAGCAACCTCATCTCCTAATCGCTTCAGTTTCCTTGATAACAGGGGTAACTGCTCATTCTGGCGTAAGAACCGGATGTTCCAGGCACCTTCCTGGATGCTCGCCTGAGGTTAACCTCGGACGGTCACTCTGGGTGGACAACTCTGCCACCCCCACCGGCGCTGCCCCAAATAAAAGGGTTTATGGAGCCCAACATCTGCCTGTGGGGTTCCCCTGGGCTTTGCCCCACAGGCCTCATACTGGGATGTCGCCTGCCAGGGCACAGACAGGACGAGTAACTCTCGTTCCCATCTTGCGCCCAAAACATTTGCTCTCCCAGTGAGACCCACAGCCTGCCTCACTTGCTGGGTGGGAGGGACAGTATCCCTCCCCCCAGCATATCCATTTATTTCTGACGTTGCCAGTGAGTTTCCTAGGGGGAGGAGGATTGGCAAGGCCCATCTCCCCCGATCCGCCCATTAACGCCAGGGTAGCTGAAGGGCAGGAGTTGATACGGTGCCATGGCTTGTCCACATGCCGGTGGGCCATGGCTCCATACCTCTGAGGCCTCCTGCTGCTCCAAGATCCCCCACTGTTTAGTGTGTGTGTGTGTGTGTGTGTGTGTGTGTGTACATATATATATACATATAGAAATATGTGTATGTATATATATATATATATATATATATATATATATATATATATATATATATATATATATATATATATATATATATATATATATATATATATATATATATATACATAGATACATATATATTCATATATATATATATATATATAAATATATATATATATATATATATATATATTTCTATCTGGACATTGGGCATCGTAGGGATACTGGGGCTCCTACAGTCTTGCACAAGATTGTAGCCAATAATTCACATCCCCTCTATAAGATTTTACCTGATATTTATCAACCTTCAAAAGTTACAAGCAGATCTATGACTCTCATTTCAGTGACATTTGATGGAGGTCGCTCGTCTACATCTCAATTTTCTAGATGCTGTTTTACTGCTATTGGAATGGACTGACTTTTGATAAATTTAAGAAGTCAGCTACTTTGTTTTTATTTCGTGAATAGCTGATGATCTTCTGTCTTCTCTTTCTTTATTATCTGTGTCTGCCTGCACTGACACCTTTGGTGGTATAATTCTTTCAGTTTAGGTCTTTTTATGGCTTACCACAATAATAATAATAATTTAGATACATATATAGATATAGATATATACATATATAGATAGATATATAAATAGATAGAAAGATAGATGTAAACACACACACAAACACACACACACACAGACACACACAGACACACACAGACACACACACACACACACACACACACACAACACACACACACACACACACACACGCACGCATATAAATGTGTGTGTGTGTGTTTACATCTATCTATCTATTTGTGTGTGTGTGTGTGTGTGTATGTAAAAAAAAAAAAAAAAAAAAAAAAAAAAAATATATATATATATATATATATATATATATATATATATATATATATATATATATATATAGAGAGAGAGAGAGAGAGAGAGAGAGAGAGAGAGAGAGAGAGAGAGAGAGAGAGATATGTATATATGTATATATATATATATATATATATATATATATATATATATATATATATATATTATATATATATATATATATATAATATATATATATTATAATAATATATATATATATATATATTATATATATAATATATATATATAGATATATATATATTATATACATATATATATATATATATCATATATATATATATCATATATATATACATATATATATATATATATATTATATATATATATATATATATATATATATAAATCGGACCCACTCGCGCGGTATTGCTTGACATCTCAGCTCACCTTGGATCCATTAGATTCCCCTGCATCCCTCAGCGCCCCCCCCCCCCCCCCGTTCCCTACCTGTACCCGCCCTACCCCCTCCCGCCCCCTTCGCCCTCCCTCCCCCGTCGTGCCCCAGTCGTCCTCATCTCACACCTGTGCGCTCCTCGGGGCGGCACAAGGCGAGGCTGTCAACTAAATGAAGCCAATTTTCTTTCACATGACAGCGCACTTAATGTCGTCGGCTCCTGGGGTGACGAGAATTGAATGCCCGCGCGCGATGACGGGTGCCGAAGTCGAGGGCCACGGCGGCAAGGTCGAAATTCGCGCTTTTATGGACGGGAGGATCGACCTTTTCCGGCAGAGCTTCGTCTTGTACCTTGGCTCTCTTTTCTTCCCTTTCCTTCTCTGTTCTCATGCTCATACTTCTCTCCCTCACTCCCCTTCCTCCTTCCTTTCTTCCATTTTCCATCCCTCTCTGATTGCTTCCTTCCTTCTTCCTTCCTCTCTTCCTTCTTCCTCTTCTCCCCCCCCCTCCTCTCCTTCCTCCCTCTCTCTCTACTCCCCTCCTTTCTCCCTCCCCCACTCCTTCCTCCTCTTCCTTTCCCCTCTCTTTCCTTCCTTCTCCCCCCTCCCTACACCCCACCCATCCCAGCTCTCCGACCCTTCCCTCCCTTTTCCACCCTCCCTTCCTCCCTACTCCCTATCCCCCTCTTTTCTCCTTCCCTTTACTTCCCTCCTCCTTATTCCATTCCATTTCTCTTCCATCCACTCTGCCTCATCCCTCTCCCTCCCTCACATCCCCCCCCCCTTTCTCCCCTCCCATATCAGACACGCTATTCTCTTCCTCCCTCATCTTCCCTCAGCACTATCCTTCCCTCTCTCATTCCCTCTTATCTCCTTCCAAATCATCTTATTCATCTCTCTAACCCATCCCTCTATCCCTCTCTCCAACCCCCCTCTTTCCATCCCTCCCCCCCTCCTCATCCCTCCTCGCCCTCGATCCTTCCCCTCTCCTCCCTCTCTTCCATCCCTCCAACCTCTTCCCTCTTCTTGTTCCCCTTCTTTCACCCCTCCCTCTCATTTCCTTTAGTCCCTCTCCTCTCCTCTCGCCCCTTTCCCCCTTTCCTTAATCCCTCCCTTCTACCCTCTCTCTCCATCCCTCCTTCCTTTCCTTCTTCCCCCTCCCTTCTTCCTTACGCTCTCTCCCTATCCCTCCTTCCTGCCCTCCCCTCCCTTCCTCCTTTCCTCAAATCCTTCCTCTTTTCCTCTCTTCCTCCTTTCCTCCCTCCACATCCCTCCTCCTCTCGTCCTTCCCTCCCTCCGCCTCCCGTCCCTCCCTCCCTCCGCCCCTCGTCCCTCCCTCTCTCCTTCCCTTCCCTCCCCTCCCTTCCCAACAACTGTCTTCCCGTCTCCTTACATGATTGTCCTTCGCTCCGGGATTTGGTGTCCCCCCCCCCCGTCATCGGACATTTCGCTGCCACTTCCCGTCCTAATTGCGTGAGTTGTGGCGATAATTTTCTCTCTATCTTTTTTTTTCTCTTTTTTTCTTTTTCTTTTTTTTTTTTTGATCTCCTTCGCTGCCTTTCTGACACCTTTTCTCCTGATATCTTTTGCTTGAAGTGAGAGAGAGAGGTAGAGAGGTGTGTGGGGGGTGGGAGAGTGGGGGTAGGTTTGTTGGGGAGGGGGGAGGGGAATGGAGGAGGAGGTGGGGGTAGGGGGAATGGAGGAGGAGGTGGGGATGGGAGGGATGGGAGGAGGAGGTATGGAGGGGATTAGGGGAAGGGAGGGGTGAGGTATGTCGCTTTGGTCACTGATGTTTTCAAAAGTTGATTCTTTGTATCTGCTTATAGATAAATAAACAGATGGAAATGTAAATAAGTAAAGATCAACATGAAACTGCAAAAGACATATATGTACATATATACATATATATATATATATATATATATATATATATATATATATATATATATATATATATA
>NC_051420.1:11140451-11142951 GCF_015228065.2 Penaeus monodon
AGCAGAAGGTGTTCCATTATGACCAACTTCATTAACACCTTTGGCCCAATCATGTCTCCCTGTCTCCCGTGGCATGAAACAGGGTAATTAGGGGCATCGGTCACTTGGCTAGGAAGGTGGGGGCGAGAGGGAAGAGAGGGAGGAGAGGGGAGGAGGGAGAAGAGGGGAGGAGGGAGGAGAGGGAAGAGGGGAGAGATGGAAGATGAAGAGGAAAGAGGGAGGAAGAGGGGAGGAGAGGAAGAGGGAAGAGGGATAGAGGAGGATGGGAGGAAAGGAAGAAGAGAAAGAGAGGAAAATGGATGAATAAGGGGGACCCGGGAAAAGGAAAAAGGAGGAGGAGGAAGAAGAAAAGGAAAAGAGAGAAGAAAACAAGAGAAGGAAAGCGGAGAAGGGAGGGAGAAAAGGAAGGAGAGAGGCGGGAGCAGTGACGAAGAGGTGATAAGAAATTGAAAGAGAAAGAAAGGTACAGGAAGGAGGAGGAAGGAGATAAGAAAAAAGTGAGAAGAGGAATGAAGAGGCAGGAGGACGGAGGAAAAAGAATGGAAGAATAAGAGGGAAAAAAGATAGAGATAAAGTAGGAAGAAGAATTAGAAAGGAGAAGGAAAATACACGAATACATACTTACATAAACACACATATAAACAACCGCAAACAGACACGCATAAACACACACACATCTGCATACAAACACAGATACAGACACACATACACGCAAACACACACACAGATAAATATAGATATATACAAAGCTTACTTGTGATATAACCTGGTAGCTAGATGCTAAATAAAAAGATGAATAAATTGTCATTCACACATGCTCTAAGACTTACCACATAATAATGAGTCATTATGATTTTTCCTTACCTATAATGCGTGGCATGAAAATTAATGTAACAGTATAAAACAGTTACCTAATGCTTTTCTCATTCTCCAAAGATAAAATGTATCATATGCATTTTAAAAACTCGCCTTAAATTTAACTGTAAATAGTTGAGTTTTCAGAGTTGGGATCTGCATTGACATTCATGATCATCTGCAATGTTTTCAGAATCTCATTGTATTTTGTGAAGTGTTGTGAAGTGGGTAAACAGCCTCTCTCTCTCTCTCTCTCTATCTATATATCTATCTATCTGTCTATCTATCTATCTCTATCTATCTCTATCTATCTATCTATCTATCTGTCTGTCTGTCTATCTATCTATCTATCAATCAAATTCTCTTTCCCTCTAACTCTTTCGCACATACACACACACGCCATAAGTATCTTTACTAAATCCATTTTTCGTAAAAAAAAATTGACATCAACATTAAAATCTCTAAATCTGCTTAAATATATGTAAAGAGATTAATGTAGTGAACGAGGAAAAAAAATAGAGCTGCAAAATTGTAAAATTCTTCAGTGAATCTAAACCAAGGTTAACTCTCCATTTCTTAACAGCATGTGTCGCATTTTCGTCTTTTTTTTTTCTTTTCTTCTTCTTTTCTTCTTCTCTTTCTTCTTCTTTTTCTTCTTCTTCTCCTATTTTTTTTCTCTACTTGTCTAAGATTTGTGACTGACTAAAGCTTCAAGTTATTATCTGTGTGAATAACTCCTTAACTACAAATGGTGATAATATACCCATGAGATACAACGCCCATGCAGAATAATCATGTATCTAACACGGTATAACCCTTTGGGGTATTCAGCATGTGAACTTTCTGGTATTTACGATATACAGTATAAGCAGCCAGTGCCCTTAATTAAGAAACAGTCTCGTGTTTAGAATCTGCATTTAGATTTCGGATTTAGCATTTAGAATCTGCAGCTTAAGGCGCGTGTTTTGTGTACTTTATTGTTCGGAAATAGATTTTATTGATATCTAAGATATTTTGAAAGGGAAAAGACAAATGTAAGTGAGCTGTCAGTGGCAACTGGCTCAGTCCATTTTGGATGGAGTTAAATGGATTAATATTGTGCTGAGATCCATAGAGCTAAAAGTTCATATTTATTACATTCATTATCAATTTTCCATACACTACTTACACACACACACACATATGTGTGTATGTGTATATGTATATGTATATATATATATATATATATATATATATATATATATATATATATATATATATATATATATGAAATTACACATACACCTATATTCTAAAAAATACAAAAACTTGTGTTACTCTCTTCTCGATAAAGAAGCAGTAGACTTGAGTGTTTCATAACATTCCCCTCAGCGCGGTGCGGCACCGAACCGTCTGATATTGGACGCGGGTTTCCTATTGCATTCTGCAGCTTTTTAGGGGAAAAACTGAGACATTGAGAGACTGTGAATCTTTACTGTCCTCAAGATAGAGTAGGATTTTTTTTTCTTTTTCTTTTTTGGTCAACTTCGTTTCTTTTCTTTTAGGTTTTGTTGTTTTTATCTATCTGTTGACGTGTCTTTTGGACGAATTAATGAATGATAGGTTAAATAATTTAAAAGGATTTGCATGAGTGATACGATAAACA
>NC_051420.1:11150451-11152951 GCF_015228065.2 Penaeus monodon
TATAATTTTATTATATATAATTTTATATATTATTATATATATTAAATTTTGCACTACCCACACACACAACAACCCCAACACACAACACACACACATAATTTTATATAAATAATATTATATATATATATATTATATTTATATATTATATAGATATATATTATTATATATTATATATAAAAATATATATATATAATACAAAACACACACCACATAAGTATATATAGTATGTAATTTTTCTACTATCATCTTCTATCATCATCTTTCACACACACAACACACACACCCCCAAAACACCACACACACACACACACACACAACACACAACCCACACCACCCACAACACACACACAAATATATATATATAAAATTTTATATTAATAAATTTTATATATATATATATAATATATATATATATATATTGTGTGGTCCCCCTCTCTCTTTCGTGTGTGTGTGTGTGTTGTGTTGTGTGTATTTGGGAGTTGTGTTATTATATATATTAATAATAATATAATTATATATATAATAATTTTAACAATATACATAACTTAAATTTAAAATATCTATCTATTTTCTTTTCTTTCTATCTACACACACACCACACAACACACACACACGCACACACACACAACACACAAAACACACACCACACCCCACCCCAAAATATATATATATATAATATATTATATATATATTTGATAATATAATTATATTATATTAAAACATTTCTATTTATTATTTTATTATATTTTATATTAAAATATTTTATATATATATATATTATATATTATATATATAAAATTTTTAATTATTACACCCACACATATATATATATATATTTATATTTGAAAATAATTTTATATTAAAATATAAAAGTAATTATATAATACATAATTTTATATAAAAAAATATATATATATTTTATTATAGTTATTTCATATTTAAAGTGTGTGTGTGTGTTTTTTTATAATATATTTTTATATATATATATATTTATATATATATAAAAATTATATATTAAAATATATATAATTTCATATTTACACCTACCCAAAAACCCACACACACACAAAAAAAAAAATTTTATTATATATTTTATATATTATTAAAATATATATATATATATATTTTTATATATATAAAATGTGTTAAAATCTAATATATATTTTAAAATATATTATACTATAATTTTAATATATAAAATATTATATATATTTTTGTGAGTGTGTGTGTGTTTTTTGTGTGTGTTGGTGTGTGTGTGTGTGTGTGTCACACAAACACACACAAACAAACCCCACACCACACCAAAACACACCCCATATGTATATTTTAAAATTTTAAATAAAAAATATATAATTTTATTATATATTTTATATAAATATATATATATTTAAAATTAAAAATAAAGTACTATATAAAAGTTTATATATAACATAATTTAGTAATTATATATAATATATATAAAATATATATATATATTATATAAAAATATTAATATTATATATTTCTTTTTTAATATTATATTTACCTATTCACATTTATAAATATAATTTTTGGGCATATAAAATACATGTTTATATATATTTATACAATATATATATATTTTAATTTTATATATATAATTTTAAATTTTTAGTTATATTAGTATAAATATGCACAACAATTTCACACACACAAACACACACACACACCACACACACACACACACACACACACACACACACACACACACACACACACACACACACACACACACATATATATATATATATATATATTATATATATAATATATATATATTGTGTGTGTGTGTGTGTGTGTGTGGTGTGTGTGTGTGTGTGTGTGTGTGTGTGTGTGTGTGTAGATAGATAGATAGATAGATAGATATATAGATATATATGCATACATACAATATACACACACACACACACACACACACAAATACACACACACACACACACACACACACACACACACACAACACACACACACCACACACAAACACACACACATACACACATACATACACACGCATATATATATATATATATATATAATATATATATATACAATATATAATATAACATATATATATATATATATATATATATTATATATATTATATATATAATATATATATATTATATATATATATATATATATTTACATATATATACATATATATAGAATGTACAGAATACATACCCATATATATGTACCCATGTATAGATAAATATATATATATATATATATATATATATATATATGTATGTATACACTCACACACACACACACACACACGCACACACACACACACACACACACACACACACACACACACACACACACACACACACACACACACACACACACACACACACACACACACACACACACACACACACACACACACACACACACACACAACAAACACATACACAACACAACACACACACCCACCTACACACCCCCAAAACACACCCCGGGGGACCCAAAGAATTTA
>NC_051420.1:11175451-11177951 GCF_015228065.2 Penaeus monodon
TATATATATATATATATATGTGTATATATATAATATATATATATATATATATATATATATATATATATATGTGCATATATATATATTATATATATATATATATATATATATATATATATATATATATATATATATATATATATATATATATATATATTATATTTGAAAGAGACCGAATATACTGAAATAGATATATTTTAGTTAGAAATACACATATTTCTGACGATATACTCGAAAACGTTCAGCCAGATCTCTTGCACTGTGAAAACGGTATATTTATCCTATGTAAACCTTAATTCTTAATGTTCGCAAAATATTAATGGGAAAAAAAATAATAGTGCTTTTAATGGAAACCAAATATTCAAATCTTCACTGTTTTACTATCGACATTTTCTTGATAAGGAATACTAATTCCTTCAATCCAATTATAAAGTCATTCTGGCACTGAAAAAAAGAAAAAAAGAAAAGAAAAAAGAAAGAAAAAAAATAGATATAGATAGATAGATAGATAGATAGATAGATAGATAGATAGATAGATAGATAGATAGATAATACTTTTAAATGACTTATTTATAGATGAGTAGTTATTAAAATAAAATGTAAATGAATAATATCTTCTCTATGAATAGATAGTTATAAATAATGCTTTGATAATAGCTATAAATAGTAACTGGTCAAAATAACTATAAACTAAATCAACAATTCGGCCGTTTGGTAGAAGTAATGATCAAGACCTTAAGCATTCTGACATATTTCGATAATATATAAATACATAGATGTACTAACACACACACACACACATACACATACACACACACACACACACACACATACACAACACACACACACACACACACACACACACACACACACACACACACACACACACACACACAGCACACACACACACACACAAACAAACAACACAACACACACCAAACACACACCACACACACACACAACACACACACACACACAACACACACACAACACACACACACACACACAAAAAAAAAAAAAAAAAAAAAAAAAAACACACAACACACACACAGATAAATAAATCGATTCCTCATTAAAGAAAAGAATGATAACAGACAAAGAGACAAAATCAAATAAGATAGAGTGATTAAAACGATGACGATTCCCACGTCTTATTCCAAATCCATCCGAAATCAGGAATCCCACACGAAAAGGAAACGAAAAACGGGATTTACACAAGGGAAAAAATGACCCTCTTTATCTTAAACTTATTTTCATCCTCATTTTCGTCTTTTTTTCTTTACCTTTTCTTTTTATCTTTATCTTCATCTCCATCCTTTTAGTTATCTTTATATCTCTCTTTAGCTTTCGTACTATTTGTCATCTATATCCTTATCTTTATCTATCTGTATTTTGAATATATTTTTCATCGTTATATTGATTCATCTTTATCATTATCTTCATATCTTTCTTCATTTGAAAACGATAATAATGATAATGAGATAAACAGTGACTATGATAATGACACTAATTATAGTGATATTGATAGTAATGGGAAGAAAAACGGTGATAATAATAACAAAAAAACAAAGCTAAACCTATAATCACAACAATATAACATAATTACAGTAACAAAGACAGTTAATTAGACCGTAATTAGGGAACAGAATAACCAAGAAAAAATATGCAATACCCGAAAATGGCATCAAATCAAAATTTAAAAAATGAAAAAATGAAAAAAACGAAGGAAAAATATAAAGAAAAAGAAATAAGAATGAAGATGAAAATAAGCAAAGAAATCAGAAAGGTTTATGAAAATTTTAGGGAAGTTCAAATCAGAAGTTTCTTTGATCGGAATCTTATTTTTGAGGGAGGGTTTGTGAACAGAGCATGGTGAATTATTCTTTTACTGAATGGCAGACGATGTTTTAGTGATGGTTTAGTGAGAAGGAGGATGGTGATCGGTGTTGTTTTTGGTGATGATGAGGAGATTAGGTGGTGGTGGTATGAGGAGGAGGAGGAAGAGGAGCAGGAAGAGGATGGTGATGATGAGGAGAAGGGGAAGGAGGAGGAAAAGGAGGATCTTGATGGTGATGATGGTTTTGATGACGATAATGATGGTGAGGATGATGTTAAAGATGAGGAGGAGGAGGAGGAAGAGAAGGATGGTGATGATGTTATGATGATGATGAAGAGGAGGAAAAGGAGGAGGGTGATGATAATGAAGATGTTGATGATGACAATAATACTGGTGATAATGATGTTAAAGCTGAGGTGGAGAAGAGAGGGAAAAGAAGGAAGGTTGATGCTGATGATGATGTTGATGACGATGATAATGATGACGATAATTATAACGGTGACGATGATGACGTTATTGATGAAGTTGACGATAATAATGTCAATGATGACCAGACAGGATGAGGAGGAAAAGGATGAGGGTGATGACGAAGATGGTAATGGTAAGAAGAGAATGATAAAGATAATGAAGGTGACTACAAAGGTATTATTAATATCGGCAACG
>NC_051420.1:11182951-11187951 GCF_015228065.2 Penaeus monodon
AATTGGCATGAATATATTTTGGTCAATATTTTTTTTAATATCTGTATTTATTTTCTTTTTTTGTGTTATCTTTATTGACAGTAATATTGCCATTGTCATTATTATTATCATTGTTGTTATTATAGCTATCATACACATCATTAGCCTTATCAAAATTTTATAAAGATTGTTACTCTTATGATCACTAAATATATTCGTAGTACTATAATGCGAAAACAAGGGAGGGTAAATAAAATTTTGAAATATTAACACATGTATTCAAAAACTCACGCAGACACATACACACAATCGGTAATGCGTACATACTTTCACTCATGCACACATAAACGAATACACAGATGAACGCACACATAAACACAAACATACTCACACACACATAAATACAGACACCTACACACACATATACATAAACAAATAAGCACATGTACACACACACACACACACACACACACACATAAATACACTCACAAACACACACACACACACACACACACACATAAATACACACACATACAAACAAACACGAAATCTAAAAAAAATAAATAAATGAATAAAAATGGTTTTGTTAGCCGGGAAGTATGTGTTGAATGTGGGGTGATAGGAAGGGGGGGAGGGGGGAGGGGGAGGGGGAGGGTGTAGTGTAGTGAGATGGAAATCGCTTCACTCCTCTGAGATCTTACCCTTCCCTTCCCCCCCCCCCCTCTTTACCTTCTCCCCCCCTACCCCACAATCATCCGACCACGCACACAGACACACCCACGTATGTATATCCTCATCCTCTTTGCTCCCCCCCCCCTACCCTTCTTTCTCTCTTCCATTCCCCTTGTTCTATTCCCCCTCCTATCCCTCCTCTTTCATCTCCCCCTCTTCCTCTCTTCCATTCCCTTTGTTCTATTCCTCCTCCTTCTCCTTCCTCTTTCATCTCCTCCTTTCCCCTCTTCCCCTCCCTCTTCTTTCTATTCCCCTCCTATCCTTCCCTATTGCATTCCCCCTATTCCCCGCTTCTCTTCCTCCCCCCTCCTTCTATTCCCCCCTCCTATCCCTCTTTCTCCTATCCTTCCTTGTTTCCCCCCCTCCCTCCCTACTTTAAATTTTTCCCAACCTCCTCTGGAGACGATGCCATTGTCCTGTGTGCAACCCCCCCCCCCTCCCCCCGTGCTCTTGTTCCCCTCCCCTTCCCCTTACCCACCCCCTACCCCGGTCGCCATCATCTTAACTCTCCCCCCTCTCTCCTCTCTCTCTCTCTCTCTTCTCTCCTCTCTCTTCCCTGTCTCCTTTCTTCACTTTTCTTCTCCTCTCTCTCTTCTCTTCCAACTTCATCCTCCCCCTTATTCCACCACCCCTCAACCTATCCTTTCCTTCTCCCTATCGCCCTCCTTTTAGCATCTCCTCCTCTCCTTCCCCATTCTTACAGCCTTGCCTCCCTCTCACACTCACCCCCCTCCCCTCCGCCCTCTTCCTACCCTCCTCGCTCCTTCTCCTCTCCCTCCCTTCCATCACTCCTTCCATCCCCTTCCTCCTCTCACCCCTCTCCCCCCTCCCGTCCTCCTTTCTACCCCCTTCTCGCCCTCCCTGTCCCCTACCCCCCACCCCCACCCCTTAGCACTTCCAAAAGACCCTCACGTTATCACATTGTGTTTGTTATCATGACAAAGAAGCATTTATTGTAACCTCCTCAGAGCGGCTACACTGGAGTACAGACATAATGGAGCTCAGAGGGGATGAGGGAGAGGGAGGGAGAGAGAGAGGGAGAGAGGGAGGAAGGGAGAGAGGGAAGGAGGGACAGAGGGAAAAAGGGAGAGAGGGAAGGAGAGAGGAGGGGAGTGAGGGAGGTGGGGAGGGAAGGAGAGAGGGAAGGAGAGAGGAGGGGAGTGAGGGAGGTAGGAAGGGAGGGAAGGAAGGAAGAGTGTGAGAGAGAAAAAAAAGAGAGAGACAGAGACAGAGACAGAAAGAGAGAAATAGAGAGGGGGGGGGGAGAGAGAGAGAGAGAGAGAGAGAGAGAGAGAGAGAGAGAGAGAGAGGTAGCAAAAAAACAAAAAAAAAATCTGGGGCAGAAAAGGGATGATACTAATAATGAGAGGAAAGGAAGGGTAGAATGAGGTAGAGAAGAAGGGAAATGGAGAGGAGAAAGAAAGAGAGTGCGAAAGTATGTGCGTCCGTGCGTGCATGCGTCTGTGTGTGTGTATGTGTGTGTGTGTGTGTGTGTGTGTGTGTGTGTGTGTGTGAGTGTGTGTGTGTGTGTGTGTGTGTGTGTGTGTGTGTGTGTGTGTGTGTGTGTGTGTGTGTGTGTGTGTGTGTGTGTGTGTTCGTAATTGTCCGTGTCTGGGATATGTGTATATGTATGTAGGTATGTGAGCTCTTCATACACATACATACACACACACACACACACACACACAAACACACACACACACACACACACACACACACACACACACACACAACACACAACATATATATATGTATATATATATATATATAATATATAATATATATATATATATATATATATATATATATACAATATATATATATATATATATATATATATATATATATATATGTATATATATATATATATATATATATATATATATATATATATATATATATATATATATATAAATATATACACCCCAGCGCTTATTAACATACAAAGAAAATAAATGTCACTCAATCACCATTGCGATATCTATGAAAACACTCAGCATATGCAAAAGCGTGTTAGTGTTTCATATACATGTTATAACAGAGTGAAGAAAAAGGTGTTTGCACATGAGTGATTGTCATAATAAGGTTCGGACATGCTATATTTCCCTCGTTCAGAAATATGAATTTTTAAGTTGTTTATAAACATTATAAACCTCTTGTTATCTTCACTTTGTTGCAATTTATCTAGTAATTTCACCTTAACTCTTGTTATTATGAATTTATTTGGTACATTTACTTTCTCGCTTTATAGTCCCTTTTTGTTTGTTCGTTTGTTTGTCTGTTTGTTTGTTTTGCTTAGAAAAAGATTACGAAATTACGTAATTAGTATGTTCGTTCTCCACAGCGAAAGACCAATATGTGAATACAAATTTTGTGTTATTCATTCTAAATCCTCATCGCCTCATCATTACGTAGTTTCTATGTACTTTCCATGTACCCTCAAGGTACTGTCTGCGTACTTCTGAGACGTCCGAAGCAAACGTTTGGTTGTCCTAAGGAGCAGTTCGTAAAACCTACTTAACGTAATACATGGTGTTCAAAATACGTGTGACAGTGCTCTAAACAAGGTTCTTTCCGCTGGTACCTAACCATTACCCTCAATAGTTCTCTTTCTGTTTATATTTTGAGCAGACAGGTATCCGTGTACTCTCTCTCTCTCTGTCTATCTATCTATCTATCTATTTGTCTGTCTGTCTGTCTGCTTTTATATCTACTTATCTATGAGTGTGTGTGTGTGTGTGTGTGTGTGTGTGTGTGTGTGTGTGTGTGTGTGTGTGTGTGTGTGTGTGTGTGTGTGTGTGTGTGTGTGTGTGTGTGTGTGTGTGTGTGTGTGTGTGTGTGTGTGCGTGTGTGTGTGTATGTATGTTTATGTAAGTATATGTGTGTGGCCAAATTGAAAAGCATTTTTGATAAAGTTTATCGCTGACGGAAGAAGAAACAGGTGTGGAGAAAAGATGATCAGGAGAGAGGCGAGGGGAAAGAGGGAAGGGAGGGAGGGGGTGAGAGGGAGAGAGAGAGGAAAGGGAAGAGAAGGAAGATAGATAGGAAAGGGAGAAGATAGGAGGAAGGGAAGAGAAGAGAGACAGGAGAGGGAAGATGGATAGGCGAGGGAGCAGAGGAGAGGGGAGAAGGAGAATAGGCAAGCGAGGAAAGAATAGAGGGAAGAGGAGATAGCGGTTAGGAGGAAGCGAGGGAGGGGGATAAGAGAGGGAGAAAAGGAATGGGAAAAAGAGGACAGAGGAGGGGGAAGGGAGAGGGAGAAGAGAGAAGAGATAGAAAGATGTATAAGAGAAAGAGAGAAGAGAGAAGTGAAGGTAGGAAAGATAAAGAAATAAAAAGCAAAAGGAACTTAGAAGGGAGAGGCGAGAGAGAATAGGGGAGAAAGAATGGCAGAAAGGGTCAAGAACAGGAGAGTCAGGGAGGTAACAAGAGGAATCAGTTATTTAATATTCCACCGTAAATCGCCAGACAAGAGCCCTAGTATTAGCGTACAAATTAAACAGTACAGGTGGTCGGCCGGAACCCCAAGGGACATGCAAAAAACAAAAGCCGGTATTGAGCGTCTCGACCTGAAAATGACACCGAGAGAGGGCAGCACCTTCTGAATCCTGCATAAAAAAAGGGATTATTTCGAAATTCTTGTTTCTTTTCTTTGATCGTGGTGTATATTTACATTATGAATATTTATACTTTATAAGGGTCAGGATCCTTTTTCGTGTGTGATAAGAGGATCATTATTAAATTCCTCTCTCTTTCCTCCTTGGATTTGGTGGAGTTTATTACATTATGGCATTTATACTTTATGCTATCAAGATCCTTTTCTGTGATAAGAGGATCGCTATTAAATTCCTCTATCTTTCCTTTTTGTTTATTGTTTGTACTGAAGGAGAATAGAATAACCGTCTGTGGTGAATCGGTAAATGATATCAGTAACAACAGTAAAACATTCAACTAAACACCAGCAATAGGAGTAACGATAAACATAAAAGAACAAAAAGAACAGTAACAACAATTCATGATATTGATATTGTTAATAATAATAATAATAATAATAATAATAATGATAATAATAATAATAATAATAATAATGATAATAATAACAATAATAAAATAATAATAATAATAATAATAATAATAATGATAATAATAATAATAACAATAATAATAATGATAATAATAATAACAATAATAATAATAATAATACCACCCATAACCACAACAAAAACGAATCACACCCACACCCAACACCCAGATGACTATCTCAGCCATCGAGGATTTGACAGAACAAA
>NC_051420.1:11227951-11235451 GCF_015228065.2 Penaeus monodon
ATCCAAACCCATCTTTATCAACAATATTCCCAACTATTATCACACGTAATGTTATGAAACCGTTAGCAACTGATGCCACCAGACATTTCAGTTTCCTTTTGATCCGTTTGATAAACAGCAACCTGTCCTTTTGATGATAAATCTAATCTGATGAGGCAAGGGCTATGTCTGCAATAATTTCTGATATTGGCTAATGGAAAGGATAATGTTGTTGATAATCTTGTTGGATAAAAATAAATCATTGCTTCAGGCCTCTCTCGGGTATAGGAAGTGAGGAAAGTGTTACGAATTTACGGCTGTATTTCTGTTTGTATCTACAGAGCTGAAAGAGAAAGAAAATTTGGGATTTTTAGCTGTAAACTGGGACTGGTGACGAGAAAAGGCAAAGCGTTGATGATGATGGTGGTGATGGTGATCGTGATGATGGCTGATGGTGATGGTGATGATGATGGTGGTGGTGGTGGTGGCGGTAATGATGGTGATTGTGATGATGATGGTGGTGGTGGTGGCGGTAATGATGGTGATGGTGAGGATGATGGTGATGGTGGTGGTAATGATGGTGATGATGAGGATGATGATGATGAGGATGAATTTAATAGCAGTAGTAGTTGCAATAATAACTGAATTAACAATGATAATATCAGTACTGAGGATAATATTAAGATCAATAATAATGATAAGGAAAATGATAATGAAAGCAGTATAAGCGCCTATAATAACAGCAACAATAACACCGCAAGGAAAAATACTGTTACTTGTTTTAACATGGAAATAATCATCCAATTGAAAAAATATATAATAATAATAAACAAATAAATAAATAAATATGATAATAATAATAAAGAAAAAACGAATAAAGTCGATTTACCACCACCACCCCCCTCCCCCACCCCGCACACACACATAAAAAAAAAGAAAAAGGAAAAGAAAAATGACATTTTCTTTTTTCCTTACTTTTCTTTTGTGGTTTAGGAAATCGTGTTTTCGTTTTCATCTCCGCAAAATAATTCCGTTGCTAACCTCGCTTTTCTTTGTTCGTTAAACTTTTTTTTCATCTTCTTCTTCTTTTTCTATTTTCTGTTTTCTCTTTTCTTTTTTTTTTTCTTTTTTTTTTCTCTTCTTTCTTCTTCTTCTTTTTTTTTTTTTTTTTTGGGGGGGGAGCATTTTTTTTTTATTCATCTTCATCTTCTTTTTTTCCGATTATTTCCTCCCTTTTCGTATTCTCTTTTGGAAACAGAGAGAGAAAACCAATATGTTTAATGCATAATAAAACTTAATATGAAGTCCTAACGATGTAAACACGGAATGCAGGTTTTATGAATACTTAAATTTTTGAAAAAGCGCGTCCCGTCTTCATAAAATAAATATATAAAAAATCTTTAAAATGCAGGCGGGCTTCAGAAAATTAACGATAGCATGCAACTTGGCAGGAAGAAAAGGCAAGTGAATTAGATACACATACACGCGAATGAACAGGTGCATAATTAAAACCACGTTTATATATGCTTATATCAGTATATACATATTACGTGCAAATATACATATGTACGTACCTTCTTTTATGCATACATACATACGTACATACATAAATACATTCATAAATACATACATACATACATATATATATATATATATATATATATATATATATATATATATATATATATATATGTATGTATATACATACATACATACCCACATACATTTATACTTGCATACATACAGGCATACATACATATATACATACATACATACATACATACATACATACATACATACATACATACATACATACATACATACATACTCATACATACATACATACATACATACATGCACACACACACACACACACACACACACACACACACACACAACACACACACACACACACACACAACACACACACATATACACACACACGCATGCATATATACATACATACATACAGACAGACAGACAGACACACACACACACACACACACACACACACACACACACACACGCACACACACACACACACGCACACATACATACACCCATACATAAATGCATACATGCATTTACTTATTCAGTTATTTCATCTATATATCCACCTATCTATCTACCGATCTGGACAGAAAAAAATAACAATTTTTTTCATTAATTCATTTTGACGATTTTTTTTTTTTTTTCATTCATTCAGATAGAAAAGAATGACATCATTTTCTTCTATAATTATTACTCTACACAGAAAAGGTGACATCAATTTCCACCTTTTAATCACGTAAAAAAACAAAAATAAGAAAGGAACGCAGACTTCTAGCCACCCTGAGACATGAAGCAAAAAGACATTCACGTATCTAATCAGCCAAACAGACAGACAAAGAAGAAAAATACCCTTTCATCATCTCTCCACGGACACAGAAAAACAAACGACGCGTGGAATAAAGACAGCAAGCAACACAAACACGTAAGAATGGAGAAAATTGCGGTCCACAGAAACGGAATTTAGAACACACTAACAGATATTCTTTAACATCCAACGAGGCAGAGTGACAGACAGACAACTGCGATCCATAGAAACATAGGGAAGGACAGACAGATACACGCCCATTCTGACAGATAGATACAGTTCGTGGAAGCGAAATAAGGATCAGACGGACAGACAGACTGACAGACAGATAGACAGACAGACAGACAGACAGACAGACAGACAGACAGACAACCATCCATCTATCCAAACAAACAAACAACAATCAGCCACGTAAACAGACAGACAGACGGGCAAACGAACATCCACCACTCCATCCACCCATCCATCTAGACAGGTAAACAAACATCCACTCGTCCAGACAGACAGACAGACAGGAACCGCCGCAGCTGTGGTCCGCGGGAAGCAAATTGAAAATACTGGAGGATATGAAGTGCCGCGTCATTTGGTCAGATCGCCATTACTTCTCCTCGTCACCCGCGTCGAGCACGCACGGCCGAGCAAGGGGCATTATCTGCACTGTGGTCCGGTTTGATTCTTTTCCCTCTCTCTCTCTTCCTCTCTTTCTCTCTCTCTTTCGTTTGGATTACTGTTTTTTTTTTCTTCTTTTTTTCTGTTGGTTTCGGTATTTTCTTCCTTTCTTTTTCTCTCTTTCGTTTGGATTACTGGTCTTTTTTTATTTATTTATCTGTTGGTTTCTTTATTTTGTTTCTCTCTGCTTCTCTTTTACTGGTCTATTTTTAGTATTTTTAGTATTGTTTATTTATCTTTTTTTATTGCTCGTTTGCCTCTCAGTATGTTGTTGTTTATCTGTTGGTGTCGTTACTTTCCTTACTCTCTCTCTCGCTATCGTTTTGTTTGTTTATCGTTTTTGTTCGTTTGTCTGTTTATTGTTTTCAATCTGTAGGTTTGACTGTTTTCTTTCTCGCTCTTTCATTTCATTTATCTATCTTTTTTTCTTGTTTGTTTGTCTCTTTGCCTGCTGTCATTTATCCGTTGGCGTCATTTTCTTTCTCGCTCCTCTCTCTCTCTCTCTTTCGTTTTATATATGTCATTTTCGTTATTGTTTGTTTGTCTCTCTTTGTCTGTTTTGTTTCGTTATATTCATCTCTCTCTCTTCCTTTTTTTCTTGTTTTCTTTGGTTATTGTCTGTGTTTCTGTCTGTTGTCATTTATCTGTTATTTTGATTGTTTTCCTTCACTCTCGTTCTTTCCCTTTTTTTATTATTCATCTCTCTGTCCGTTGTTATCTTTCAATCGGTTGAATTCTTTCCTTTCTCTCTGTCTCTCTTATCATTATTTTCAGCTTTATTTATCCGTTAGCTTAAATACCATTTTTTCCTCTCATTTCTTTCACTCTTCTTCTCTCCTTATTCTATCTTATTGGACTGTTTCTTTTGTCTCCCTCTCTCTTTATCTTTATGTTGGTGGTTGCCTTTAATTCGTGTGTCTTTCAGTATGATTCTCTCCCCTTCCTAGTTGCCTTTGATGCTGGAGTGGTTACAGTATGACGTGTGTGTGTGTATGTGTGTCTGTGTGTGTGTGGGGGGGGGTGTAGGTGGGTGGGTGTGGGTGGGTGTGGGTGGGTGTGGGTGTGTGTACGTGGGTGGGTGTGGGTGTGTGTAGGTGGAAGGGTGTGGGGTGGGTGTAAGTGGGTATAGGTGGGTGGGTGTGGGTATGGGTGTGTGCGTGTGCGTCTGTGTGTGTGTGTGTGTGTGTGTGTGTGTGTGTGTGTGTGTGTGTGTGTGTGTGTGAATAGCTCTATACTGTCCCCTTGCTCTCCTCTTTGCCTTGTAGCATTACCGTACGGCATCACACCATCGCACGGAGACACGTCGCTCGGAACATTACTATTTCTGGATTTCTAAACCCTTGAGCTCTTTGGGATTAACAATAAAACCTTTGTCTTCGGTCGGCTAGTTAGTGTAAATAGGCAATACCTGTGGATTTCGACGCTGCCTTGTTCAAAGAATGCTTTCGTTGGGGTTCAATGGTTTTTTGCGGTGTTCTTTTTGTTGTTGTTGTTGTTGCCTTGTTCGAATCCGGGAGGGCGTGGGTTTGAATCCTACTTCGCGTCAGGAATAGATTATGTAACGTGACTACAGACATTGCAATGAAGTATAACGAGCGTATTTTTTATTTCTTTTTGTTGGGGTGTTTGGTTTTCCTCTCTTGTGTGTGTGCGTGTGTGTGTGGGGGGGGGGGTAATTTTGTTTCTCTTTATCTATTTATTTATCAAAACATATATTTCTTCATTACTTCACTTCCCAGCAACAATTCCGCAGAGTTGCCAGATAGGGTAATTTCAGCGCGTTCTCGGATCAGTGTTCGAGAGTGGCATCGAAACGCAAACCTGACAACTGCTTAACGGAAAGAATATTTACACGTAACTGGCACACCGACGTCAGTGAGTGGGAGGCTGTTGGAGGGGAAAGCCGCGGCTCCTACGCAGAGATAACGGAGGGAAGTACTGGTTTGGTAGCTAGGATATTGATGGAGAAAAAAAAGAGGTGCAGGTGGGTGGGTTACTGTTCTCTCCATGGTAGATGATCGAAGCAAAAGCATTAATATGATGTTCTTAAAATAAATGTGTGGTTGAATCTCTTCAAAGCATTAAAATACTTTTGATAATGTTTCGGGCCCGAAATCATGTTTATCCCGTCATATTACATATATGCATCAAAAAAAAAAAAAAAAAAAATCACAAATGAAACACGAATATAAACATCACAAATATAAACAAACAAACAACAAAGAAATATATTAAAAACTATAAACACAAATAAACAAATATAAACAAACAACAAAGAAAACCTCGCAATAAACAAATATAAACAAAGAAAATATAATTAATAAACATATATAAACACAAACAACACTTATAAACACATCACCAAACATAGACAACAAGGAGAAATGTCACAAACATCCGTCTAAGCAACAAACAAACCTCACAAAACAAACAACAAAGAAGGAAAAGGAAAGACCAGACAACGCTCCCAATTAGAATACATATCCACTTCTATGCAAATTATCTGTAATTACCTACCACTTAAATACCTGAGAATTTAAGTGGATTAAGAGAACATACTAGCATATGAAAACAAACACACACTTGTTGACTCGTGTGTGGATGTGAAGTGAAACACAATCACACTGATTAACGAATCATTAGTGGGGATGTTTCGTTTCATATTAGGGTATTTTGTGTTTGTTCCCTTAATTGAAACGAAAACTGTTTTCTCATATAAGGGAATGATTGTAGAATGATATCCTATAGTACGAAACGAAACTTATCCACTAGTGTTTCCTCGATCACTGAGACTGCGTTTCATCTCATATCCATACACAGTTATCTAAGAAACATTAATGAATATGTTTCGTTTCATAAAACAGTTATCAAGAAAGCATTAATGAATATGTTTCGTTTCATAAAACAATTATCAAGGAAGCATTAGTGAATATGTTTCGTTTCATAAAACAGTTATCAAAGAAGCATTAGTGATGAACCGTATTCATATTGACAGATGTAGAAAAGGTATGAATGAGAATGAATATCTTCACAATACAAGAGATGTATCTGACCGGTTTCGATTGTGTCTTCGTCAGAAATACATGTATTTCTGACAAAGACACAGAAATACATGTATTTCTGACGAAGACACAATCGAAACCGGTCAAATACATCTCTTGTATTGTGAAGATATTCATTCTCATTCATACCTTTTCTACAAGCATTAGTGAATGTTTCGTTTCATAAAACATCTGTCAAGGAAACATTAATGAATATATTTCGTTTCATAAAACAGTTACGAAGGAAACAGTGAATATGTTTCTTTTCATAAAACAGTTATCAAGGAAACATTGGTGAATATATTTCGCTTCATAAAACAGCTATCAGGGAAGTTTTAGTGAATATGTTTCGTTTCATAATAAGGTATTTTGTGTTCGATTTCTTATATGAGGAGTTATATCTGCAACATAACGAAATATGCTTTTGTTTTATTTCGCTAATCACTACCATCGTTTGAATTCGTAAGTGTTTGTGTTATCAAAAATAATAATAATAATGATAATTGAGAATATATTCACGCAAGGCATGTTGTAAATATTTTCTTCTCCAGAAATAATGCATCTTTCTTCAATAAATAAAATTCACGCCTATTGTATCATACTAATTTAAGCTTAGAGAACAAAGCTGGTTTTGAGAAATTCTTTAAACTCTTGATCTCACTAAATCACTAAATGAGTTAATTAAAAAGCGGATCTATTTTGCTGGCAATTATTGGCCAGGTGGGCCAGGGGGTTATTGTGTGTTTGTGTGTGTTTGTGTGTGTGTTTGTGTGTGTGTTTGTGTGTGTTTGTGTGTGTGTGTGTGTGTGTGTGTGTGTGTGTGTGTGTGTGTGTGTGTGTGTGTGTGTGTGTGTGTGTGTGTGTGTGTGTACCAACACACCAGCACATACGTTGTATATATACCTACACATATTTCTCTATCAGCAGCATAGAACACGGAGGGAGAAAAATCATGTTTTATTTGGGACACTTTTAATGACGGAGTAACTTTCACCTCCGGCTTCGTAATCTCTCTCAAACCGCATTTTTCTCAATAAAAACCGCAGACATTTCCATATAACTTTAATTTTTGTGATTGTCAGAAAAAGAGGCTGAGGTAAAGGTGAGGTGGAGGTGGAAAGAGGGGGAAGGGAAGTGGGAGAGAGAGAGAGGGGGACAGAGAGGGAGGGAGAGAGAGAGGGAAAAAAGACTGAAAGCGAGAGAAAGACAAAAAGAGAGAGAGGAAGCGAAGATGTACCGAGAGAGAGAGAGAGAGAGAGAGAGAGAAATTTACAAAGAGAGAAGAAAGAAAGAGAAAACAATGAAACAAAAGCGAGAAACG
The DNA here is from genome assembly GCF_015228065.2 of Penaeus monodon. Taxonomy (NCBI): domain Eukaryota; kingdom Metazoa; phylum Arthropoda; class Malacostraca; order Decapoda; family Penaeidae; genus Penaeus; species Penaeus monodon. The sequence goes on from NC_051420.1 coordinate 11,235,318, forward strand.
AAAAGACGAATCCACACGCTCAAAAAGGCTAAAGATATTAATAAGGAAATAAAAAACTAAACAGGCAAAAAAAAATAGTAATAACAAAACAAACAAAAACAGAGAAAGGAAAGAGAAGAAAATAAAATACCACA
>NC_051420.1:11262951-11270451 GCF_015228065.2 Penaeus monodon
CTCTCTCTCTCTCTCTCTCTTTCTTCTCTTCTCTTCTCTCTCGCTCTCTCGATCAATTTATCTCTCTTTCTTCTGCTATCTTCTCTCTTTCTCTCTCTCTCTTTCTTCTCTCTTCTCTTCTCTCTCTCTTCTCCTCTCTCTCTCTCTCTCTCCTTTCTATTTCAGACACGCAAACACACACACCGGCGCTCCTGTGCTTTGTTTCTTTTGTTTTCCCTCTTTGTGTCTTCTCTTCCAAATTTCATCCCCTTTCATACACGCTCCTTTGCCCCTCTCCCCTCTTACCCTCTTCTGCTCCTCTTATTGCTCTCGTCCAGCTTACATTTTCCTCCTCCTCCTCCCACTCCTCCTCCTTCTCCTCCTCCTTCTCCTCCTCCTTCTGCTCCTCCTGCACACCCTCCTCTTCATATCCTTCTTCCTCTTCTTCTTCTTCTTTCTACTCCTCCCCTCTCTCCTTCCTCCTCCTACCTCTCTTCTCTCTCCCCCTCTCCTCTCCTCTCCTCCTCCTCCTCCTCCTCCTCCAACTTTTCCTCCTACATACCTACCTCCCCCCACCCCCCAATCCTCCCCTTTAACTGTAACCCGCCGTATTGTGCTATTCTCCCTCCTTATTGTGCTATTATTATTGTGTTATTGTGTTATTGTGTTATTCTCCCTCCTTATTGTGCTATTCTCCGTATTGTGCTATTCTCCATTCTTCTCCCTTGCCCCAACGCCCGGCTCCTCGTCGCTGCCTCCGCCTCCTCCCCAACCTACCCCCTTCCCTGCCCCCTGCTTCCTCTCCTATCTCTGCCCCTTGCCCTAACCCTTGTCCTCTGCCCCTGCCTACTGTCTTCTCCTATGCTCTCCTGTCTCTCCCTTGCCCCAATACTGCCCCCTCCCCCTGCTCCCTGCCCCTGCCCCATGCCCCCTGCCCCCTGCTCCCTGCCCCTGCCCCCTGCTCCCTGACCCCTGACCCATACCTGCCCCCTGCCCCCTGCTCCCTGCCCCTGCCCCATGCCACAACCCTTGCCCCCTGCCTTCTGCCCCCTGCCCCTACCCTCTACCCCCTGCCCTCTGCCCCCTGCCCTTGCCCCTTGCCTTCTTCCCCCCCCCACACACACACACCTCCCATTGTCCGCGTATTCAACGATCTCTTTCAACTTTGCCCTTGAATGCCTTGCGGTCCCACGAGATTCCCTGTATCCAATTCCTTATTCCCCTTTTATTTCCTCTTTATTTTCTTATTTCTCTTTCCCTGTTCTTCATATTCTTCTTTCTCTCTCTTCTCTTCTTTATTTTTTTCTTCTTTCTCACTCCTCTCAGTATTTTTTTTCTCCTTTTCATGTCTCCATTCTTCTTTCTCATCCTTTCCTTTTCTTATTTTCTCATTTGCTTCTCTCTTCTTCATTTCTACTTCTATCTTTCTCTTCCTTTCTTTTCTTTTTCTTCTTCTTTTTCTTCTTGTTCCTCTCTCCTGCCCTTCTTTTTTTTCTCGCTTCTCTCTTCTGCTTTCTCTCTCTTTCCCTTTCTCTTCTTCCCCCTTCTTTCTTCATTATTTACTTCTTCTTTCTCTCTTTGCCAATTCCCTTTCTTCTTTTTCATTTTCTTTCTTCTCTCTCCTCCTTTACTTCTTCATTTTTTTCACTATCTTCCCTCTTGTTTTTCTTCTTCTTCTGTATTTTCTTCTTCTTTTCCTTCCCTTTTTCTTTTTCTTTTCTTTTTCTCTCTCCTTTTCTTTCTCTTACAACTCCTCTTCCTCTTCTTGCCCTTCTTTTTAGTTTTGTTTTTTCTCCCGCAAATTCGTCACTCTTTTCTACCCCAACTTCCTCTCTCTCTCTCTCTCTCTCTCTCTCTCTCTCTCTCTCTCTCTCTCTCTCTCTCTCTCTCTCTCTCTCTCCATTTCTCTTAACTCTCTCTCTCTCTCTCTCTCTCTCTCTCTCTCTCTCTCTCTTTCTGTCAACCCTCTCTCTCTCTCTATCTCTCTCTCTCTCTCTCTCTCTCCTCTCTCTCTACTTTCATCATCTCATCATCTTCTATTTTTACTCTCATCTACTCTCATCTCTCTCTCTATCTTCTCTTGTCTCTCTCTTCTCTTCTCTTATTGCAACCCTCTTTCTTCCATCCTATCTGTCTATCAATCTGTTCTGTCTGTCTCTCATCTCTCTCTCTATCTACTCTATCTTCTATTTTTTACTCTATCAGCTTTCTGATCTTATCTCTCTTCTATTCTCTTCTCTCTTCCATTACTCTCTCTCTCTCTTATCTTTCTCTCTATTTCTCTCTCTTTCTCTCTTTATCTATCTATTCTTTCTCTCTCCTTTCTCTTACTCTTCTTTCTTGTCTTTTTCTGTATCCTCTCTCTTTCTTCTTTTCTTCTCTTCATCTTCTCTCTCTCCTCTTTCTTTCTCTCTCCTCTCTTCTCCTCACTCTCACTCACTCTCACTCTCAGTCTCACTTTCTCTATCCATTTCTCTTAACTCTCTCTCTCTCTCTCTTTCTCTCTCTCTCTCTCTCTCTATTTCTATGTCTATATCCTCTGTTTATCAATTTGTCTGTCTGTCTATCAATCTGTCTATCTACCTATCTTTATTTATTTACTTAATCAGGCTGTCTATTCTTATCTATATCTCATGCTTATTTTTCTCTTTTATCTTTCCCTATCTATTTATCTCAATCTATGTATTTTTCTCTATTTATTTCTTCATCTTATCTATCTCAGTTTATCTATCTATTTCTCTATCTATCTCTATATCTCTCTCTATCTTCTTTTTCTTTCCTTGATAATAATTTTATCCTCTCCTTCTTTCTTTGTTTACTTTTCACTTTGCTATCCGTCTCTCCCTTCTTTTCATTTTTCCACTTCGCTTCTCAAGCTTTGTAGGTCTTTTTCTCTCACTGCCTTTATTCCCTCTCTTTTTTACATATTTATTTTTATATCATCCATTGCCCTTCTCTCCACTATTTTCTGCCTCTCGCTTCTCTCTTCTTTTTTTCTCATTTCTTGAGTTTATTCCACTTCTCTCTCCTCTCTCTTTTCGATTCGCCTCTCTCTTTCTCTCTAACTCGCTCCACCTCTCTCCACTTCTCTCCACCCTTTTCTTTTTCCTCTTTCTCTCCACTTGTTTCCCCCTCTCCACCTCTTTCCCTCTCTCCACCTATTTCCCTCTCTCCACATATTTCCCTTTTCTCCACCTATTTAACCACCTCTTCATCCGCATTTCTCCAATATTCTCATCACTCCTTTACACAGCTTTCCACATCTTTCCACATCTCTCTCTACCCCCCAACTTTTCCGCACATCTCTCTGTCTCTCTTTCTACATCTCTTCAAATGTCTCCGCACCTCTCTATCTCCCCTTACCTCTTTCTACATTCCCTTCCACCTCTCTCTATTTCCCCTTCTCTCGCCACTTCTTTCTACCTCCACTGTCACATTTCCACACCTCTTCCTCTTCTTCTTTCTCCTCCTCCTCCTCTTTCCTCCTCTTCATCATCTTTTTCTTCCTCCTCTTCCTCCTCTTCCTCTTCCTCTTGCTATTCTTCTTCCTAGTGTTCTTCCTCCTCTTCCTCCTCCTCCTCCTCCTCCTCCTCCTCCTCCTCTCCTCCTCTTCCTCCTCCTCCTCCTCTTCATCCTCCTCCTCCTCCTCTTCATCATCATCTCTCCTCCTCTTCCTCCTCCTCCTCCTCCTCCTCTTGCTATTCTTCTTCCTATTGTTCTTCCTTCTCCTCCTCCTCTCGTCACTCCTTTCTACCCCAACTTCCTCCCCTCTCCACATCATTCTGCATTCCCCCAACCTTTCTCCACCTCTCTCCACCTTTCCTTCCTCATCTACTCCTCTCTATCTCTCCACACCTTTTCTCGCGATTCCTCCACCTCCCCCTCCCTCCTCGCCACTTCTCCACCCCCCCCTCCCTCCTCGCCACTTCTCCACCTCCCCCCTCCCCTTTTTTCGCCACTTCTCCACCTCCCCACTTTTCTCTCTACCTCTCGCCACCTCTATTCACCTCTTCCCCCCTTCCCTTATTCTTATGCCTGTGTAGTGAAACGAGAATAGATGGAAAGAGTCAACAGTGAGAAGAAAGGAAGGAGAGGGGAGGCGAACGCAGCTCTGTCTTTGCTCTCTCTTCTCTGCCTTCTCCTTAGTCCTCCTGCCCTATCTTCTCTTCCTTTAATCCTCTTTTCTATCTTTCTCTCTTCTCTCCTCTTTTCTCTGTTATTTAAAGCCACTTTTCTATTTTCTCCCTCTTCTCAGTTTTCTATTTTCTTTTAAGTAATCCTCTCCCCTCCTTCGTTATTTCCACCTCGTTTGATCCTCTTTTCTCTATTTTCTATTCTATCTTTTTCATCCTCTCTCTTCTCTATCTATCTTCCCTATCTTCTTTATCTTTTCTTCATTTAAGCTCTCTCCTATCTTCTCCCTTTTCTCTCTTCTCTATCTTTGGCCCTTTTAAGCCCCTCTATAACCTTTTCTGTCCTCCTTATCTCTATTTTCTTTTCTTTCTTCACTTGGTATCTCCTTCTCACTTGATTCTCTCTTCTCTATCTTCTCTTTATTTAGTACTCTCCTTTCTATTCTTACTCTTCTCTTTATTGAATCCTCCCTTATCTCTTCTTCATCTTATCCTCATTTAGGACTCTCTTTTGTATTCCCTATCGTTTTTCTACACTATTTCTTTTCATTTATTACTCACTTCCTTCTTCTCTTTCTTAACTTCATTTTATCTCTTTCATCTTCCCTTTTTTTTCTTATTCTCCTTCAATCCTATCTATATCCCTCCTCTCTTCACTTCACTCAGGCTTCTCTTGATCTGGGCTATATATGTGCCTTCACTTCTCTCCCATTCTTCTCTATTCCTTCTTTCTCTTCTTTATTTCCTCTCTGTTATTTCTTTCTTCAGTCCATGGTTTTCTTGTCCATGCTCTCTAATCTCTTTTCTTCTTTCCTCTCTTGTTTTCTTCTTATTTCGTATATACTCTTCCTCTCTTTCCTCTCCTCTCCTCTCCTTTGTTTACCTTCCCCTTTGTATATTCTTTCTCTCTTTTCTCTCCTCTCCTCTCCTGTCCCTTTTTTTCTTCTTCTCTCTTGTATCTTTCTATCTTTCCTCTCTTCTCTTCTGCTTATCTGTATCTTTTTAGCCCTTGTCTCTTTCCATCCTTCTCCTCTCTTCTCATCTTCCTCTGCTCCTCATTTCATCACTTCTTTCTGATTCATCCTGATTATTCTTGCCTCCTTTGCCTCTCTACTGGATTCCAGGAATAGGCATTAATTATTTCAAGAATCAAGATGCAATTTATATATATTCCCACAGTTTATTCCGCTTATGAATTTAGTCATAATTTCGAACACGAATATGACACTAGTTATCCATATTTTCATTCATACATTTTAATGACTGTGATGATGTATTCTAAAGGTTTTAGACGCTTGGCGATGTCTAATGATGTCTCTCTTTGCAAGCTGATCAATAATGATGTGTGTGTCTCTCTCTCTCTCTGCACGCTGATGTATGATGACTTCTGGGATGAAGCGTTGATAATGATTATCATGTGATATTTCTATATTATGAGTTACTATTGAACGACATCTTTCTATCCATCTCTTATTTTTTATCATTGGATGCACAGAGATCTAGATATTTTTTACCTATAAAAAAATAATGAACATTTTTTTAAAGCAACGTAAGAGCTAAATATCCCCTTTGGTACATACAGATTCCATGTACCACCCACTAGCCCTTGCTCTTGCCGACAACACCTGCTGTTCCTTCTCACTAAAGTTGTCAGCACCACACACAAACAGAGGGAAGAGAGGCTATTCATTCATCATCTTTTTGTCATCAGCATTCATAAATATGTGAATAGCATTATGATCTAGGGGGGGGGGAGAGGGAAGGGGCTGGGGGTGTAATTGAGATGCCGTTTCCTGTCTGTATTACTTCGAGTTTGCATTTTCATGTCGATTTTGAAGTCATTAGAGATGATGATGATGATGATGATGATGATGATGGTAATAACAATATTCTTAGTGGCAGTGATAATGATATTGATGATAGTACTAAGGATTATAGTAATAGTAGTGATAGTAAGAGAAATAATAACGATGGTGATAGCAGCAATAATAACGAACGTAGAGAAAAAATAAATGGACAGGGAATGGAATTAATTGTTCTTCAGTTTGCTAATCGACGAACGCAGAAAGACGAGCATGATGGAAATTAGCCCTAACGCTTGCCAGTGACGAACGTAGAGGAAACCTATCGAATAAAAATAACTATACGTTCAGAACAAAACTGTAGGATGTGGCTCAGAGAGAGAGAGAGAGATAAGAATTAAAAAGATATGTATATAGATAAAATGAGAGACTGTTCCTTCTCGTGATAGAAAAGATAGAAAGAGAACTAGCGAGGTAAATGTTCTTTCACTTGTTACTAATGATGAACGTAAAGAAAAGGACGACCTTTTAGTAATAAATTACACGAAAAGCCAAAATAAATATAAAGGTGATAATGATAATGATAATAATAAAGATGACAATGATAATAATGAAAATATTAATAATGATAATAATAATAGTAATTTATTAATAATAATAATAATAAGAATATAATAATAATAATAATAATAATAATAAATAATAATAATAATAATAATAATAATAATAATAATAATAATAATAATAAAAATAATAATAATAATAATAATAATAATAATAATAATAATAATAATAATAATAATAATAATAATAATAACGACAATAGTACAAATAATAATAACGTTCTTTAGACCAGTGATCGACACAAAACCTATCCAACCAGTCATTAATGACGAACGTAAAGGGAAAAAGGCACCACACATTATCCTGTTCTTAATGACGAACGGAGAGAGAAGAGAACGAGCGAAATAACTGTTCTTCATCCCATGACGTTGACGAGACGAGCGAGAGCATCGGCGGTCATTGCACACTTCCAAATGGCATAGATAATGATAACCAAAGCCATTAAGCGTCGGTTGGTTAATGTGGGACGCTTTAAGCCACACTCCTGGTCGTCAACAGCGGTCTTTTCCTCTCTCGCTCTCTCGCTCTCTCGTGCTCTTTTCCTTTCTTTTCTTTCTTACTCTCGTTCTTTCTTTCTTTTTTTAATCTCTTTCCTTCGTTCTTTCTTTTCGTGCTTTTTTATCTTCTTTCGTTATTTCGTTCGTTCGTTCTTTCTTTCTTTCTCTTTTCTCTCGTTCTCTTGACCATTATCTTTCATTCTCTCTTCTTCTTCTTGCTGGCTCTCAGTTGTTCTTTCTTTTCTTTCTTTTTTCTTTTCGCTTTCTTTCTCTGCTCTTTCTATCTCCCGCTTGCCCGCTCTTTCTGTTCTTTTTCTTCTTCCTCCCTCTTTTTCTATTCTGTTTTCTCTCTCTCTCTCTCTCTTTCTTCTCTCTCTCTCTCTCTCTCTCTCTCTCTCTCTCTCTCTCTCCGTGCATTATGTTAGATACCCACAATTTGCGTTAATGTCAAGAGAGAGGCAAGTA